>NC_079972.1:15658075-15997304 GCF_029852145.1 Microplitis mediator | reverse complement strand
AAAATTGCACCTGTAGTTTTTTAAATTTTCTACGTGTGCATATTTTTATTTCATTTTTTTGCAATTGATTTGTTGAAATCCGAAAATTCAAAAATTTTTAAATGTCTGCTAACTTCAGGATCATATTTATTTACTATCGAGTAAATTATGCAGCTTAAAAACTTATGGCTTTCTGATAAATTTTTTTTTATATTGATTTAGGGTAAGATACCCGATTATTCTCTACCAGGATCCAACCCCTGTTTAAAAATTATTAATCACTATTAGTTGGCAATTTAAAAATAATCGATATTTATTTATAATTTTTCGACAAAAGGTTGAATTTAGAATTTAGTACTTGAAATATTAATTAAGTACTCAATTATATATTCTTACGTGATAGATAAAAGGTCATTTATAATTAATAAAAAATAAAAAAAATCTAATGTTTGATTTAAGATGCAGGTTTGTCGATGGTGAGTCATGAGTCTGGGTATCCTTATCCACCAACAGTGCCTCCATCATTTTTAAGCGGAGCTCTTACTTGCCAGCCCTACCGTGGAATTTATGTTAATCACATCTACTTTCAACTAGCAAATGCATTTTTCTTATTGTCGCATTTAGCTCCAAGTGGTATACACGGTGTATTATATTTGAGATGCACATTATTAATTGGTTGTGCATTTCTCGCGCTATGGGGATGGACCATAGTCTGCTGGCTGGATGCTGCCATGTGGAATGGTCTCTTTGTAGCCATTAATTTTGTCCATGTTTGCACTTTACTTTATCGTTTGAGACCTATTAAATTTTCAAAGGAAGTTGAAGAGGTAGAGACATTCATCATTATTATTATTATTACTCTAATAATTATTTAAATATATATACGTTAATGATATTTATTTTACAAGGTTTATGCAGCAGTATTCCAACCATTACGAGTATCGAGACATCAATTTAAAAAAGTATTGAATTGTATGAAAGCCATCAGACCTTTAAAGTATCAAGAAGTTTATGCACAAGAAAAATCAACTAAAGTTGATTCACTGTCTTTAGTACTATCGGGAAAGTAAGTTATCAAATTAGCTATTGATTCATTTATTTTTTAATTTAATTTAATTTAATTTTTTTTTATAGACTTGTTGTATCACAAAATGGTAGAGCACTTCACATTGTCTTCCCTCATCAATTTCTCGACTCACCTGAATGGTTTGGAGTATCAACAGATGAATATTTTCAAGTAAATAAATTTTATTTTATTTTATTTAAGACAAATTATAATGATACTTAATATTTATATTATATGGAATATCAAAGGTATCAATAACGGCAATGGAAGACTCTAGAATATTACTTTGGCATAGAGATAAATTAAAACTGAGTATAATGACAGATCAATTTTTACAAGCAGTTTTTGATCATATACTAGGTAGAGATGTTGTAAAAAAATTAATGCAAGTAAGTATTTAATTTTTAAAAGTAATTATTAACTTTGACAGTTAAAAATTTTTTATATTTATTAGGTAAGTGAAACAATGGCAGCTGGTAATCATCAACACCAAAACGGTCAAGTCGTTGGACTAGGCGGAGTTGGAAATATAGAAAACGATTCCGATACTAAATTGTTTGTTGTCAAAAAGTCCGACAATCACGGAATCACGGCCCTTATAAGTCGTCAACTTCAAGGTAAATAAATATTTTTATTTAAAAAAAAAAGTATAAAAAGTTAAAACATTTAGGTAGTGAGAAATAAACGGTAAATTTCGTAAAATTAAAATAGTAAAACACAAAATTTTAAATTAAATTATGTTGCAAATTATATTTATTTTGAAAATTCATTAGCAATCATTATCTCGTCATTAGCATGTTTTAATAATTCACAATACAACTGAATTAAATTTATAAATAAATCCTGTTTACTCTGCACGTTCCAAATGTTATTTAGCTTAATGTAATTATTGCTTATAATTTATAATTTGCTCTTTATAAAATTAAAGCTAATTTGTATTGATTTTAAATTATTATTATTTAGTTTTACACACATCAATGTACATTAAAAAAAAAAAAAAAAAAAAATCATGCATTGTCATCTTTATAATTTAGTTGGTATTTTTTTGGTTTTGATTTGGGTAGAGGAGAGAGTGCCGCTGCTGTATACGAGCCCTGATGTGTTGAACAACGCACTGCATCACCTAAACCATCTTCACGCGCCTTATGTACTTCCCCTTTATACCAAAACATCAACCAATGACAATTCCTCCCAATCAGAATCCTAATTATTCAGTAAATATATCCCATAAAAAATAAATTATTTTTAAAAAATCTATATTTCGTCGATCCTCATCTGAATTTATGTTCGGTACATCAATCTGTACATCGCTGTGTATTAAATACGTACGTCAATGCCACTGGGTTACTCCATTATTCTCTTCCCGGTTTTATCCAGGTGAGTTATTTCCACTCCTTTTTATTCTTCAAACTTATTTTTATTTATTTATTATTAAACACACGTTAAGTGGATGTTAAAAAGTAAACCCGTCACTTGATCCCTGCCTCAGTCACATTTATTTTATTTAATATATTTTTTAAATCCATAAAATAGTTTACGCCAAGACCTTTTTTTTCATATACTTTTTATTTACTATCCATAATGCGCGCTGAATAAATGGATTATTGGATTTAATTGTTGTTATTATTAATATTATTATTATTATTATCCAAATTGTACAGTACTACGCTTAAGTCTTACATAAAAATGAATACATATAAATATTTATTTTAAACAAGTACGTTTTTCATCACGCTAATATCATTATATTTAACAATAATATAATTATTATTATTATTATTTTATTTTATTGATGATTTATTTATTTTTTTTATTTGCCTAGGTTTGCCTAGGATAAGATACTATTACTGTGGTAAGTTTGAAATTTTTTTTATTTAAATTTAAACTAATAAAAATATCGTGAGCATCTCTCCTCTGTAGTTTAAATACTAGAAGTAAATATTGTTTGTCTAATTAATTAGATAAAATTAAAGCACATATATTTAAATATAATAATAATAATAATATGTATAATAAAATAAAAATTTTAGCTGCTGGAGATCCAAACGCTTGGAGATTGGGAAGAATTGAAGAGACTGATCATGAAACACCTGTCTAAAATATACTCACTAGTTATTCACAGCGTAATTATTAATAACAAGTCAATTTTATCAAACAACATTCCTCGTCATCAGTGATTAACGACAATTAATATTATTAATAAGTGATAATATAATTAATATTAACAATTATATATATATATATCTTCCTTGATTTTAATTATTTAGTTTTTTGTACAGTGAATATTTTAAATTTATAATGCTTCCAAATTATTTTGTGCCATGTATACTTAAGTATTTGATATAATGCAACGAGTCATAAATAATGTTTTTGTTATTTTTATTTTATTTTTTGTTCTTGTATATTTGTTATACATTTTCTCGTAATGGACGTATATATACATATATGTTTAAGAATTTAGCATTAATAAAAATAATAAATTTTAAAATGTTTCGGAAATTGTATTGTATTTGTCTTAGCGCTTGTTAGCTTGCCAGTTTTCAGGAACACAGATAAGATATAAAAAAAAAAAAGAAAAATATATATATATATATTATAATAACAAACGTACTATTATAATTAATGTTCTTGAGTTAATTTAAATTAAAAGTGTTTTGTAATTACTGTTGATATAATTACTAAAATAAATCCCAATGTACAAATAATATAAATTCTTATAATTATATTTCTTTATAATACTATTTATGCCGTCATTTAATTTCAACGTAAATATATAAAATTAATTTTAATTATGTACTGAATGTATCTCGATTTATTTTATAATAAAAAAATTATTAATTTAAATAAATTTGATTTGATTAAAAAATAATTATTGTATGGTTAAGGCCATGAAATTTTTTGACGCTTTGTTGGCGATTGATCTGGAGACATCTGCAAGGAAAAAATAGTTATAAATTCAAAACAAACTAATTATTTAAGGCCATTCTTAGACAGTGCCCCCCACTTTTTAAAAATTTTCAATGACTTTCAACTGTCATAAGCGTATCCAATTTTTATTAATTAATTAAAAAAAAATTAAAGCATTAATTGAAAAAAGGACAACGTAGTCGTAATTTCGCCGATGTATAGATTAAAAAAAAAATTATTTACACTTGATATCAATTAGGAGTTAAACAAAATTCGTTAAATAAATTTCAGTAAAATCGTCATGTCAATTTTATAATTAGAATTTTTAAATTTTGTTGGCTAAAATTTATATCAATTGTAAGTAATTTTTTTTCAAATTCTATATCTCAACAAAATCACGACTATGTCCTTTTTTCAATTAACGTTTTAATTTTTTTTTAATTAATTAATAAAAATTGGATACGGTTATGACAGTTGAAAATTATTGCATATTTTTAAAAAGTGGGGGGCACTGTCTGATAATGCCCTTAAGTAATTTAATTAAAAATACACACATTGTACTTTCTTTTTTGATCATTTGATACTTGATGAATATTATTTGACAGCCGAATACTGTTTTGTTCAGACTTTAATTTATTAATTGGTGATTTTAGAATCCCATTGTTAGGACTTTTGTTTGAATTATTTTTATCCTCAGATTCAAATGATTTGTCAAGTAATTCACTGTAAATATTAACAATTAAATAAACTATTTAATAAAAATTTTGAATAAATAATTGAAATAAATTCACCTCTTAGTTTCATCATCATCAGAAATTTTTATATTTTTAGCTAATCTCAAATCAGACAATTTTTTACCTAATGATCTCTGATCATTATATTTTCTTTGCGGCATCGGCATTGCAATGCGTTTAAATATTTCAAGTAATTTCAATTTATCCATAAATTCAATATCTTTAATGTCAATACATCTCTGAAAATAAATATTTAAATTATTATTTTATTAATTACTCAGTATTGTTACCAGCATTTAATTAAATAAATAAAATATAACCTTTAATACATACATCTCTTAATATTTCACGTAATTTATTATCAGACAGCATGTGAGGAGATGTCAAATTCACAAAATCCATTTTATAAATTAAACTAAAAGTAATTAACACGTAACTAATAATTATTCTAACAAAAATTAATTTTACACGCAATAAATTTCAAATTTTGCTGGTTTATTTATTTTTATTTTTTTTTTATCAACTCCAACTCCTTTGAACTTCTAAAATCAAACTGTATATTTTAAATTAAAGCTCAAGGTAAATTCTCATTGACGAATTCCATCATCTCCATAGACATCTAGGTAGTTTTACATTCAAAGAAGCTTTTAAGATTTGCTTAAATGAATTTTGACGTTTAATTAAATATTCTTTAAATAAATTTATTTGTAATCCATATTAATTAATTAACTGCATATAAATATTTGTATTAAATATATATATTAAGTAAGAAAATGCGGGAAAGAATTGAAATCGGTAAGTAAATAAACAATAATAATAAAAATTTATCAACAATGACAATGATACTGAAGTTAGCAGACGTCTAATAATTTTTTGATTTTTTTTTAGACGATAAAAAATTTAAAAAAAAATATTTGAAAAAATTACACCTGTAGTTTTTAAAATTTTCTACATGTGCATATTTTTATACTATTTTTTTGCAGTTGATTTATTGCAAAACGAAAATTCAAAAATTTTTAAATGTCTGCTAACTTCAGGATCATCAATGACAGCCTATTTTATTTATATTTTTAATTTAATAAACTTTCAGGAATTATTTCTAATGACACTAGTCATGAAGGAACGATAATTCAAATTGCTAATAGTCTTGACGCATTACAATCAGCAGCTTCACATATTTTTAAATCAATCGACAACAGAGTTTTAAATTATACCAAAAGGTTTTATTTTTACTGCTGACTATTTTTACTCTGATAACGATTATAAATTTATTTCAGATTGCAAGATGTCAAAGAAAAAGCGAATAAACTTCAGGATCAATTATTTTATTTACAAAATAACATGAGTTTAAAAGCTATAAAAATGTATTCGGATGCCAAGTATCCGGCGTACTCGACTTACAAAGAGTACGAAACTTTTATAAATAATCCAAACGACGAGTTGCCGGTAAATAAACAACTCAGTCAATTGGATAATTATTCTGTAAGAAATTCAGTTGAGTCAACGGTGAAAGCTGATCACTATGCTAGTGAATTAAAACTCAAAGAAAAGCTGCAATTTTATTATGTTATGAATAAGCCATTGAAAAAAGATTATTTAAATAAAACAAACGAGACATCAGTTACTCGTGTTTCATCAGTAAGTGCTTTATTGATTGATGATAATCAAACATCTAACAAGTCTGGGAATTTATCATCACCAGTTGACAATGATAAGCGTAAGATTGAAGATGCTCCTGATTCAATAAACCAGCCATGGCAGTCGTCTGATTTTGAATCGCCCTCTTATTTATATGCTCCAATGCTTGGTGAAGTAAGTATACAATATTTTAATTAATTATTTTCATTATTAATTATTTAAATTTTTTAATTAGGTACCACAAATAAATGTACCAGCAATACTACCAGATCTTCCAGGAATTGTGGATGACGAAAAATTCGTTCTAGATTTGAGTTTCCAGAGTCCAATAGCACCATCATCAGCAGTAACATCACCAACAGCAAGAATCGATCTTCCAGACGCTGGAGTATCTTTAAAAGATGTAAAACCAACCAAAGAAATCAATAATACTCCGAATCTTCCCAATTTGGATCAAGATTCAGGACATCTGGCAACGTCGTCTCCACCACCACCACCTCCGCCACCACCAGCGACAGTAAATCAACCTCACAGCTCACCACAAATATCTCAACCTGCACCTGCATCTGCACCACCACCACCACCACCTCCTCCTCCTCCACCCCCGCCACCCTCTGAAACCAAAGAAAAGGAAGAAAAAGTTGAATCTAAACCTGTTGCAAAACCAGCGTCAACTGACGACCGCAGTAATCTAATGGAAGCTATAAGAGCTGCTGGTGGAATTGGAAAAGCTAAACTACGACATACAGCTGAAAAAACAAGTGACCGATGGTCATCAGCTTCTGTAGGAGGTGATCTGATGGCTGACTTACACGCCAAGTTGTCTTTAAGGCGGAAAGGAATTGCTGGAGGCAGTGCTGGTGCTGGTGGTTCTATTGGTGCTTTAGAAAGAATATCTCGTCTAATTCCACCGCCACCTAAACCCAATGAAGCTTCTGATCGCAACTCAACAAGTGAATATGATTCCCAACCTGATGCTGACGACTGGGAAGAATAATTTTTTTTTCTTTTATTTTATTGGTTAATTATAATGATCCAGAAGTTGGCAGACAATCGAAAATTTTCGGATTTTTTTTTCACTGGAGAATTACAAAAAAAAAATAAAACTAAAAATATGGACATGTAGAACATTTAAAAAACTACCGGTGCAATTTTTTAAAATATTTTTTTTTTTATAATTTATCGTTTGAAAGAGAATTTAAAAATTATCAGACGTCGGCCAATTTCAGTTTCATTAATTATAAATATATTTTTAATTACAAATATAATAGTCATGTTAAAATTCATTGTAAATATAAATAAATAAATTATTTAACATTTTTTTTTGTCAATTTTTATTCAACATCAACTTTTTTTTTTGAGGCAATTTCAGGTTAAGAATGCACATGGAGGACTATGAATAGCAGACTAAAGATTCTGCTCACTAAATCATAATAAATATAAATATATGAGTAGTATTGCAATGAAATTAATATTTAAATTGTTTAAATAATGATAATAAAACATTTAAATGTTGTAATTTAAATAAAATCAGTGATTATTATTATTGTAAGATAAAATAATACCGGTTATTGTTTTGTTCGGTTAGAATTTTAAGTCACAAAAATATTTATATTTAAATTAAACAATGACAGCGATAATAAAAGCCAGTACTTGTAATTTAATATTTAAGCGGTACATTAATTTGTCATTTAAATTTAATGCCAAGCCCGAGAAAGCTGTTGAAAAGAAATATTCAAACACAGTTTTGCTGCCACAAACTAAATTTCCACCAAAATTAAATGGAGCTAAAAGAGTTGAAATGGATAACTATTTAATTGAAGTATTTATTTTATTTATTTTTACTGAGTAATAAACATGATAATTACATTTGTTTTATTTATTTATTTATAGAAATGTGGATTCAATGAGTTGTATAATTGGCAACGAGATAATTTAGCTGGTCCAGATTTCATTTTACATGATGGACCACCTTATGCTAATGGTGCCGTACATATGGGACATGCTGTCAACAAGGTATACACTTTAATCTTCATTATTTTTAATTATTCATTTGTATAAATTTATTATTGTCTATAGATATTAAAAGATATAACAACAAGAAGTCGTGTAATAAAAGGACAGAGAGTTCATTATGTACCAGGATGGGACTGTCATGGTTTACCAATTGAATTAAAAGCGCTAAGTGCTTTAAAAGATCAAAAAGATAAATTGACACCACTAGAAATACGCCAGCATGGTAATTTTATTTATTTTTTTATTTTTGGGAATCATGTTTTAAATATTATTTTATATTTAGCTAGAAAATTTGCTGAAGAAGCAATTAAACATCAACGGGAATCATTTATATCGTGGGGAATAATGGCTGACTGGAAAGACAACTGCTATTTCACAAATAACATATCATTTATGACGAATCAATTGAGACAATTTATAAATTTGTATGAAAAAAAATTTATATTTCGCGCATTTAAACCCGTTCATTGGTCACCGTCATCTAGGTAAAGAATACCTCGAATTTTTAATAAATTACATTATATAATTTTATTTTATTTCTAATGGAGTACAGGACAGCGCTGGCTGAGTCTGAGTTGGAGTACAATGAGCAGCATTCAAGTAAATGTGCGACAGTCCGATTTTTAGTGACTGAGTTGTCAGATAAATTGAAAATACTTGAAGGCCGAGTAGTTTATGCACTGACCTGGACAACTACCCCCTGGACACTGATTGCCAACCAAGCACTGGCGTACGCTCAAGATATTTCTTACTGTATCGCTGAAGATCCTCAAGGCAACTGTTATATAATCGCCGAAGACTTACTGAGTACCGTTACACAAAAAATCGGAGCTTTGAGGCCAATTTTGACCGCTTTAGGTAAACAAACTGATTTAATATTCACCTAGACTTTGTTATTAATCATTTTTTTTTTCACTGATAGGTAGTGATCTAGCTGGATTAAAATACTCCCATCCAATAACTGGTGAATCAATGCCATTTTATCCAGCAAGTCATGTTACGAGCAAAGTAGGCACTGGTTTAGTTCATACAGCACCAGCACATGGCTCCGATGATTTTATTGTTTCTATAAATAATAATATACCTGTCGTATGTATTTATAATAAAAATTTATAACGGATAATTAATTGCTAATAATACTAATTATTTTTAATTAGTTGTCGCTAGTTGATGAAGATGGTCGCTATACAGCGGAAGCTGGTGCCTTTGCTGGACTAGATGTTTTGAAAGAAGGTGGTGATGTTATTTTACAACATATTGGTGACAATGTAATGCATACTGAAGATTTAATTCACAGTTATCCGTATGATTGGCGCACTAAAAAACCAGTTATTACCCGAGCTAGCTATCAATGGTTCATAAATACTGAACCAATCAAACACAAAGCTGTTGTAAGTTATTTATATTATTTATATTGTAATTATAAATAATAATATAGGGGAGGGTGGGGCAGAGCGGCCCCCCTAAGCCAATTATTATTTTTTGTGGCTTTCAACCATAAGATCACTTTACTTTTGTCCTATTTCGAACAAATTTATGGACATTTTACCAAAATTCTGAAAATTTTTTTTTTTTGTGGGGCAGAGCGGCCCCCCTCCAAAAAGTGATAAAAAAATTTTTTTTTTTAAATTGTTTTCATCATTAAGAATGTATTTCTTTCTCTTGACAAGTAGTTTTGATTTTATATTACTCGAAAAAAATTTTTTAAAGCGTAAAAAATCGTTCACTCTCGATTACCTTAATTACTAATTGTTATTTAATAAAAAAAAAATCAATTCTATAATTTTACTTTATTTCAAAAATTTATCAACTAAAAAAAAAAATTTAATTTTTATAAATTTTTAGTGACCAAATTTGCCTCTTACATAAAGAAACGGCCGAAAAATATGAAAAAATAATTTTTTCGGAAGTTTCGGCTGGTCCATTTTGCCCCAGGTGTTATGCGTAGGGCTAGAAATGTGGAATTATACTAATTTTTCTTTAATTTGACGATAAAAATATGAAAAAATCACTTTTTCAAAATTTTGTCCATTTTGCCCCAAATGTTATGCGTAGGGGTAAAAATGCGCAAACATATCGGATTTATAGTAATTAGTCGAAAAAAAAAAATTTTTTTTTTGATCAAAATTTCAGGGGGGCCGCTCTGCCCCACCCTCCCCTAAATGATTATTATTATTATTATTATTATTATTATTATTATTAGGAAGCTTTGGAGAGTGTAAAAATGTTTCCACGATTCAGAGAAGAGAGTTATTTGAATAATCTAAAGCAACATGTTCTCCAGCGACCTTTCTGGTGCATTTCACGTCAACGTGCCTGGGGTACACCAATACCAGTATTTTATAATAAAGAAACTGGGCAAATTATTGTTGATAAAGAGATTGTTGAACGATTGTGTAAATTGCTTGAACGCGAAGGTCCTGACTGTTGGTGGACTTTGCCAGTTGATAAATTAATTGGACATAAATTATTAGATAAATTAAATATTGATGCTGATAAATTAGAAAGAGGAAATGTATGATTATTTTTACGTCATTTAATTAACAGGTTAATTTATTAGTACATACTATATATATATATATAAATTTATTAAGGATATTATGGACATTTGGTTGGACAGTGGCTTGACATGGTCAGCAGTTTTACCAGAAGGTCAGCAAGCAGACCTTTATGTAGAAGGTATGGATCAATTTAACGGATGGTTTCAATCCTCATTACTCACGTCAATGGCCGTCCAAGGAATTCCTCCATTCAAGTATAATAAAATTATCTATTTATTTATTTAGTTAACTTTAAAAGTCACGTAATTCTCATTAAACTTTTATTCATTAGATCGATATTCGTACATGGATTTACTGTAGATAGAAACGGTATGAAGATGTCCAAGTCATTGGGAAATGTTGCCAGTCCCGAGGATATAATTCGCGGTGGAAAAAATCTAAAAACTCAACCCGCGTATGGTGTTGATACTCTGCGGTAATAAATTTTCTTTAGCTAAAAACAGTTTATTTAAATAGATTTATTATTGTAATTTGTACTGAAATTTATTATACAGATGGTGGGTAGCAAGTCACGGCGTCCAGCATACACAAATACCGGTGGTCAATACTTTGCTACAAAATAGCGTTGACTCTGTACAAAAAATCCGATTGATTTTGAAATTTCTACTTGGCGCACTTCATCCATACGATGCACCGAATGATATTAAACCTAATTATTTACTTACTGACAAATATATGTTCCATAGACTTTATCATTATCATAAAGAAGTAATTAATTATTATATTTACCAGTAAATTTAAATAGTAGATATTATATATTTTATTTACAGACTAGAAATTTTTACGATAATTACGAGTACCACAATGTGTGCAAAGCAGTTCTTAATTTTGTCGCAAATGATATTTCGGCATTTTATTGTCATCTTGCTAAAGACAGATTATATTGCGAAGAAGTAACTTCTCCACTCAGAATAGCAGCTACTAGTGTTATTGGAGAAATTCTTATTGTACTTACTCGTTCAATTGCTCCAATAATTCCCCATTTAGCTGAAGAAGTTTGGCTCTATCATCCAGACAATCTGGGTAATTAATTATTAAATAATAATAATAATAATAATATTTGTTTAAAAAAATAATTATCTACAGCTTCAGTACCGCTGTACCATTCAACTCACACGTTACCAAACGACTGGGACATGCCGGAAGTTGAAAAAATAATGGACGCAGCGTTGGATATAAAAAGTATTTTAAATAGAGAAACAAAGTCCAATACATTGGAACTAGAAGCTACTGTTAAAGCTGACGCTAAAATAATTTCTACACTATCAGTAAGTGAATTTATTATTTTTAAAAATAAAATGAGTAACAAAATATTAAAAGTAAATATTTTTGTCAAGCCGCTGCAGCCTGAAAGCACATCATCAAGCTCGGAATTATGTAACATTCTACAAGTAAACAGAGTTACATTAATTGAAGATCCAGCATGTGAGACACCAAAAGTATGTTTAAAATCAATAGATCAATCACTATGCAAACGCTGTAGAAAATATTCAGAATCGGCTCCAGGTCAGCCTTGTATGAGATGTATACAAATATTGAATATGTATTCTAGATCATAATTAATAAAATAATAAAATTTTTTAAATAAACTGATTTTTAATTTTTTAATTATCAAACAAATAAATATGCGTATGTATAATTATTTTAATTTAACTCAATACAGTTCTACACATATTAAGTACAGTACATATGCATGTAAATATATTTATATATGTAATGTATACATACGTAATAATAATAATAATAATTATTTAAAGTTTTTTTTATCAAGTTCAGTCAGGCTTAGTGACCGTTTTTTATGACATTAAGCCGTATTATTGTCCGACACATCTTATAATTCCAGTAGATCATAATATACAACTACGAATACAATCATGGTTGACAAAAAATAAATTTAATTTTTTTAAAATTATTTTTTAAAGCAAGTAAAGTAAAAGCTCCAATTATTGACACTTTGTTTTGTTTAAATAAATTATGCTTATGGTTGAAGAAAACAAAATTTTTTTTTTTTTACGCTCAGTAAAAATTTATTGAAAAAAAAAATATGCGTGTCAATAAATAGGACTATTACTTTATATAAAAGTAATTGTATTTATTTATTTGTATTTATGAGGCTAATTATTGTATATTAATAAAGCTTTTTTATTGGACCATAACTTTTTCTATAAATTTATGGAGCGTAAATATGCAAAGAAAAAAGAGCGCGCAAAAATAATAAATAACTTTTTTTTAAATCGAAATAAATAAAATTACGTTTTATTAATTTATTTAATAAGTATTGCTTTTATTAATATATAATTATAAACATTAAATATATTATATTATTATATATTTTAATAAATTAATAATATTTGAAAGCCGATGTTTATTAATTTTAATTAAAATAAATTTAAACAACTAAACTATGTTTTATTTATTTATATAATATAGAGGAAAAAAATACTAGTTTATTATTTTACTAAAGCGCAACTCTTTTTTATTAGTAAAGATATTTAATTTATAGATAAAATATATTAATCGATATATTTGAATATAAGTTACCGTAATTTATTTAATTAAACCATGTATGAAAATAATTATACAGTTCATCTAATGTCATATATATTTATTGTTTGTATTTCATTTAGATAAGCACATATTTATATTTATTTTTACCTGATTAAATTTTTTTATAGACAATAAACTCCGATAATTAAAATAAAATCTGTACTTAAACTTTTTAAATAAAAATTATATTTTTAAATATTTAAGTGTACTTTTATTTACACTATCATATAAATATAAATAAAGAAAAAGACTTGATACCCGATCGGATGTAGGTAGTATTTGGCCACTTAAAAAATTTAAATAAAGAAATTCGTAATGTACGCAATGACATTTTAAAATTGTTCAAAGACACTTTAATTATTGTATTAGAATAAAAATTTTATTTTGTTTTTTTTATTAATTGAAATAAAATATATTAAATGTGAAAAAATGGAGCAGTGGCCACAAATGGTACTTTTACCCTAGGTCTTTTACCTTACGTGTTAAAAAAAATATAATTTATTATTTTTTATTCGATAGCTCACAATAATCTTTCACAAATCATATTTTTTTTAACACCCTCATTTCCCTGATTAAAAAAAGCGATTTAAAACGATTCGAAATAAAAAATTTTAAATACTTTTTAATGCTTTTGAATACCTTGAATACTTTTGAATCCCTCTTCTCATGGGCATTTAACATTGCAAATCGTTTTAAATCGCTTTTTTTAATCAGGGATGTATGATTTAGACAAAGAATAAGATTTAAAGATATATTTATGTATTAGAATAACGATGACGTTATTTTTACGTCCATTATTATTATTATTATAATTATATTGACATATGTATTCCAGTTATTATTTAATATTATTACTATTATAAATATTATTATTATTAATGTAATATTGTATTAAGTCACCTCTGATCTTTCATAGTCTATAATAGTCTTCTGAATTTATTTCTTCTTCTACAATTTTTTTTTTTCATTATCCTTTGATATGACAAAGAAATCTGGGATTTAATATATTATAAGAAATCGATTGTGATATCGAGATATATATTTTTTATTGTCAAGAATCTCATTATCCTATAATTTAATTTAATAAAATAACGTAAATTTTATTGAATTTTATAAAATAACATAATAGTCCGTTAATTCTGACAGTGTGATTAAGATAATACTAATAATGGTTACTTAATACACGGAAAAAAATTAATCGTGAATGCAACATGATGCAGTCTTGGTAAATAAACATGATGAAATCATGTTGCATTCACATGATTTGTCATGTTTCGGCTACATGATAATCATGTTGCGGTAACATGCGAAAATCATGTTGCATTCACATGATTTGTCATGTTTCGGCTACATGATAATCATGTTGTGGTAACATGAGAAAATCATGTTGCATTCACATGATCTGTCATGTTTCGGCTACATGATAATCATGTTTCGGCTACATGATAATCATGTTTCTGCCCCATATTGTCATGTAGCCGAAACATGACAAATCATGTTGCATTCACATGATTTTCTCATGTTACCGCAACATGATTATCATGTAGCCGAAACATGACAGATCATGTGAATGCAACATGATTTTCTCATGTTACCGCAACATGATTATCATGTAGCCGAAACATGATTATCATGTGAATGCCACATGATTTTCTCATGTTACCACAACATGATTATCATGTAGCCGAAACATGACAAATCATGTGAATGCAACATGATTTTATCATGTTTATTTACCAAGACTGCATCATGTTGCATTCACGATTAATTTTTTTCCGTGTAGCGTTGAAACTATGAATTTAAAAAAAATTCTATGTCAAATTAATGGGATTTATATTTTAAATGATTATTATATATTGTCGCTGTCACAATCGAATTAAATACCAATAATGACTATTATATTAATGATTAATTATTAATATTATTTTATATTTATTTAAATATATATATATTCATATATTATTGTCAAGTATTGTCATTGATATTTGTCTTATCAAGTATATTAATTATTATTTATATTAAAAGCAAATGCGTTATGGAAAATAGATATATGCTTCTATATATTTTCTATCTAAAGAAATAATTATTATTTTTATAATTTATATTGTTAATAATAAGTACAAGTTATTGTCAGTCACCTATAACTATAAGATATATATTATTTAATAAATATTTATATATTTTCGGATTATGCATTAAAATAATAATAAAAACCCTGTTATATCAGCGATATCGATAATTTCTTTATAGATCCAATTAAAAATTTGCTTTATTATATTTTAAAATATTTATAAATTTGTTTGAAATTAAATTGAAACTCAGGTTTAAGTAAAATCTCATTTAATGGTAAATGCAAAGAAGTTTAATTGAATTCATTGAATTATAAATTACGGTCTATTGTAGTAGAATCGATATCGAGAATGCTGTTGAATTTAAAATAAAAACCGGATATGATTTTTAAAGGCAAATGTTGTTTAAATTAATGGTCTTATTTTATTAATAAAACTTTTCTTCTCTTTAACGCAAACTTTGAACAAAAAAAATATAAATTTCATTATTTATAATAAAATTTATTCTATCTGTCAGCCTTATCAAACGAAGCTTTATAGTGATAAAATTTCCATAGTAAACTTATTTAAAATTCTTAGTGTTTATAATTTAAGAGTTGATAAATTTAATTTATATATAGAAGCAAAAGCCACGATAATGCTCGAAATATTTAAATATATTATTTTCAAATATGCTGAAATTTCAATTTATTTTTTAAAATTATTATTATTATTAATTATAATTAATATTTAAATACTAGGCAAGAAAAATTCACAAATATTCCGCCAAAAAAGTTACGGACAGTCCTGTTTGCTTTTCTATAATATCGAACTCGGGTGATTGTGATCAAATAGATATGCATTTGATCATAAATTAACTGCAATTAATTTTTGTTCCTTTAAAGGTAACCATTTTTTTTTTTTCTTAGTTTTTAGTCTTTATGAACAATTAATATTATAGTTATCATAATATATTCACTAGGGTGGCCCAAAAAAACCGACTAATTTTTTTTTTCAAGTCTCTAATGAAAATTTGTTGGTTTAAGATGTTTTAAGACGCCTTTCCAAAAATCAGCTCGATAAAAAATTTTCAAGAGGTCGCTCACGAATTTTGAAAATATCAAAAATAATCGAAATTAGGATTTTTTTGTTCTAAATTTCTTCTTTCTCGTGGCAGCTATAGTTTATATTTATGAAATCATGACTACCCTGAAAATTTCAGCTCAAAATTAAAATATTTAAATGTCGCTCAAGAATTTTGAATGTTTCCGAGTACTGTCTCTTGGATGTTTTCGAGCGACCCTTGAATATTAATAATAAACCTTCTCAATTTTTTTACCATCAATTTGTATCATAATGAATAAAAATACAACCCGAGAAATATAAATAATAAGTTATTTACATACTTTTTTATTTTTTAATTCAATTTTTAGGTTTTTTTGCTTATTTAAAACATACCCAATTTTATTGTTTAAGACTGTCCTGTATGTTTTCGGTTATGCAAAAGTTATATTTAAGTGAAATGACAGTAATTGAGTTATAAAAAAATACAAAAACTAATTCAAAGTATGAGTTACATATTATCAGTTAATATTCGAAATTCTTGAGCGCCGTTTAAATATTTAAATATTGGGCTGAAATTTTCAGCATAGTCATAATTTTACAGATATAAAATATTGCTGCCACGAGGAAGAAAAAATTCAGAAACAAAAAATCCGAATTCCAATCATTTTTGATATTTTCAAAATTCGTGAGCGACCTCTTGAAAAATTTTTATTAAGCTGATTTTTGTAGAGGCTTCTTAAAACATCTTGAACTAACAAATTTTCATTAGAGACTCGAAAAAAAAAAATAGTCGGTTTTTTTGGGCCACCCTAATATTCACGTCGATAAATCACGTGCAATTGATTATTATTAATAATAGTTATTGTCAATATATATCATATTTGTCAATTAAAATGACATTTAAAACTATCATGACTAGAATTAAATACTTATTTTCAAATTAAAGCCGATATTCTTTTGTAATATGGTAAAATATATATTGTAATTATTATATATTGTACCATTTACTTATGAGCATTTATATATATATACATATATATAAATGTATATATATAAATATATATGTGATATAATTCTGCCCACACATGTTTCGAAAATACTACATTTTGTATAATTTATTTTTTAAAATTACTTATTGTCTCATTACTCGATCCATTAGTTATCGAAACTGTACGCTTGTAGTTTTAATTAACAAGTGTTTAAATAATCAATTTGTTTTTTTAAATAAATATCTCAACGAATAAATTTAGTGCCCAAGTGTGCTAATGATATTTCCATGCACTTATGAGCCCGTAATATTCCTATTGAGTATAAATAAATTCTTATGTGTATATATATACACTATGTCAATATTGATATTCGATGGGTTTAAATATCAATAACCCAAAATGTACCTACCTCATAATATTTATTAAATAATAAATTATTGTCATCCATTTTAAAATATTTAGTAATCA
This sequence comes from Microplitis mediator, assembly GCF_029852145.1. Lineage (NCBI taxonomy): Eukaryota > Metazoa > Arthropoda > Insecta > Hymenoptera > Braconidae > Microplitis > Microplitis mediator. The sequence continues at coordinate 15,979,286 of NC_079972.1, read as the reverse complement.
TGTTGGGCAGTTAATTACACTTTTGTTGTGTAATTTGTAATATTGATTAATGTAACATTGAATTACGATTGTAATCATCGTTAATCTGTAATTTAAAATAATTATTATTTATTATTATTATCATTAAGTAATTAAATAAAATAAATATAATTACCAATGGAGCGTCATTGTAATCAGTTAAACTCGAAAGATATTTAGATTTATCATAATTATAATTTTTTGGTTCTTGATATGATTTAATAGAATTTAAATACTGTATCTGGGAATCTGTTAATTTATTACGTTGTTCATTTTTAAAAATATCATTATTTGTTGAGGATGCTCTCGCGGCTAATTCTTCGGCTGCGCGTTGATCCTTTTTAAATATATTTATTGTAAATAGAAAAATATAAATATGAAATTAGTTATTTATAGTCAGACAAGTTATTAATAGACATGTTTGACCTAAAAAAATTAAAAAAGAACCTGTAATTCACGAGCACGTTCAGTTCGTATTAGCTCTTTGAGATGTTGAAAACTGCCAGCTTGTGGAACATGAGATATTGACGAGCCACCACCGCCGACGCGAAAATTATATTGCGGTCTTCGTAAATCCGGGGGCTGACGATTAACTGTTCCATACATTCTGGCAACTTCTTCAAAAGCTTTCATGCGATTATTCGGCATCCCATTCCGGAATCTACTTTCTGCTGGTGCTTTGTGGACCATTTTTCCATAAACTGGAGTACGTCCGCCGCCACGATTACGCGCTTGTTCATCGCGTTCATCTGGATATTTTAATATTTCTAAAAAAAACATTTATAATTAAATTAAAAGTTTATAAAAAAACTCAAAGTGCAATTTGTTTAAATAAATTATTAACTATCGGCTAATTACAGTACCTATTATAAAAATTTAAATAAATTACCTCTGTAACCAATTGAGGATTGAGAACGTACTGGATAAGTTTCCCAAACGTTGTATGAAAATGGATCACGATACATGGGCAAATCATTAGTTACTTCGACGGCACGACTTTGTCTTTTACTGTATCTCCACATCGCACGTAATTCCTCACACGTGGGCTCAGCTTTATTACGCCTATCTCTATACGGAACATGACTTACTGTTGTTGTATGTGGCTCTAATAGATAATCTGATAATCTCTGGCTTTTAACAGTACACGTTAGATATGAATACAAAATAAAAGTACTCAATAATGATATTATTTTCATTTTCTATAAATAACAAAAAAATACACATATTTTTATTATATTGATAATTATCCATTTTTTTTTTAATAGAGAAAAGTTTTTTTTATATTTTATTTAAGTAAAGAACCCAATTATCGACACTTTTTTTCACTTAAATTCAATTGATTTAAAATAAATTATTACATCTAAAATACTTTTAATTGTGTAAATAATTGGGTCTTTTATATCGTTAATATAAAAATATACAAATTTAATTTGTTGATTAATTACACAATTTAAACTGACATGTGAGATATTTAAACAAAGTTATCCCATTTGTACCTTTGTTTTGTGCCGACAAAGTACAATATTGTTCAGAAAATTGAATGAACACATATTTGTTGACTAATAATTTGTCTAGTTAATATTGACCTAGATCAAAGCTTTGTGTAACTAAATTAAATTATACATGTAATTTATTACCAAAATTAACTTAAAAAAAAAAATTTTCTCCATTTTTGTAAATAAAAAAAATAAAAAAATAAATTAATTACCTCGGAGTAAATAATGCAATTAAAATCAGATATTTATTTAAAAGCTTTTAGTCAGCTGATATGTTACAGGATATGTCGAAAATTTTCAATGATATTGAATTTCTGTAACATATACACATTAAGATTACATTAGATTTAATATTTTATCAGCACCTACGCATTTATTGAAATATGTGCGCCCGTAAAGGTCAAAGTGATTTATTAGCTTGAATGATGGTAATATTTTTTTTATGAAAAATTGAATAAATTTTAAAAAAAAATTAAATAAATCGCAAAAGTCCATTTTTCTTCAAACAACTTGTTTGAAACTTTTTAAAAGTACTTTGTGTTATATATATATATATAAACTATAAAACCATATATACTTTACTTATATATAAATTGCACAGACGGGTAATCGATTTTCAGTTAAGTACACATACTGCAACCAGTAAAATCGAGGAGTCCTACTTTTAAGACAACGTAATTAATTTTTATAGGTATATATTTTTTTAAACAATAAATATTTACATACAAAAGATTTCAATTATAGAGTCAATTTAATATAAATATAGTTTACTTTTATTTTTTATTAATATTTTAAATTAAAATAATAATTAGTTTGCATAAATTAAATGCTGTTTTGAATAAGATAGCGTACAACAATTAATTATTTGATAGAACGTATAGAAGTTAGTTTGATGATGCAGTACACTGATAATAAATATCGATTTTACATTAGAGTAAAGAAGAATAAATAACATTAACATTTAATTGAATCATTATAGACTTTGTTATATTATAAATTTAAATCTCATTCAAGACATCGAATGCTAAAAAATTAAATAATAACTTTATTAATAGAAAAAAGACCCGCCGAAATTAAAATTTTAAAAGCAAATATTAGAGGTGATATATAAGATTTAAGATATACCCCTGGTGGAAATTTTTGGGTATTTTCTCTGAAAAAGTCTTCAGAACTTTGAAAAAGTCTTTAGTACTTTGGAACTGAGTTTTTCAGAGAAAATTCCCAAAAATTTCCACCAGGGACAACAACAGCAATTAAAATTTATTAAGTTTTTTAAATTTATTTTTATTTATAGGGTAAAAGTAGCATTTGTAGCCACTGCTCTATTTTTTGATATTTAATACTTTATTTTAATTTGCAATAAAAGTATTTTACAAATTATTCTATTAAAGTTTTTTAAATGTCAACAAAATGGGTCTAACGTTGTCAAAAACAGTATCTCTACCCTATATATTCAAATGAATGATTTATTGGAGAAGAAAATAAATTTGATTGAAAATAATTTGTGAATGAAATTACGGTATAAATGAAAATGTATAGTAGTTAGTATGCAATAGAGCATAACAATTGTTCACACATTGTCCCATTTATATTCTCAGCTGAACGTTGCTTTTCATTTTACACAAGAGATTTACTTGGTATCATATTCTCAGCACAATTGTGGGCATAATTCCGGGCACCTGTTGTTCTCTGCACATTTGGGTTTTCCGACTCTCTGATTGTGAATCTTTTCAACTGTTTCATCGGCTACTATTAATTGTTGCTTACACCCACACATCCGTGCACTTTAGAATAAATAAAACCTCCAATAAACGATAAAATTTAAATATACATCACGACAAACGGTTTCATCAATTCGACTTAATTTTAAACTATAAAATTTACTGGTTAAAATAAAAAAATAAAACTAGTTCGCTTTGAGTAACTCAATAAACAAATTAATCTGCCATTATTAGTTCTAAATTAACATACTACGAGTTTAATCTCAACATCAGTTGCAACAAGTGCTATATCGACTATCATATGACCTCTTTTAAATATACTAAATCCTTAAACCCGTATTTGTGTCAGCAAGTTAATTGAATTTTAAATCGAGACCTTACACTCAATTAAGGGCTATTTAAAATGGCCGGTCACTATTTTAATAATTCTCTCAATTAGATTTAATAAAATATCGTTTTATCTCAGAGTAATGGTTATTTTTTAAATTTTATTAACAGCAATAAATTAGGTGACAAGTTGTAAAAAAGCTATCAACTAAAATGAAATGAGTTTCTGTGTCAACGTCAGTAAAACTCCCGGGGATTTCAAGAGGCCAGCCCGGCAAGTAATCTTCCGGTTGACCTTTAGAGTTTGTTCATCACTCTCCAAAGACTAACTTAACTAAATTTACCCAAGTTAGTTTCCTGTGTGTTCGGATGTGCTATCAACTGCAGCAAAATCTAATCGATGTTCAATTAAAGACCATCGATCTCCTTTCCCATAATTTTTATTTTTTTTTTTTTTTATCAACCAATTGGTGAATAAATATATTTATTAACAAATAAAATAAATTTTAACGTTGAGTAAACTATTTGTAAAGTAGTTTATTTAGTTCATTAATGGACAATTGAATGGTCCAAGCGTGAATGAAAGTGAACGAATAAGAAAGCGAGAGAAATAGCGAAAGGCAAAATGTTGAATGAACGAAAAGTTTCTATCAACCAAGACTCTCTTTATATATAGAGATATATATGTGTGTGTATATTTATCAACTCACCTGCCGTCTCGGTCCGTCGTGTCCGAAAACCATGAACCAACTGACGTTCTAGCATCGGAGGACGCAAGTCTGACTCCTCCAACGCCTCCACCACTTGTTCCAATGCGGTCCTTCCATTTCATTCCATTCCTCGCGGGGTACTCTCTTTGAATCTCTCGGTTGTTATATATATATTGTACATACATATATACATATATAAAATAGGAAGGTTTTGGTAACAACCTTCTCACTCCATCTTAGCCCGAAACGACTGCGTCTTGTTCACTTTGATAGCAAGTTTACTCCCACATTGAATGTTACCCTCTTGCGAATAAACTCAGACCTTCAACACCCTGCTGTAGCCTATACTATAGTGATGCTTCTGAAGCATGTCGCTGTTTTTCCAGTGAGAAATAGTCAGCCCCAGGGAATATAAGCACTACACAATATCATTCAGTATTATATGCCGGTTTTCGTACATGTTTTCTTCATTTTATTTCTATTTATAAAGATATATAAATATAAATGTATGTAAGAAAGTAAAGCTCAAGCTAAAGTAAAAGCACAAGCAAAAAACAAAAAGCAATTCTTAGGACCATACGTCTCAGGAGCTTTAACTTGACGTATCAGGAACGTATTTTTGTCTGCTGGACCCTTAATATTAATTACGCCGATCTATTTTGTTATTTCTTAAATAAATATTATTTTTATTATCTTTATATTTAATACCGGTGTCATACCGTGTCAGTGGGTACTAAAACAACTTTTTTTAATTTTTACATCAATAACTGACGGTTTTTCATTAAGCTCATCCGCTCAAACACTTTACATACCGTAAATTCTCAAAGTGCTTATGAGGACAGCTTGCTACGTACTTTGCGACATGAATGAAATAGCTCTGGATCACATCAACTTTTCTTTTTAGTTCTAAATAAATATCGTTTTAGAACGTGACACGCGAGACAAAGTTGTTATTAAAATATATATAAATAGATTTAATGAATTATTAAATTTCTATTTATTTTTAAATCCATCTATCTTTTAATGGATATATTATAGTATGATTAATCTCGTAAATGATTTAATAAAATATTATATTTTTATATACTTTCTTTGATGTATGACCATAATGTGCAGAAACAAAAAATAATATTAAAACACATGGCTCATTCAACTATATACAATAATAATAATGATAGTATTAGCCGATCAATCTTGAGAGAATTTGAGTTTGACGAAATTTCTCTTGAGTCTCAGCCCTGTTCATCCACCTCCAAATGAGGACACTTCCCCAACAACCACCCACGCTTCAATACCAGCATGAGTACTTGCTTGTGTTGGAAATAAACTATGGCATAGTATCTTTAATCTAATCCCTACAGCATCCCTTGCCACTGGTAACACTGCCACCTCCACCTCCACCTCCATCTCCATCTCCATCTCCATCTCCACCTCCAGCAGTAGCAGTAGCAGCAGCAGCAGCTTCCATCACTACCACAAAGCAGCCTCGTAACTCCTGGCGCTCCTGGCTGAAAAGTTCTTAGAGTGGGAGTTAAATTTCTCCACTTACACAATCGATAGACAGGCCTACGGTTGCCTACGGTGGATTCTACTGAATGGACTGTACCATTTGTGTGTCCTCCACGCCTACCTAACCCCTCGTTATTGATTACTACGTGTCTGAGGGGGATGCTCTATCGATCCACCCAGCTGTATACCAGTTCATTCATAAATCTTCATCTTTAAATTTACATCATCCACATGAATCGCATCAAACCCAGACATATCTGCCAATTAAATATAATTATTATTTCTTTCTCTCCCTCATACTTAGAAAATAAATATCATTTTTAATATTTATTCAATTTAACACAGTTAATGTTTACTTTAAATACCGTAAACACTCGTCCTATCACGTGCATCAGATAACTAAATATATTTCTATTAATAAAAAAAAAATAACAGGATTTAAAATAAACGAGTACACGTTTATTTAAATGATAGAAAACTTTTTACTGGAAAAATAGATACAAACGTTTAAGTATTTTTATTAACATTATTATTATTATTAAAATTTAATTACTTGGTAATTGCTTTGGAAAAAAAAATAAAATAAAATAAATAAGTTGTCATTTTATTAAATATTTAAATTTCAATTAATCAGTATAAGTATCAGTAACTTAAAGTAAAGTAATTTTAAAGCCGTGACTATCAATTAAATCGTTTAATCACTTGTTAAGTTACAATCAGTTGCGCTCAACTCATTATTATTATTATTATTTAACGTCACATTGCACTTAAGCATAGATATATGTTATTTGTTAAGAGATAAAATTGTTTGACGTCACTCGAGCACCAGTGAAGCACTTGCATAGCTGACAGAGCTGTCAGTCATATTATTGCATTGGCTACTTTGAGCGTACTTCAAAAATTTTAAGTTCATTTTTTGATCACTGCAATTTTCTTTGAAACTTTGAATTGCCTGATAATTGTAACAACTCATTAATTTATCTAGCCATAAATAAATAAATAAATAATTTAATAAATATAAATTACCTGTAACAATACACCAATCGGATGTCTTCCGCAAATAGTATTGCCGTATTTTTTTAAATACTCAGTGAACGAAATAGGATTCAATGTTTCAATAATATCCATACCCTGTAATAAGTATAAATAATTGTTATGCAACTGATGATTTATTTATTGAATAATAATTGTGATATAAATATGAATCTACCATTTTATCGAGATTTTCAATGGATCTATGAATAGGACCGCTTGAACGGTCATAATAAGTGTATCTAAATCTTTGTCCCCAATGACAAAAGTCTGATGATATAACAAACAAATTCAATGGATCTGCAATATACGGCGCCAATAATTTACCGTAAACAGATTCTTTGTCTGGAGTTAAAGATCCAACTAGTATTGGAATTATTGTAAAATTATTTTTATAACTAAAATAATTATTTAAATTATATAATTTGTATAATTAATATATATTGTTTTTTTTTATTTTTTAGAAATAAGTAACAATACTTACTCCTCCATAACTTTAGCAATAAATGGTAATTGCATTTCAATACTGTGTTCATCTTCATCAGTATTCATGTCCATCCATTCAAATTGACCGGTTTCTTCTAGCTCACGACAGACTAAAAATAATAATTACCACTTGACATAAATAATTAATGAGTATTTATGTTTTTAAAAGTTAAATAAATTAGTACCTTCTTGATCGATTGTCAAGTCGTACAACGGAGTGCGATAGATAGAAGCTGATGACAGAGCACACCCAGGAAGTCTTACATGGTGAGAAGGACCGAGTATAAATATTCTGCGTCTAAATATTTCAATAATTAATTTTTTTTTTGTTTTATTATCAATTGTTAGTTTTGAAAGCTGTTGATCTTACACTACTACTGGACTTATTTGACGATACGCGAATCCTGCGCACCCACCACAGTAACTGTACCCGGCGTGTCTAAAAAAATTTATTTATTTATTAATTACTGTATTAATTAAGTATAAGACAAAGTTTACTGACGGTGCAATAATAGCTCTAGCAGGTCCATGAGATAAATCAGCAGCATTAAGCCAATCTCCCAGCTGCTTATTCAAATCATACCCTAAAAATAAGTATTCATAAGTCCGTTATTGTCATCATAAACACTTAATTACAAAAGTTTATTAAATTCAAACTTTGCTATATAACTTTTATAACAAATACTTATAAACTTTTAATTATTTTCTTATGAAAAAAAAAAACTTTTATTAAAATTTAATTAATTAAATTAAAAATTCTGCTCTAATTTTAAGTAAAAATTAATTATAATAATCAACAGATATTTTATAATTAATTACCTGAATCTGTGTACCAACTTCCGGCGTGGGTTGCTCGTCTAGTCAAAACCATTTTATTGTTTTATTATTCAGTGCAATTTATATCTGAGAACAATGACCCTCAGGGGGTAGAAAGTTTATAAATATCTTAAATAATAAATTTAAATTTATTTATTATAAATTAATATATGAATAAATAATATAATTGTAATAAATAATCACCTCTTTTCTAAAATGTCAATATTTTACTGTACTGTTTATAATTAAATTTTTTTATGAACAGAGGATTACAATCCTTTCATTACAAACTCATTTTTTCTCCACAACACAATAGTACATTATATACACGAACACATACACATCCTATATAATATATATATGTAGGTAAGCAAGAAATCACTAAAAAATAAATTAAAAAAATGTATTCAACACAATGATACTGAAGTTAGCAGATGTCTAATAATTTTTGGATTTTTTTTAGACGATAAAACATTAAAAAAAAAATATTTGAAAAAATCGCACCTGTAGTTTTTTAAATTTTCTACATGTGCATATTTTTATATTATTTTTTTGCAATTGATTTATTGAAAAACGAAAATTCAAAAATTTTTAAATGTCTGCTAACTTCAGGATCATTTCAACACACAATTTAATCGTCATTGAGTCATTATAGACTTATGTGTATAATATTAACTAATATTTTTATTCACAGAGGCATCAATTGACAATTCTGATGGTAATTGTCTCAGCAAGTGACTTTTCATTCAAATCTCAACAGATGGCACTGACATTTATTTCTTTTTGACATCTTCTCTATTATTTTATTACCCTGATATATTTTATATTTTTTTCATCAATGTCAATGCGTTTATATTTTAATGACGTTTAGTGTATGTATATAAGTAATACAATATATAAAAAAAAAATATATAAGTTTGCAAAACATTTAATAAAAGGTGTATATATTTACTTGTTATCTTTTTGGTCAAGGATTTATTACGTAAATTAATTATTATTTTATATAATATCTTAATTTTATGATAAATTATTTTTGAATACGTACAGTTCGTAATTGCTGACATATCGATTAGTTACATTTATTTTAATTAAATACAGTATTATTATTATTATATATACATATATATAGTAATTTGGGTGTTATTGGTAATTTTTTATTCATTTTTATAACTTAAATTTTTATTTTTAATTTATCTTTTAATTTTTAAATAATAGGTTTTAGTAATTTCGAGGATTAAAATAATAAATAATGGCTAAAGAACAAGCCGGACAACAGTTCAAATTGCTACCGAAAATAATAAATGGAGGAATTGCTGGTATTATTGGAGTGTCTGTTGTATTTCCACTGGATTTGGTTAAAACGAGATTGCAAAATCAAGTTATTGGCCCTGATGGACAAAAAATGTATTCTTCTATGTAAGTTTTAATTATTTATTTAAATTAGAGTAAAGTACTCGGTGTCCAGTTAGTCTAGCTGGAGACAGTTTACTCTGATAGATCATAAATTAATGATCCTGAAGTTAGCAGACAATTAAAAATTTTCGGAGTTTTTTTTTCAAAAAATCAATTACAGGAAAAAAAACTAAAAATATGCACATGTAGAAAATTTAAAAAAGTATAAGTGCAATTTTTAAAAATATTTTTTTTTTTTTATAATTCATCGGCTTGAAAAAAATTCAAAAACTGTTGGACGTCTGTTAACTTCAGTATCATCATAAATTAATAAATAATTTTGAAAAATAATGTAGGCTGGATTGCTTCAAAAAAACATATCATGCTGAAGGATACTTCGGAATGTACAAAGGATCAGGAGTTAATATCCTTCTTATAACTCCTGAGAAAGCTATCAAGTTGACTGCTAATGATATGTTCAGACACTACTTGTCAACAGGACCTGGGTATGAATTTTAAATAAACTAAAATCATTTTTAAAACATTTATTTCATTAGAAATTAAATCGCGTTTAAGTATTTTTTTATATATTTAATAATTTAAAAAAAAATTAAGTTCCTTATTTTACAATACCATCAACTTTTTTTTTTTATTAATAATTTCGAATCATCAGGAATCAATTCAACTTCTCAGTGACTAAATACCAATAAGAAAATGGCTTTATAATGAATCTTGAGTCATCATTATTGAAAAAAATCTAGTAGGTATATTAATTTGAAAATAATTCCCAGATTCCTATTGGCGCACAGATAAAAAACAATGTGTAGGATGTTATTATTAAAACTTTACATTTTATTGTAGATATTAACAAACTCACGTATTTCGTAGATTGTTTATTTTTTTTTTCTTATTTAATTCATTGTTAATTATCATGGGAATTTGATTTTGTATTTAAAATAGAGAGCCGTTGCCATTAGTACGTGAAATGATTGCTGGTGGATCTGCTGGTGCTTGTCAAATAATAATAACAACTCCAATGGAATTATTGAAAATTCAAATGCAAGATGCTGGCAGAGTTGCTGCTGCTGCAAAAAGCGGTATTATTACTATAATATTAATTTATTTTTATTGCATTCGACTTTATCAATAAATTAAAATAAATTGATCTATCCTTGAGTTTAAATACTCTTATGCAAATAGTTAATATTAATTTAAATATTAAACTGTTTAATTGCAGAAGGAAAAACAGTACCAAAAGTATCAGCTCTGTCATTAACACAAGCTTTATTAAAAAAAAAAGGTATTCTAGGACTCTATCAAGGAACAGGTGCTACCGCTTTGAGAGATGTTACATTTTCAGTTATTTACTTTCCACTTTTCGCTCGATTAAATAGTCTTGGACCTAAGCGTGAAGATGGATCATGTAATTATCAATTTATTAATTAATAATTAATAATAATGATAAAAAAAAATTAAATTAATAAAATTTATTTAGCCGTATTCTGGTGCTCATTCTTGTCTGGCTGCGCTGCTGGTTCAACAGCAGCATTATTAGTTAATCCATTCGATGTTATAAAAACTCGATTGCAAGCTATCAATAAAGCTCCTGGTGAACCGACTTACAATGGAGTTTTAGATTGCATAGGGTAAAATACATATTTATCGTACCTCTTATTAATTATATTATATTTAATAAATAATAAATAAATTTATAATTTCAGAAAAACTTTAAAGAATGAGGGTCCAACAGCATTCTTCAAAGGCGGTGCTTGTAGGATGATTGTAATAGCCCCACTGTTTGGTATCGCACAAACAGTTTATTACCTCGGTGTTGCGGAACGTCTTCTTGGTCTAAACTAGACAATAATTATCAATATAAATACTGCCATACTTTAATGTATTCTGCCCGTTACTCAGTGATTGACAATAATAGATATTAAAATGTTCTTCAAGAGGACTAGCTAAGACAATATAGTTATATTAGCCAAATTTTAATTAATTATTATTGTGATAACATTTGTTATCTTAAATGTATATTTTTTTGCCGCTTGATATTTTTTTATACGGTCATTGGTATATTTTATATTTTTTAGAGATTTTTTAACTAGTCAATTCTTATTTTTTTTTTTTTTAATTATTATCATATTGTACTTTTTTTTTTATATTAATTCATGATATTAAAAAATTATTTTGCTAGCAAATTTTTAATCTACAGAATTTTAAATTGGGTTTTAGTAGCGCACACAATGTAATATATATTTATGTAATGTAAATTCTTGAAGCTTTATTTTAATATTGATCCAATTAAAGTATTGAGAGTTTAATAAATACTACTGTTAAGTACGCATATCTTCCGTCAATAAAAATAATAGTATTGCTTATTATTGCTGTTACAATGTATTTTAAATAAAAATATGTCAATTGTATTAATAATATATAAATATATATATATATAACAGTTCCAACGATATTTAATGACTGTCGCCAATAAATAAAATTACAATAATATTTTATTGATGTTATACTCTACCATCGAATTGTAATTGTGATTATACAAGATAATAAAAGTACAGAACAAACAGTTTATTTGAATATCAATTAACTGTCATGGAGAAGTAAAATAAAATATATTTAAGTTTAAAAAACAACCGACTGATGAATTATATTTACCGATAGTTAAATAAAAAAAAAAAAGTGCAAAATTTAAGAAAAATTGTTTTTAAAAAATTAATTATTTGTGAAAATGAATTACGATCATATCAAAGCGATGATTAATAATAAACCGATTAAATTAAGGCTGGAAGATGTTTATAAGCCGCAAGTTCTTGAAGCTGAAGTCAGAAGAATTTTTGAGATTGACAGAGAAAATTTTGAGTTGTTGAAAAAACTTTACGTCATTTCTCAGACAAAAGTTTGTAATAATTTTAAATTATTTAAAATAAATAATTATAGATTTATTTATAGGGCAGAGTAGATTGTTGGAGAAAAGTTCCTGAAGAAGATGAACTTCATAATAGATATGAAGCTAAGAGACAAGAGTATATTAAAATAGATGAACAGAATAAAGAAATATACGATCGGCTTGAAAAAATTTATAACCGAAACAAAATAGTTGACAATAAAAAACGTAAAAATAAATCAAAACTTTATAAGGTGTAAGTTTATTGAATAATTAGTATCGATTTGATGTTTATTTTATTTATTTTTTTTAAAGTATCACGAAATGTTTGATGGCTGAGAATTTAAAAACTTCAACAGAGTTAATAAATGTTATAAAAAATTTAAAACAGCGGCCGCGTTGTTACTTTGAGCTGCAATTAGAAGAATCAAAATTAATTTTGGGAAAAATAATAATAGAATTGTTCAATGACGTTGTTCCTAAAACGTGCGGTAATTTTTTGGCATATTGTTTAGGAACAAGAGATGGATTGTCTTATAAAAACACACCATTTCACATAATTATTTACGGATATTTGTGTCAGGGAGGTGACGTAACTGAATTAAATGGTAGCGGAGGCGCCTCAATTTACGGTGACTTTGATAATGAAAATTTCAAAATTAAACATGATGGCCCAGGAGTTGTTTCAACTTTGTATGATACTGATAAGAGTGCAAATGATTCAAAATTTAATTTAACTTTTAAAAAGTTACAAGTGCTGGATAATAAATCCGTCGTTTTTGGAAAAGTTGTCAGCGGTCTTTCAAATATATACAAAGTAATTAATCAAGTAATTTCTGTAACAGCAAAAATTAAAATAAAATATTAAATGAATTTTTTTAGATCGAAGCATGTGGAACTAGAATTGGTAGACCTAAAAAAAAAATAATTATTTCAAATTGTGGATTGTGTTAATTTTTATTTAACTCTGTAATTATAAAATCACGAAAGTCGAGCTGAGTATAATTTAAACCATAAAACAAAAGTTTGGATCATAAATAATATCATTGGATTTAGAATACAAACGAATAAGCAAAAGTTTCCAGTCTTTGACTTGATAGGACATGTGGTCAGTACACTTACCGTAAGTATTTAATGCAGATATTAAAAGTTTTTCTAATGTTTTATAAAAGTAACGAAATTGATCTTGGACATCATGATGGATAAATATCTTCTGATTGATTGCTAGCTGTATAATTTTCATTTCAATACCTGCAAGATTATTTTTAATTTCACGAGGTATCGATAGATCGCAATAAGACGGAAACTTTGTACCAGGGCCCCAATTACGGACACAGGCGTTGCATTCACACGTAAAGTCAAAATAATTTTTCAAGTGTTGTCTTCTCGCGATTGTTGGAAAATTTAAATATCGCTGCCCATAATTAATGAATAATTGTTGACCTTTTTTGACCATGTCAACAGCACATACGGTATTGATATCACGATCAACACAAGCTATTACATTTTCATCACAGCTATGATTGTAGAGACAAACTAGTGGCATCAGTATGTAGCAACACTCTTCGTAACCATCTGGACGATTCATAAACAATGTCTGCATCAAATAAACGATAAATAAAAAATAAAAAAAAACAAAAAGATTAATTATTTCAATTAAAAACCTTACCTTGATAGCATTTTGTGTTGTTATCACCATATTTCTAAAAAGTAATGCTCCCAAAAAAACAGCCAACTCATCATTTAGAAAATCCTGATAATTATTAAACTTTTTACCTCCTAAGATTTGTGTTACTGCTGCCAAGTATTGAAGAATGTAAGCAGATTTTACGCAGTAGATCGATCTTTCTTCCAATGTACTTAATCTTCGATGTAATGTATAAACACTCGCATATTTTGTTTCATCAAAAGCACTTTCAGTAAAGCCTCGAGTGATTGGATCTAAAGTAATTTAAAAAATTAATAAAATAAATAACAATTTACAAAAGTTTATTTATTTATTAATTTACCAGTTAGAGAATCAATTTCTTTTAGATTTTTTCTTAGTGAAGACAAATCACCGGCTTCCTTGTAGGCTTTTATAGTAACTCTCAATCCTATGATATCTGTATTAGTAATTGATTTAACAGGCATTGCAGAAATTACTTTACACTCAATGTCATGGTACTCATTCCAAGCAGAGTCACGACAAATTTCATCGCAAAATATGACACTAGTGCATTTTGGACATGGAACACTGGAGCGAGCTTGTTTTGAGCAGTTCCAACAACGCGTATAACAGCAATCTGACAGAAGAGTTGACGCATAAATTTTTTGCATGCTAAGAGATTCACCAGCTTCAATGTCTCTAGTTGCGACGACATGTCTGCCAAATTCTTCGGAATATTTAAAAGCGATGGCACTTGAAGCTCGCAGTATTTTATCATTATCCAGAGGTATCGCAGGTACATTTAAATCAGTGTCATAATTAACAGAAGCTTTTTTATCATTTTTTTTAAGATCATTCAAAGAGTTTCGAATTTTGTTTTTATCAGCATCATTGTCGATTTTTTCCATCCAGTACTGAGCACTGGCAACATCTTTTTTTATTTCTTTGTGCATTTTTGGATCTATTGAGGATAGATTTTTAGCACGACGCGCGTATAATTTAGATTTCAGATGGTCAGGATATCCTATATCTAAAGCTTTATCAATGTCTTTCAATGAATCTTTATAAAATTTGCAGTTACAAAGCACTGCTGATCGGTTAGCGTAACATCGCGCCAGTAATTCATTATTTGAATCTGGTACATTTGCAAGAGCTTCCGTATATATTTCAACTGTTGACATAGACTGGGGTGATTTTATAAAAGCTTCATTGCCTTTGTTTATCAACTCAATCGCTTTGTCTGAACTTTTTTTTAAAACCCCTATCGTTGAAAGCTCCGAGTATGAAAAATACTCGAGAGTCCGTCTAATAAGCGCTTCATCATCATTCAAAGATGTATCTCTCGGTGTTTTTGCATCAACAGAACAAATACGACGCATAAACTCATTTGTTTTTTTTAAATAATCTGCAAAAGCTTATTAAGTGTTAATATAAAATAAAATTTTATTTTTTTAAATCTTACCGCTCATTTTTTAAAAACTAAAACCCTTTGATTTCATCAAATAAATGAATGTTTGATAAATTTACTGGGATTATTTTTAAACAGGAAAAAACGATAAACAGACAGACAGACAACTACACTGTAATATAATTCGATTGTTAAAGAATGAAAATAAAAAAATTATAAACAAGAGAATGAAAAACAAATGAAATATGAATCGCGCTTCTTATCGATTCGCATGCGTATAAACTTATATGTATGCCCGTGTTCGCTGGCATATTTCTTTGGCACAGGCGCTCTAAATTTTAATCTGCGCATGCTCAAAAAAAGGAGATAACTATTATTAACTTCTCGCTATGAAAATTGCAAATTTTCAAAAAAAGGGAAGTTATTGGTTTCGATACGATTTTCGAAAATCGAGTTTTCATTATATGTCGATGTTTTTGTGTGTGTGTTTGGATGTGTGTTATGTAAACATTATTTTTGGTTTTTAAAATTCACTTGGTTTTATTTGTAAAATTAAATATTTAATTAGAGAGAAAGAAAAAGTTTAAAAAAAAAAATAATAATAATAATTCTCAACAATTGAAATAAAAATTTATTATTAATAAACAAGGTGACTGAGGACAGACTTTTTACATACATACACTTGTCAATAAGTGGGAATGTATAGTTTTATCAATGCGCATGCGCGAACATTTAAAAATTTACATTTAGTCACCCAGAAAAAGTTTTTTAATGATATTTTGTTCTCATTTTGTACTTTCTTTGATATTTATTACTATTAAATGAATATAAGTTTGTATATTTTATTTATTTATAATTAATTACATACATACATTAATAAATAAAATATTAAATTTAAAATAAAAGAGAGGTATTTTCTTATTTAAATCAGAATTGCTCACTATAGGAAAATTAGAATTAATAAAAAAAAAGCTACTGAAAACCTATGTTCTAGCGCGCATGCGCAAACATTTAAAAAAATAAAAAATTTTCCAGAAGATCTTTTCCAGAATCTCTGTGGAGATTTTTTTTTCTTTTTAAAATATATATAAATATATATATATATAAATTAATATTTATTTTTTTAATTTGCTTCTTTACAATAATATTTATTTTCTGTACAACAAATGTCATACGAGAAATAAATATTTTTGTAAAGAAGCAAATGAAAAATATAAATAATAATAAAAACAAAATTATCCATAATATATATGCATAAATATATATTTTTTTTCATAATTCATATTTTTTTCGTTTATTTAACTGCATAAATGTTTATTATTTATAATATTTACCTGCGTTTATAAGAATTCTTCGGCTTCTTTTTAACTATAGTTATTTCTCACTTTCTTATATATACTTATTTCTACTTATATACTAAAATATTTAATTAAAAATAAAGGGAAAGGTTTTTTTTTCAATTATAAATGCTCGATTAAAAATAATAAAAGTAAAAATTTATTATTTAAAAAAAAAAAAAAAAAAGCGGCTGAGGACCGACTTCCTATACTGTGCGCATTCACCTACAATTGTATTTTTTTAGAAATACAATTGTAGTGGTCTAAGCTATTTTCTTTTGGTAGAAAGAAAATAGCCCGTTTGGGAAACCTCAACACTGATAAAATACTCCGATAAAAATCCGATAGACCCGGAATCTATCGGTTTAAATCGGAGGATTTTATCAGTGATAAAACCCGACCAACACAGTGGTCACTCGATTGGTGACCAAAAAAAAGCTAAATGACAATAAATACAAAATGTTATACAGTACAAAATTACAAAAATAAATACATAAAGAATAAAAATACTAAAATTATATAAATAAAATTTCTTAAAATTAAGACTTAAAAATAATATCCAGGCCCGAATATCGCAATATACAACATCACACACATTCAGCATACAATTAAATTAAAATTAAATAATAATCATACTAACTTAAAAATAAGAGGTAATGGGAAAAGGGGAAAAAATTAAATTAAACATAAACAACCCAAACCATGCAATCAAACCCGAATTAAAAAAAACAAAAACCATGCACAAGCCAAGCAATAATAAAAACATGCCACTCGTACTCATTCTTACAAAAAAAAATTATAAATTAAAATCTTAAATTATAAATCACTCCTGTATCACCCATCACACTCACACCATATTACAATAATTATATAAAAGAAACTAAAATTAAGCTTAAATTAAATTAATAATTAATCTTCTTCTTCCTGGTCCTGGTCCTGGTCCTCCTCTTGGTCCTTGGCATCCATGGGCATCCTTCAAGTTGGACATCCTTCTTGTTGACTGGATCTGAAACTAAAATATATACCCCAATAGATTAATACCGGGCATATATATTACTATGAAAAAAAAGAAGGATGTAGAAATAAATATGCACCAGAAAAAAATAATTAGAGCGGCGGTGTGTCCTTGGATCTGGACCACCTTGTCTTCGATACTCAACAGCATCACTGTCCTTGAAATTATTCTGGTCCTCATAGACCAGTCATGTCAGAATAGATTCCAGTAGACTCTAGCTTAGACATGTCGTATAAGATCTACTAAAAAGTAAATCCAAATTATGTACCTAAACCTGAAAAAAAAAAATATTTAGAAAAAAGAACAAAATTCAATTGAAAGCCCGAGTAACTTCAATAGGGTGAGGATTAGGTAAGTCTCCGAAATCTTGAAAAAAATTAGAAAAAAATTATGCGTCAGAACCTAAAAAATAAAAAAAAATTATAAAATAAAAAAAAAATCGTGGTGAAATTACGGAACAATGAGAAATCTGTAAAAAAAAAAAACAAAATGTTGATTTCTAAACCTAAAAAAAAAAAAAGATTATGATTAAACATGTCGGGGCGGTTCTCGTATCTTGTTTTATTTTATGTTTTCAAAATAATAATGCTAATAAAACTGAACTGTACGTGTAGCATTAGGCCACCAGCCAACCGATAAATCGACTCCCCGTTTTGATCGCACACAAAAGTCACTATAATATCACATCATTATGATATCATCAATAAAACCATTGCAGTCAATATTAATATCAATTGTGTAATGTGACCTGTTAGGGCCAATTACACTATCATTTTAAAATGATAATGGTATTGATATTAATTATGGCAGCAACAATAATAATGATAATACCGATAACAACGTGATAATGATAGATATTCTTAGAGTATACGATAAAAGAGGATCGACATCGATCAAACCGGAGGGTTATGCATACCAGCTCAGAAGATCAGCATAGATTAAAAATAAAAATTTAAAAAACTATAGGGTAACCTGACCAGTTGCAATAAATTAATTCAGTAATTGGAGAAAAAAAACTGACTCTAAAAACAATGACTCTACTTCTGCAAAAATCTCTAATAAAAGTGACTCTACTTTTGAAAAATAATGACTCTAATAAACTTGAATCTACTTTCAGAAAAAAAAAAATGACTCTAATTCTAAAAAAATGACTTTAATTGTATAAAAAATGAATTGAATTAAAAAAATGACTCGACTGTTAAAAAAATGACTCTAATTGAAGTGACTCTACTATTATAAAAGTGACTCAAATTTCCATAACTTTAATTTTAAAAAACAGGGGGGGGGGGGGGGGAGGACAAGTACATTCACATTGAATTAATCGATGAAAATAAAAAAAATAAAAAAATGGTTCCTATTTAAGTGACTCTACTATTTCAAAAATGACTCGACTTAGATAACGATAAAAAAAACTGAGAGTGAATGAGCATTTACATGAAATTAATTAATTGAAATCGAACCCCTTTTCGACCGCACACAAAAATTACTATTATATCACATCATTATCAATATCATCAATAAAACCATTGCAGTCAATATTAATATCAATTGTGTAATGTGACCTGCCAGGGCCAATTACACTATCATTATAAAATGATAATGGTATTGATATTAATAATGGCAGCAACAATAATAATGATAATACCGATAACAACGTGATGATAATAGATATTCTTAGAGTATACGACAAAAGTGGATCGATATCAATTAAAAATTGGAATTTAAAAAACGATAGGGTAACTTGACCTAATGCCAAGTCTCGATTAGAGGGAAAAACAAAACTGACTCTACTTCAGATAAATTGATGATAAATTAAGTGACTCTACTGTTTAAAAATGACTCGAATTGAATAACGATAAAAAAATTAGAAGTGAATGAGCATTTACATTAAGTTAATTAATAAATTTAAATAAAAAAAAAAAAAAGTTAAAAAAAATGGCTCTAACTCAAATGACTCTACTTTTTAAAAGCTGACTCTATTTCTATCAAAATGACGTTAAATTAAAGGACTCGACTGACTCAAAAATTACTCGAATTAAATAACGATAAAATAAAATTAGGCGAAAATGAGCATTTACATTAAATGAATCAATTGTAATAAAAAATATAAAACTAGCTCTAATTTAAGTGACTCTACGTTTTAAAAACTGATTTTACTTTTAATAAATTGACGCTAAATTAAATTACTCGACTGCTTTCAAAATGACTCGACTTAGATAACGAAAAAAACAATTGAGGGTGAATGAGCATTTACACGAAATTAATTAATTAAAATCGAACCACTTTTCGACCGCACACAAAAATTACTATTATATCACATCATTATCAATATCATCAATAAAACCATTGCAGTCAATATTAATATCAATTGTGTAATGTGACCTGCCAGGGCCAATTACACTATCATTATAAAATGATATTGGTATTGATATTAATTATGGCAGCAACAATAATAATGATAATACCGATAACAACGTGATGATAATAGATATTCTCAGAGTAAACGATCAAAGTGGATCGATATCAATTAAAAATTTAAATTTAAAAAACGATAGGGTAACTTGACCTAATGCCAAGTTTCGATTAGTGGGAAAAACAAAACTGACTCTACTTCAGATAAATTGATGGTAAATTAAGTGACTCTACTGTTTAAAAATGACTCGAATTGACAAAAAAATTAGACGTAAATGAGCATTTACATTGAGTTAATCAGTTAATTGAAATAAAAAATGGAAAACTAGCTCTAATTTAAGTGACTCTACTTTTTAAAAACTGATTCTACCTCTAATAAATTAACACTAAATTAAATGACTCAACTTAGATAATGATAAAAAATTTAACTACTTAAAATGACTCTAGTTCTGTGAAAATGACTTTAATTTAAATGATTCTAAATTTATAAAATTGAAATTAAAAAAAAAATAATTGGGGTGTAAATACATGTGTGATGAAAAAGTGTGTGTATGTGTGTTTTACTGTTTTTTAAAACGATAATAAAAACTACGTAATATATTTCCATCAAAACCGAACCGTATGTGTAGCATTAGGCCACCAGCCAATCGATAAATCGAATCCCCGTTTTGATCGCACACAAAAGTCACTATAAAATCACATCATTATGATATCATCAATAAAACCATTGCAGTCAATATTAATATCAATTGTGTAATGTGACCTGCCAGGGCCAATTACACTATCATTATATAAAATGATAATGGTATTGATATTAATTATGGCAGCAACAATAATAATGAAAATACCGATAATAACATGATAATGATAGATATTCTTAGAGTATACGACCAATGAGGATCGACATCGATCGAACCGGAGGGTTATGCGTACCAGCTCAGAAGATCAAGATTTATATTACAAAAAAACTAACAATTAAATAACGCGACCGCCTGACCTAGTGCCAGGGTTTTATTTTACGCGGAAATGCCATTCAAATTTAATATATTATTAAAGAAAAAAAAAAAAAAAAAAAAGATTTTTAATGTGACTCTAGTCAAATTAATACTACATACAAGCAATGCTAACGAGTAAACTCAAGACTCTACAGCTATTGACACCTGATCGAGTACCAGGTGTCTTTTTTAATTTAAATCTACATTTATGAATTTAAGGGTGAAAATATTAGGGGTATAGATTGGTGTGTGAATTAAAGTCGCCGTAAGCGAGGTTGTGAGTAACCTCAACTTACGGCGACGTGTAAGGTATGACTCGATTTCATTGAAGATGAACAGAGTCTCAGTGGGTAGTGTAAGGGAGGGTGTATGTGAATTTAAGCTAAAAAATAAACCCTATGCAAAATTGATTCTAATTTCAAAACCCCTGGACCAGTAACTTAAATATCTAATAAAACGTGACGCTAATAATTGAATTTAAAAAAAAAAGGGGGAGGGGGGTAAATCACCACTCTTATAAAAAAGGGATAAGGTGACTCTAATTTAAAAAAAACCCAAGTTATTTAATTAATCTACTTCCCCGATCAGTCTAGTGACATTAAAACCCCAGTCCTATATTATTCCCCTTCTATAGTTACTAACTTATTAATTAACGCAGCAAAAGTGACTCTAATTATTTAAATAATAATAATAATAATAAATGAAAAATACACACCGCTCTATAGACACTTAAACACTTAAAAAAGAAAAGTTATGATCAGAAAAATTTTTTATGGATTGAGACCGGCACCCAAATCGCACCCGGGTACTCAAAGGGTGGGACAGAATAATCCATTAAAAATTAAAACTGATCAGGGAAAATTTCTTTTTTCAGCTTTTTATGCATTAAAAAATGAAAAAAATAAATTTTTTTTAAGTTTTAATGTATAAAAAAAATATTTTATATACGCTGTTATGGTTGGCCACCCATAACAGCGTAACAATATTTTTCGCCTTTAAGATCTATAGAGCGATATATATTTTTAGACTCTAATTCGCGTGAATTTAATTTGACCTAAATTATAAGAACCAAGTGTCCTTATAATCCCTAATACCCATAAACCCCCAGCTAAATCACTAGACCAATATCCCATTTCGCGGAAAAAAACCCAATACGAATTAATTAAAAATAAAAAAAAGGGTAAGAGTGGCAATTGTTGGGGAAGGGTTGGTTGATTCTAGAATTTAACGCGTGATTCTACTGAGAGAATACTCTCAACGAAAAACCTATTACTGGTCCACTAATTAATCTAATTACCCCGATTTAAAAATTAAAAATTATCCTAGCAATACAAGGGAGTGAGTTGGGTATACGCAAAGTGCGTATTTATGTGTGTGAGGTGGGTAAAAAATGGTGTGTTTAAATTGTCAACAGCAGAAGGCTATTGATAAAAAATCAATCTATACCCCATGTTAAATTAAAAAAAAAAAAATGATAACTCCAGAAGGAAGTTATTTAATTTATAAGAAAAAGAAAAAAAAAGTTTACTCGGTTAGTACTGCTTGTGATTCAAAAGACTCTAATTAAAATGAATTTGAAAAAAAAAAAAAAAAAAAAAAAACCAAGACTAAGTTCAAATAACTAAATGACTCTACTTTCTAAAAAGTAACTTAATTTAAATGGCATTTTTAAAAATTGAATGAATTTACTTTAATTGAATTAAACGCGAATGCTTTTACTGTAATTTGAATGACTCTACTTTTAAAAAACTGGCTCTAATTTAAATGACTCGACTTGCAAAAAAACTCGAATTTGATTTATTAAAGAAAAAAAAAAGTGTTGAAAAATATGTAACTCTATTTCTAATAAAATGTGGGTTAATCTAATTTTAAAAAGCTAATGTGTGTATGTGTTTATGAATTTACACCCTATTAATTGAATTATTAAAAAATGACTCGAATATTACTGATTCTACTGATTTTAAAATAAATTTAACTACTCGAATTTAATTTAAGAAAACTAAAACTAATGTAAACGACTAGACTTTAGTAAAAAAAAAAAAAAGAAAAAAAAAATAACTGAATTCAATGCAAATGCTCAATTTCAATTAAAAAAAAAAAAAAATAAATAAAATGACTCGAATTTAAATTTAAAAAACTCAATTTGATTCAAATGACGCGACACGAATTAAAAAAAAAAATTATTTCCATGCAAATGCTCAATTTCAATTAAAAAAAAAAATATTGATTGAAATGACTCGAATTTAAAGTAAAAAAAACTGAATGTGATTCAAATGACTCGACACGAATTAAAAAAAAAAATTATTTCCATGCAAATGCTCAATTTCAATTAAAAAAAAAAATATTGATTGAAATGACTCGAATTTAAATTTAAAAAACTCAATTTGATTCAAATGACGCGACACGAATTAAAAAAAAAAATTATTTCCATGCAAATGCTCAATTTCAATTAAAAAAAAAAAAAATAAATAAAATGACTCGAATTTAAATTTAAAAAACTGAATGTGATTCAAATGACGCGACACGAATTTAAAAAAAAAAAATTAATTCCATGCAAATGCTCAATTTCAATTAAAAAAAAAAATATTGATGAAAATGACTCGAATTTAAATTTAAAAAACTGAATGTGATTCAAATGACGCGACACGAATTTTAAAAAAAAATTATTTCCATGCAAATGCTCAATTTCAATTAAAAAAAAAAAAATAAATAAAATGACTCGAATTTAAATTTAAAAAACTCAATTTGATTCAAATGAAGCGACACGAATTAAAAAAAAAAATTATTTCCATGCAAATGCTCAATTTCAATTAAAAAAAAAAATATTGATTGAAATGACTCGAATTTAAATTTAAAAAACTGAATATGATTCAAATGACGCGACACGAATTAAAAAAAAAAAATTATTTCCATGCAAATGCTCAATTTCAATTTAAAAAAAAAAATATTGATTAAAATGACTCGAATTTAAATTTAAAAAACTGAATGTGATTCAAATGACGCGACACGAATTTAAAAAAAAAAAATTAATTGCATGCAAATGCTCGGGTTGATATTAAAAAATTTAATACGAATGACTCGACTCTAATTTTAAAAAACTCAATTTGATCTAAAGACTCGACTTGAATTCAAAAAAACCGAATTTAATTCAAATGACTCGACTATTAAAAATCTGAATTTGATTTATCGCAAATGGCTCGACTTTAATTAAAAAAAACTAAATTGAATTCAAAAGACTCGACTATTTAAAACCGTAATGAATTTAAATTAAAGAAAAAAAAAAAAAAAGATACGGAACCGTTGATAAATATTAAAAAGTGCAATTAAATAAATGGATTATAATGGAGAAGAGAAAAGAGTGACAGAAACTAAAAAACAATAACAAACCTCAACAGAGAAATAACTTTATTTCCCTGCCGAACGATGCCAGTTGATCAGCTGGTAGGATGACAGCTAGCAGTTCATTGAGGCTGGTCAGTGTTCTTTGGTTCCATCCTTCCTTCCCAGTCAAGACATCAGAAAATAATTTTTCCTCGTTGGAATCCATTGATAATCTATCTAAACAATCAACACTAATTAATATATAAAAATACTGTTGACTTGTATATTTAATTGGGTGGACAAAAAAAATTTAAAAAAAAAATTGATTTTTTCAACTTGCGTAGACGCCGGTTGAAAAAAAAAATTTTTTTCAAAAATGACTAATGACGTCATTAAGGAAAAAAAAAAATTAAAAAAAAAAGTCAACAGAATTTTTAAAAATAGTTGAACACGTCGAAAACGATGCGTACACATCGAATGTCGGGTGCTAACTAACCCTTTCCACCCTAGCCCTTAGGACGCTCACTTCACCCCCACTTCACCCCCACTTACTAGTCGCCCAGCGCAGAAAATAATTTCATTGGTACCCTTTCCTCTCTACGCATGTGGAGGGGATTTCCGGCCAATCGCGCCCTTATCCCCTGACTACCCTCTCCCCCGCTCTCTACCAGCTATGACGCGTTCCTCACACCACCAAGCCCTAAAATCTGATGCAATCATTTTTTTAATTTAATAATTCCTTAATTTTAATTAAATTTTTATGTTTTTTATTCTAAAATCTATTTAATTCACATATAATAATGCATATGCAACTAATTAACGCAAATTCACATGCAAATGAAGCACGCGAACTCGTTTAATTGTCGATTTAAAAGTGTCGGCAATAAAAAAATGTGCTTTAATAATTAAATAAAATTATTATAGATCTTCTAATGTTCAAATAAGATCTATTTCATTTAATTATTTATATAATTTCGAATTCAGTCAATATGTTTTGATGATATTTAATCAAACGTTAAAGTAATCTAGAATTCAAAATTAAAAGCACAAGTTCAAGTCTAAAAAATCTCCCGCGAGAATAAGTCGCGCGTTTCTCAGTGCGCATGCGATCTACGTTGGAAACAGATCAAAGAAACTTGTCGTTTCTCTACTAAAATACTTGACGTTGATAATAAATTTAATTATCAACCCTAAAAAATTTACTTATTATAATTTAATTAATAAACTAGTTTGTGTGTCCATCAAATTGCTAGTGAAAATATTAAAATGTGCAACAGTGGCCGCAGATCTGTCAACAATCTAACCTAAAGTTCATTTGTCCATAAAAACAAATCGAAGATATCAAGAATAAGACACGAGTAAGTAGTAATTGAACAGTTTACTGATTCAAAATCTATTATTTCATGTTCTTGAATATTCCTGAGTAAAAAGTCAATTTTTGAAATTAATCAATCACAAATTACAACATAATCAATTGTCTTTCTTCTTTCTGAGGGATGAAACTTTTTCTACTTTTATATTTAAATAATTAAACCACGTAAATTTATTACTTTCTAACAAATATTAATTAATAATAATCTTCATTTCAGATATATAACAAAAAACAATTTTCATATTATATGTGCACATATATTTTTTTCATCAACTTATATGAGTTTATTTTCGCATGGGGTTTTTTCCGGTCTGAAAGAAATAATTCAGAAAGAAAAATTCCTGGCACTCTACAAAGGAAATTTTGCTCAAATGATTAGAATATTTCCTTATGCAGCCACTCAGTATACCTCATATGAAATATGTAAAAAGGTTTGATGCTTATTTTTATTGTTATTTAAATCATTTACGTAAATAGTTATTTTATTACAACAGATATTTGACCCCAGGTCATTTTTTATTTCAGGTAAATTTTTTCTGCCACTTGAACTAAAATTACATCACAACTATTGAGTTTACGTACAAAGGTGCAAATATTTTTTTTTCTCAGAATTAAATTCTCTACAAAAGTGTATCTGTATATTTTTATCGTATCTCTAAAATTTGAATCATAGTTTCAGATAAAATATAAAATTTTCATAGAATTGTTTATTTGCTGATGCAATAAACTTGAACAACGGCTAAACTATTGAAGATGCGATAAAAATACATAAGACCAAGTTTGTCGAGAATTAAATTTCCTACCAAAAAGGTATGCGCAAATTTTTTTATAAATCCAGTATTTTAAGTTGATGAGTTATCTGATTAAATAATTGCAGTATTTAGGAACGGTGTTTGGTAAAAATTCTCATGGAGACAAATTTATTGCTGGATTATGTGCTGGAGTGACGTCAGTGCCTCTGGCATATCCTCTGGATACTATCAGAGCTAGACTTGCATTTCAAGTGACCGGTGAGCATATTTACACCGGATTGTCCACACCGTAATGTCTATTTTCAAAGACGTGAGTTTTACAAGTCAGTTAAAAAATATAATTATATTTATTTATCATAATATAATTATTTTAGGAAGGAGGGTTAACGGCATTGTATCGTGGATTTTGGCCAACTATACTGGGCATGATACCATATGCTGGTTTTTCATTCTTCTCATTTGATTATCTCCAATTTTACTGTATGAAGTACCTGCCTCACTATTTATGCAATGACTGTCCAAGAAATACCGGTGAATAATAATAAAAATAATAATAGATAAAAAAAAAATGAAAATTAATTATCAGTACAGGTTTGTTTTATTATGAATTCAATCAGCGTCAGATAATACAAGACATTTTAAATTTTTTAAGGTTGACAATTAAATTTATAATTTACGTCAACTATTTTTGTTGAGAAACGACAAGTTTCTTTGATGTTTCCAACGTAGATCGCATGCGCACTGAGAAACGCGCGACTTATTCTCGCGGGAGATTTTTTGGATTTACACTTGTGCTGTTAGTTTTAAAATGTCGTTAACTTTAACGTTTAATTAATTATAACAAAACGTAATAAAGCACGTTTTCTTATCGACTAGACTTTTTAATCAACAATTAAACGAGTTTGCGTGCTTCATTTGCATGTGAATTTGAGTTGATTGGTAAAATATGCATTATTATATGTAAATTAAATAGATTTTAGCATAAAAAACATAAAAATTTCATGAAAATTTTATTAAAAATTAAAGAATTATTAAATTAAAAAAATGATTGCATCAGATTTTAGGGGTGAGGGGAGTGAGGAACGCGTCATAGCTGCTAGAGAGCGGGGGAGGAGAATTGCGCCCTTATCTCCTAGCTACTCCCCCCCCGCTCTCTAGCAGCTATGACGCGTTCCTCACTCCCCTCACCCCTAAAATCTGATGCAATCATTTTTTTAATTTAATAATTCTTTAATTTTTAATAAAATTTTCATGAAATTTTTATGTTTTTTATGCTAAAATCTATTTAATTTACATATATTAATGCATATTTTACCAATCAACTCAAATTCACATGCAAATGAAGCACGCAAACTCGTTTAATTGTCGATTTAAAAGTGTCGGCAATAAAAAAATGTGCTTTAATAATTAAATAAAATTATTATAGATCTTCTAATGTTCAAATAAGATCTATTTCATTTGATTATTAAAATAATTTCGAATTCAGTGAATAAGTTTTGATGATATTTAATCAAACGTTAAAGTAATCTTGAATTCAAAACTAACAGCTCAAGTTCAAGTCTAAAAAATCTCCCGCGAGAATAAGTCGTGCGTTTCTCAGTGCGCATGCGATCTACGTTGGAAACACATAAAAAAAACTTGTCGTTTCTCTACTAAAATAGTTGACGTAAATTATAAATTTAATTATTAACCCTAAACAATTAATTTGTCATAATTTAATTGGTGGACTAGTATGAGTGTCCATCAGGTTGCTATTAATTGCATTTGCATTGAATTGAGCTTTTTTTATATTGAAGTCGTAAATCGTAAGAGATTATCTTATGAATGTTTAAGTCGAGTCTTTCTTTGAATTAAATTTCTGTTTAAATGTAACAAATTTTCAGCGAGAATGAGCTGCGCGTATCTCAAAATAAATTTTTGTTTTTAAAAGTAAACGATTTTTTTGTCACTTACATTGAAAACTTCGAAATTCAAAATCAATTTTGCAGAAATAAAATTCGGCTTTTTAAATTGCAGATGCATGTGGTCTTGTTCTATGATACATTTTTCAGACTAAAATTTTAGAAGATCTTAGTTTTGATCACTGCCTCAAGTAGAAAAGCTTTACAAACGTTTTTTTTCTTCAGCTGAAAATATATGAAAGTAAAAAAAATACAAGAAAAACATTATTTTCTGTAACCCAGAAACGACTGCATACTTACTGAAATCAGAATAAAATTTTAGCTGCTTCAATTGATTAGCCGTTATCCTCTTGCTGAAGTGGTGGGTAGAAGAAGTCCTTTGATTTGGTGAGAAGGCACGAATCAACGTGTGTTTAGAAAAAATATCTATTGTTTTTTGTTATATATCTGAAATGAAGATTATTATTAATTAATATTTGTTAGAAAGTAATAAATTTACGTGGTTTAATTATTTAAATATAAAAGTAGAAAAAGTTTCATCCCTCAGAAAGAAGAAAGACAATTGATTATGTTGTAATTTGTGATTGATTAATTTCAAAAATTGACTTTTTACTCAGGAATATTCAAGAACATGAAATAATAGATTTTGAATCAGTAAACTGTTCAATTACTACTTACTCGTGTCTTATTCTTGATATCTTCGATTTGTTTTTATGGACAAATGAACTTTAGGTTAGATTGTTGACAGATCTGCGGCCACTGTTGCACATTTTAATATTTTCACTAGCAATTTGATGGACACACAAACTAGTTTATTAATTAAATTATAATAAGTAAATTTTTTAGGGTTGATAATTAAATTTATTATCAACGTCAAGTATTTTAGTAGAGAAACGACAAGTTTCTTTGATCTGTTTCCAACGTAGATCGCATGCGCACTGAGAAACGCGCTACTTATTCTCGCGGGAGATTTTTTAGACTTGAACTTGTGCTTTTAATTTTGAATTCTAGATTACTTTAACGTTTGATTAAATATCATCAAAACATATTGACTGAATTCGAAATTATATAAATAATTAAATGAAATAGATCTTATTTGAACATTAGAAGATCTATAATAATTTTTATTTAATTATTAAAGCACATTTTTTTATTGCCGACACTTTTAAATCGACAATTAAACGAGTTCGCGTGCTTCATTTGCATGTGAATTTGCGTTAATTAGTTGCATATGCATTATTATATGTGAATTAAATAGATTTTAGAATAAAAAGCATAAAAATTTAATTAAAATTAAGGAATTATTAAATTAAAAAAATGATTGCATCAGATTTTAGGGCTTGGTGGTGTGAGGAACGCGTCATAGCTGGTAGAGAGCGGGGGAGAGGGTAGTCAGGGGATAAGGGCGCGATTGGCCGGAGATCCCCTCTACATGCGCAGGGAGAGAAGGGTACCAATGAAATTATTTTCTGCGCTGGGCGACTAGTAAGTGGGGGTGAAGTGGGGGTGAAGTGAGCGTCCTAAGGGCTAGAGTGGAAAGGGTTAGTTAGCACCCGACATTCGATGTGTACGCATCGTTTTCGACGTGTTCAACTATTTTTAAAAATTCTGTTGACTTTTTTTTTTAATTTTTTTTTTTCTTTAATGACGTCATTAGTCATTTTTATCCAAAATTTTTTTTTTCAACCGGCGTCTACGCAAGTTGAAAAAATCAATTTTTTTTTTAAATTTTTTTTGTCCACCCCATTCAATAATAAAGTCAACAGTATTTTTATTTATTAATTAGTGTTGATTGTTTAGATAGATTATCAATGGATTCCAACGAGGAAAAATTATTTTCTGATGTCTTGACTGGGAAGGAAGGATGGAAGCAAAGAACACTGACCAGCCTCAATGAACTGCTAGCTGTCATCCTACCAGCTGATCAACTGGCATCGTTCGGCAGGGAAATAAAGTTATTTCTCTGTTGAGGTTTGTTATTGTTTTTTAGTTTCTGTCACTCTTTTCTCTTCTCCATTATAATCCATTTATTTAATTGCACTTTTTAATATTTATCAACGGTTCCGTATCTTTTTTTTTTTTTCTTTAATTTAAATTCATTACGGTTTTAAATAGTCGAGTCTTTTGAATTCAATTTAGTTTTTTTTTAATTAAAGTCGAGCCATTTGCAATAAATCAAATTCAGATTTTTAATAGTCGAGTCATTTGAATTAAATTCGGTTTTTTTGAATTCAAGTCGAGTCTTTAGATCAAATTGAGTTTTTTAAAATTAGAGTCGAGTCATTCGTATTAAATTTTTTAATATCAACCCGAGCATTTGCATGCAATTAATTTTTTTTTTTTAAATTCGTGTCGCGTCATTTGAATCAAATTGAGTTTTTTAAATTTAAATTCGAGTCATTTTATTTATTTATTTTTTTTTTTAATTGAAATTGAGCATTTGCATGGAAATAATTTTTTTTTTTAATTCGTGTCGCGTCATTTGAATCAAATTGAGTTTTTTAAATTTAAATTCGAGTCATTTTCATCAATATTTTTTTTTTTAATTGAAATTGAGCATTTGCATGGAAATAATTTTTTTTTTTAATTCGTGTCGCGTCATTTGAATCAGATTGAGTTTTTTAAATTTAAATTCGAGTCATTTTATTTATTTTTTTTTTTTTAATTGAAATTGAGCATTTGCATGGAATTAATTTTTTTTTTTTAAATTCGTGTCGAGTCATTTGAATCACAATCAGTTTTTTAAATTTAAATTCAAGTCATTTCAATCAATATTTTTTTTTTTAATTGAAATTGAGCATTTGCATGGAATTAATTTTTTTTTTTTAAATTCGTGTCGCGTCATTTGAATCAAATTGAGTTTTTTAAATTTAAATTCGAGTCATTTTATTTATTTTTTTTTTTTTAATTGAAATTGAGCATTTGCATGGAATTAATTTTTTTTTTTTAAATTCGTGTCGCGTCATTTGAATCAAATTGAGTTTTTTAAATTTAAATTCGAGTCATTTTATTTATTTTTTTTTTTTTAATTGAAATTGAGCATTTGCATGGAATTAATTTTTTTTTTTTAAATTCGTGTCGCGTCATTTGAATCAAATTGAGTTTTTTAAATTTAAATTCGAGTCATTTTATTTATTTTTTTTTTTTTTAATTGAAATTGAGCATTTGCATGCAATTAATTTTTTTTTTTTAAATTCGTGTCGCGTCATTTGAATCAAATTGAGTTTTTTAAATTTAAATTCGAGTCATTTTATTTATTTTTTTTTTTTTTTAATTGAAATTGAGCATTTGCATGGAAATAATTTTTTTTTTTAATTCGTGTCGCGTCATTTGAATCAGATTGAGTTTTTTAAATTTAAATTCGAGTCATTTTATTTATTTTTTTTTTTTTAATTGAAATTGAGCATTTGCATGGAATTAATTTTTTTTTTTTAAATTCGTGTCGCGTCATTTGAATCAAATTGAGTTTTTTAAATTTAAATTCGAGTCATTTTATTTATTTTTTTTTTTTTTTAATTGAAATTGAGCATTTGCATGGAAATAATTTTTTTTTTTAATTCGTGTCGCGTCATTTGAATCACATTCAGTTTTTTAAATTTAAATTCGAGTCATTTTATTTATTTTTTTTTTTTTTAATTGAAATTGAGCATTTGCATTGAATTCAGTTATTTTTTTCTTCTTTTTTTTTTTTTACTAAAGTCTAGTCGTTTACATTAGTTTTAGTTTTCTTAAATTAAATTCGAGTAGTTAAATTTATTTTAAAATCAGTAGAATCAGTAATATTCGAGTCATCTTTTGATAATTAAATTAATATATTTATTATTGGGGTGTGAATTCATAAACACAAATTTCACATTAACTTTTTAAAATTAGATTAACCCACATTTTATTAGAAATAGAATTACATATTTTTCAACACTTTTTTTTTTTTTTTTAATAAATTAAATTCGAGTTTTTTTGCAAGTCGAGTCATTTAAATTAGAGCCAGTTTTTTAAAAGTAGAGTCATTCAAATTACAGTAAAAGCATTCGCGTTTAATTCAATTAAAGTAAATTCATTCAATTTTTAAAAATGCCATTTAAATTAAGTTACTTTTTAGAAAGTAGAGTCATTTAGTTATTTGAACTTAGTCTTGGTTTTTTTTTTTTTTTTTTTTTTTTTCAAATTCATTTTAATTAGAGTCTTTTGAATCACAAGCAGTACTAACCGAGTAAACTTTTTTTTTCTTTTTCTTATAAATTAAATAACTTCCTTCTGGAGTTATCATTTTTTTTTTTTTAATTTAACATGGGGTATAGATTGATTTTTTATCAATAGCCTTCTGCTGTTGACAATTTAAACACACCATTTTTTACCCACCTCACACACATAAATACGCACTTTGCGTATACCCAACTCACTCCCTTGTATTGCTAGGATAATTTTTAATTTTTAAATCGGGGTAATTAGATTAATTAGTGGACCAGTA
The DNA here is from genome assembly GCF_029852145.1 of Microplitis mediator. Lineage (NCBI taxonomy): Eukaryota > Metazoa > Arthropoda > Insecta > Hymenoptera > Braconidae > Microplitis > Microplitis mediator. The sequence continues at coordinate 15,946,251 of NC_079972.1, read as the reverse complement.
ATAGGTTTTTCGTTGAGAGTATTCTCTCAGTAGAATCACGCGTTAAATTCTAGAATCAACCAACCCTTCCCCAACAATTGCCACTCTTACCCTTTTTTTTATTTTTAATTAATTCGTATTGGGTTTTTTTCCGCGAAATGGGATATTGGTCTAGTGATTTAGCTGGGGGTTTATGGGTATTAGGGATTATAAGGACACTTGGTTCTTATAATTTAGGTCAAATTAAATTCACGCGAATTAGAGTCTAAAAATATATATCGCTCTATAGATCTTAAAGGCGAAAAATATTGTTACGCTGTTATGGGTGGCCAACCATAACAGCGTATATAAAATATTTTTTTTATACATTAAAATTTAAAAAAAATTTATTTTTTTCATTTTTTAATGCATAAAAAGCTGAAAAAAGAAATTTTCCCTGATCAGTTTTAATTTTTAATGGATTATTCTGTCCCACCCTTTGAGTACCCGGGTGCGATTTGGGTGCCGGTCTCAATCCATAAAAAATTTTTCTGATCATAACTTTTCTTTTTTAAGTGTTTAAGTGTCTATAGAGCGGTGTGTATTTTTCATTTATTATTATTATTATTATTTAAATAATTAGAGTCACTTTTGCTGCGTTAATTAATAAGTTAGTAACTATAGAAGGGGAATAATATAGGACTGGGGTTTTGATGTCACTAGACTGATCGGGGAAGTAGATTAATTAAATAACTTGGGTTTTTTTTAAATTAGAGTCACCTTATCCCTTTTTTATAAGAGTGGTAATTTACCCCCCCCCCCTTTTTTTTTTTTAAATTCAAGTATTAGCGTCACGCTTTTATTAGATATTTAAGTTACTGGTCCAGGGGTTTTGAAATTAGAATCAATTTTGCATAGGGTTTATTTTTTAGCTTAAATTCACATACACCCCCCCCCCCTTACACTACCCACTGAGACTCTGTTCATCTTCAATGAAATCGAGTCATACCTTACACGTCGCCGTAAGTTGAGGTTACTCACAACCTCGCTTACGGCGACTTTAATTCGCACACCAATCTATACCGCTAATATTTTCACCCTTAAATTCATAAATGTAGATTTAAATTAAAAAAGACACCTGGTACTCGATCAGGTGTCAATAGCTGTAGAGTCTTGAGTTTACTCGTTAGCATTGCTTGTATGTAGTATTAATTTGACTAGAGTCACATTAAAAATCTTTTTTTTTTTTTTTTTTTTTCTTTAATAATATATTAAATTTGAATGGCATTTCCGCGTAAAATAAAACCCTGGCACTAGGTCAGGCGGTCGCGTTATTTAATTGTTAGTTTTTTTGTAATATAAATCCTGATCTTCTGGGCTGGTATGCATAACCCTCCGGTTCGATCGATGTCGATCCTCATTGGTCGTATACTCTAAGAATATCTATCATTATCATGTTATTATCGGTATTTTCATTATTATTGTTGCTGCCATAATTAATATCAATACCATTATCATATTATATAATGATAGTGTAATTGGCCCTGTCGGGTCACATTACACAATTGATATTAATATTGACTGCAATGGTTTTATTGATGATATCATAATGATGTGATTTTATAGTGACTTTTGTGTGCGATCAAAACGGGGAGTCGATTTATCGATTGGCTGGTGGCCTAATGCTACACATACGGTTCGGTTTTGATGGAAATATATTACGTAGTTTTTATTATCGTTTCAAAAAACAGTAAAACACACATACACACACTTTTTCATCACACATGTATTTACACCCCAATTATTTTTTTTTTAATTTCAATTTTATAAATTTAGAATCATTTAAATTAAAGTCATTTTCACAGAACTAGAGTCATTTTAAGTAGTTAAATTTTTTATCATTATCTAAGTTGAGTCATTTAATTTAGTGTTAATTTATTAGAGGTAGAATCAGTTTTTAAAAAGTAGAGTCACTTAAATTAGAGCTAGTTTTCCATTTTTTATTTCAATTAACTGATTAACTCAATGTAAATGCTCATTTACGTCTAATTTTTTTGTCAATTCGAGTCATTTTTAAACAGTAGAGTCACTTAATTTATCATCAATTTATCTGAAGTAGAATCAGTTTTGTTTTTCCCACTAATCGAAACTTGGCATTAGGTCAAGTTACCCTATCGTTTTTTAAATTTAAATTTTTAATTGATATCGATCCACTTTGATCGTTTACTCTGAGAATATCTATTATCATCACGTTGTTATCGGTATTATCATTATTATTGTTGCTGCCATTATTAATATCAATACCATTATCATTTTATAATGATAGTGTAATTGGCCCTGGCAGGTCACATTACACAATTGATGTTAATATTGACTGCAATGGTTTTATTGATGATATTGATAATGATGTGATTTTATAGTAATTTTTGTGTGCGGTCGAAAAGTGGTTCGATTTCAATTAATGAATTTAATGTAAATGCTCATTCACCCTCAATTTTTTTTTTCGTTATCTAAGTCGAGTCATTTTGAAAGCAGTCGAGTAATTTAATTTAGCGTCAATTTATTAAAAGTAAAATCAGTTTTTAAAACGTAGAGTCACTTAAATTAGAGCTAGTTTTATATTTTTTATTACAATTGATTCATTTAATGTAAATGCTCATTTTCGCCTAATTTTATTTTATCGTTATTTAATTCGAGTAATTTTTGAGTCAGTCGAGTCCTTTAATTTAACGTCATTTTGATAGAAATAGAGTCAGCTTTTAAAAAGTAGAGTCATTTGAGTTAGAGCCATTTTTTTTAACTTTTTTTTATTTTTTATTTAAATTTATTAATTAACTTAATGTAAATGCTCATTCACTTCTAATTTTTTTATCGTTATTCAATTCGAGTCATTTTTAAACAGTAGAGTCACTTAATTTATCATCAATTTATCTGAAGTAGAGTCAGTTTTGTTTTTCCCACTAATCGAGACTTGGCATTAGGTCAGGTTACTCTATCGTTTTTTAAATTTAAATTTTTAATTGAGGTCGATCTACTTTCGACGTATACTCTAAGAAAATCTATTATCATCACGTTGTTATCGGTATTATCATTATTATTGTTGCTGCCATAATTAATATCAATACCATTATCATTTTATAATGATAGTGTAATTGGCCCTGGCAGGTCAAATTACACAATTGATATTAATATTGACTGCAATGGTTTTATTGATGATATTGATAATGATGTGATATAATAGTAATTTTTGTGTGCGGTCGAAAAGGGGTTCGATTTCAATTAATTAATTTCATGTAAATGCTCATTCACCCTCAGTTTTTTTTATCGTTATCTAAGTCGAGTCATTTTTAAAATAGTAGAGTCACTTAAATAGGAACCATTTTTTTATTTTTTTTATTTTTATCGATTAATTCAATGTGAATGTACTTGTCCTCTCCCCCCCCCCTGTTTTTTAAAATTAAAGTTATGGAGATTTGAGTCACTTTTATAATAGTAGAGTCACTTCAATTAGAGTCATTTTTTTAACAGTCGAGTCATTTTTTTAATTCAATTCATTTTTTATACAATTAAAGTCATTTTTTTTAGAATTAGAGTTTTTTTTTTTTTTTTGAAAGTAGATTCAAGTTTATTAGAGTCATTATTTTTCAAAAGTAGAGTCACTTTTATTAGAGATTTTTGCAGAAGTAGAGTCATTGTTTTTAGAGTCAGTTTTTTTTCTCCAATTAATTAATTAATTTATTGCAACTGGTCAGGTTACCCTATAGTTTTTTTAATTTTTATTTTTAATCTATGCTGATTTTCTGAGCTGGTATGCATAACCCTCCGGTTTGATCGATGTCGATCCTCTTTTGTCGTATACTCTAAGAATATCTATCATTATCATGTTATTATCGGTATTTTCATTATTATTGTTGTTGCCATAATTAATATCAATACCATTATCATTTTATAATGATAGTGTAATTGGCCCTGTCGGGTCACATTACACAATTGATATTAATATTGATTGCAATGGTTTTATTGATGATATCATAATGATGTGATTTTATAGTGACTTTTGTGTGCGATCAAAACGGGGATTCGATTTATCGATTGGCTGGTGGCCTAATGCTACACGTACAGTTCAGTTTTATTAGCATTATTATTTTGAAAACATAAAATAAAACTAGATACGAGAACCGCCCCGACATGTTTAATCATAATCTTTTTTTTTTTTAGGTTTAGAAATCAAAATTTTGTTTTTTTCTACAGATTTCGCAATGTTCCGTAATTTCATCACGAATTTTTTTTTTATTTTATAATTTTTTTTTATTTTTTAGGTTTTGACGCATAATTTTTTTCAGTAGTTTTTACAAGATTTCGGAGACTTACCTAATCCTCACCCTATTGAAGTTACTCGGGCTTTCAATTGAATTTCGTTCTTTTTTCTAAATATTTTTTTTTTTCAGGTTTAGGTACATAATTTGGATTTACTTTTTAGTAGATCTTATACGACATGTCTAAGCTAGAGTCTACTGGAATCTATATTGACATGACTGGTCTGTGAGGACCAGATTAATTTTGGAGACAGTGATGCTGCTGAGCATTGACGACAAGGTGGTCCAGATCCAAGGACACACCGCCGCTCTAATTATTTTTTTCTGGTGCATATTTATTTCTACATCCTTCTTTTTTTTCATAGTAATATATATGCCCGGTATTAATCTATTGGGGTATATATTTTAGTTTCAGATCCAGTCAACAAGAAGGATGCCCAACTTGAAGGATGCCCATGGATGCCAAGGACCAAGAGGAGGACCAGGACCAAGAAGAAGATATGATATTTTTTATTTAATTTAAGTTAATTGTAATTAATTTTAAATAATTATTTTATTAAGGTGTGAGTGTGATGGATGATGTAGGAGTGATTTATAATTTAAGATTTTAGTTTATATTTTTATTTTATCAGTATGATTTTGAGTGGTATGTTTGTATATTGAGTAAGTGTGGCATGCATGTATTTATTGCATTTTCTGCATGTTGCTTGCGTTTTTTTTGCTTGATGTTTTTTTTATTGCATGGTTTTGGGTAGTTTGTGTTTAATTAATATTTTTTTTTTCCCTTTCCTTATCCCTTTAGGTCTTAATTTTAAGTATGAATGAATTTATTTAATTTAATTATAAGTATATAATGAATGGATGTATGTAATTTTTATTTGTGTGATCAAACCCGAATGTTAATTATAAGCGTATGATGAATGTGTGTAATTTTGAGTATTGTGTGATCAAACTCGAATATTATTATTAAGGTTTAATTGTAATTATAATAATTTTGTATGTATATTTCTTCATGTATTTATTGTCATTTAGCTTTTTTTTTGGTCACCAATCGAGTGACCACTGTGTTGGTCGGGTTTTTTCACTGATAAAAACCTCCGATTTAAACCGATAGATTCCGGGTCTATCGGATTTTTATCGGAGTATTTTATCAGTGTCGAGGTTTCCCAAACGGGCTATTTTCTTTCTACCAAAAGAAAATAGCTTAGACCACTACAATTGTATTTTTAAATAAATACAATTGTAGGTGAATGCGCACAGTATAGGAAGTCGGTCCTCAGCCGCTTTTTTTTTTTTTTTTTTTAAATAATAAATTTTTACTTTTATTATTTTTAATTGAGCATTTATAAATGAAAAAAAACCTTCCCTTTATTTTTAATTAAATATTTTAGTTTATAAGTAGAAATAAGTATATATAAGAAAGTGAGAAATAACTACAGTCAAAAAGAAGCAGAAGAAATCTTATAAATGCAGGTAAATAATAAACATTAATGCAGTTAAATAAACAAAAAAACATGAATTATGAAAAAAAATATATATTTATGCATATATAGTATGAATAATTTTGTTTTTATTATTATTTATATTTTTCATTTGCTTCTTCACAAAAATATTTATTTCTCGTATAACATTTGTTGTACAGAAAATAAATATTATTGTAAAGAAGCAAATTAAAAAAATAAATATTAATTTATATATATGTATACATATATATTTATATATATTTTAAAAAGAAAAAAAATCTTCACAGAATATCTTCTGGAAGATTTTTTATTTTTTTAAATGGTTGCGCATGCGCACTAGAACATTGGTTCTCAGTGGTTTTTTTTTTATATTTAATTCTAATTTTCCTATAGTGAGCAATTCAAATTTAAATAAGAAAATACCTCTCTTTTATTTTAAATTTAATATTTTATTTATTAATGTATGTATGTAATTAATTATAAATAAATAAAATATACAAACTTATATTCATTTAATAGTAATAAATATCAAAGAAAGTATAAAATGAGAACAAAATATCATTAAAAAACTTCTCCTGAGTGTCTAACTCAGTAAATTTTTAAATGTTCGCGCATGCGCATTGATAAAACTATACATTCCCACTTATTGACAAGTGTATGTATGTAAAAAGTCTGTCTTCAGTCACCTTGTTTATTAATAATAAACTTTTATTTCAATTGTTGAGAATTATTATTATTAGTTTTTTTTTTTTAAACTTTTTCTTTCTCTCTAATTAAATATTTAATTTTACAAATAAAACCAAGTGAATTTTAAAAACCAAAAATAATGTTTACATAACACACATCCAAACACACACACAAAAACATCGACATACAATCAAAACTCGATTTTCGAAAATCGTATCGAAACCAATAACTTCCCTTTTTTTGAAAATTTGCAATTTTCATAGCGAGAAGTTAATAATAGTCATCTCCTTTCTTTGAGCATGCACAGATTAAAATTTAGAGCGCCTGCGCCAAAGAAAAATGCCAGCGAACACGGGCTTCAATGATCAGACGATTTACGTCTATCGCGCAGGTCGGCAGAGTAGCGATAGAAAGACTGAACTTCTTGTCATAATTACAAGAGTTTTTTTCTTTATTATAAACTAAAAAAGTGTGCATTTGGAAGAATAAATTAGTATGTAAAAAAAATAATGTATTATTCAATTTTTTATTGATACGATCAACATATCATTGATTATACAAATAATTATCATTATTTACAATTATTACATTAATGCAGGATAAAAAAATATTAAATACAATTGACAATTTTTAAAATTATTATTTAAACTGTTTGGAAGTTAATTCTTGGTTAAGTTTTTCGTAACGTATCAATTCTTGTTCACTGACGGAAGGTACTAGTGACTTGACAGCTTCAACAAAATCATCTAATGAAACAGTGACACGTCCTTGTGGTTTTTTAAAATCATTAGAATTTTTTTCGTCATTATTAAGATATTTTTCACAAGTTTTTATGACTTTACGTGTTGCATTCAGCCAAGCATTAGAACAAACAGAATGTAAATCAGCACCAGTTAAATTTGATGGTAGCAATTTTACCAGACTACCTAAATCTTTACTAATATCATTTGACATGTCAAATTTACGTGTGATGGCTTTTAAAACACTCAATTGTGATTCATAGTCGGAATATATTCCAACGTAGAGTAATTTATCAAATCTTCCAGGACGTAAAAGGGCTGAATCAATAAGATCTGGTCGATTTGTAGCACCAATAATAAATGTATCTGAGCAACTACCAAGACCGTCCATTTCAGCAAGTAATTGAGACACCACTCTGTCCATAACACCACCACTGTCACCACTACGGCCTCGATTTGGTGCCAACGCATCCAATTCATCAAAAAATATAATACATGGTGATGCTGTTTGTGCCAATTCAAATACATCTCTTACATTTTTTTCACTTTGTCCAACATACATATTCAGTAATTCTGGTCCTTTTACTGATAAAAAGTTTAATTTACATTCAGTAGCAACAGCTTTCGCCAATAAAGTTTTGCCAGTTCCTGGTGGTCCGTAAAGCAAAATACCAGAACGTTCAATATCAACTCCATGTAATAGTGGTATCTCTATTCTACGAATTATTTCATCTTTTAAATTAGCAAGACCACCTATATCTTCCCAATGTACTTCAGGTACTTTCGGAGCTCCAATTTGTTGAGAAAATGTTGATTGCATGTAATCATAAGCATCAATAAAATCATTTTCATTTATAACTGTACTGCTTTCGTTAGTTGATATTAATTTATAACCGTTCGTTGCTGCATAATTTGTTAAGCTTTCAATATCATTCATAAGGTAATTTGAACACATTCCAGAAATTTTAGTTAAATCAACATCATATTTAATATTACGGCTTTTTAAAAACCATTCAATCAATTCTGTTCTCTCGTCTTGAGTAAAGTAATCTATTGTAATTGTCTGAATAAAATTACGATTTACATCACAAGGAATTTCACTGTCTTCAGATGTTGCTATTATTATTAATGGATACTTCATTTTTATTTTATAAATATTATTTAATTGTTCCGTAAAATTTGATGTTATCCTCTCATCAATTTTACCTTCGGAATTTTTCCCAAAAACCTAAAAATAAATATTGTCATAAATTTATATAGAAAAATAAACTTTATAAAATTTAAAATAAAATAATAGTAGTCCTTACATCTATGTTACTTAATTTGAGAATACACGGTGCTGAATTTTGAGCATTATTTAAACCAATACGAAGTCTAGTTTCCGTTTGCGAAACTGATAGTGTTTGAATGTCATTGCAATCAATATTTAAAAAATTAAAACCCATTTGTTGTGATAGCGTTTTAATTAATCTGTACTTCCCGCATCCAGCAGATCCTTTTACCAAAAATATCGGTTTTATCCCCATCCAATTATCTGTAATAATTATCAAAAATTTTATTTAAGTATGCAAACAAATTTTAAAAAAAACTTATCACTATTATCATAATTACCAGTAATCATAAATGGAAGTATCGAAGCTTTGAGTTCTTCAAAAGGTCGATAAACTGATAATGGAAAATTATATATTCTATTTTTTTGAATTTCTTCATAAACATTTGTAATACTGTCGTCAACGATTGATAATTTCTTCGACTCTGGAAGATACCCAGAAACTTTGGTTTCTTGTATAAGTGTAGATTTATCACAAAATACATAACAAGATCTATATGTATACTTATCATTTACTTTTATACTATTAACTTTAAAATATAAATCAGTCAACTGTGGATTTTTTAATGTAAAAACATATTTTTCTCCATAATCCTTAATTCTAATTTTAAAAACGTCATTTGTCCTCAAGTATCGTGGATTTGAAAAATAGTTTTTTAATAAATTATCTATCAAATCATCAGAACAGTCATCATTTGACATAATTGATACTTTAACTTCTTCAGCCCACTCAAAATTATTTTCATATGCTGGCACTAAAAAAAAAAACAAATTTAGTATATTTTGCTTTTTTTAAATTATTATGTAAACAATTAAAACAAAGACTTGAATGACAGTAAAGTTAGCAGACATTTGAATTTTAAATAAACTTCTTTAAATAGACACATAATTAAAAAAATGCACATGTAGAAAATTTAATAAACTATATGTGCAATTTTTCAAAATATTTTTTTTAATATTTATTTTTTTGTTAAAAAGAATCAAAATGTTCTTAAATGTCTGCTAACTTTAACGAGTGTGAATGTAGCAGACATCAGACAAATTTCAAATAATTAATAAATAGAGTAAATAATTAATAAAATTAAATTAAAAAAAAAATGCGCATTTACAAAATTGAAATATTAATAAGTGCATTTTTTATAAATATTATTTTTTAAATTATTTACTCTGTTTATTAATAATTTTAAATTTGTCTGATGTCTGCTACATTCACACTCATTAACTTTATGGTCATAGACTTGAATACTTACTTATGAAATAAGATGAATCTTTCAGTAGATTTTTAATATTAAATGATGTTGTTTCCGATAAAAATAATTTATTTTCCACATTTTCCAATGGCAGTACCAGTATTTTATATTTTTTATACGTTTTTAAAGAACAAATGTTTATCCATGTAGATTCTGAAGACACCAAGGAATTTATTCCTCCAATCGCACATGATGTAAAGTCAATATACGATTTGTTACAATAATATTTTTCAACAACACTTTTAAAATTACTGTCATTTAATGTTTCTATTTTCACTTTCGTATTTTTAAGTTTTAAAAATTTTATTGCTACGTAATGTAAATAAATAAATGACAGTAAATAATCATTATTTTTTTTCATTAAAGTACTTGTTAAATACCATAATGTATTTAAATAAATATTATCAACTTTAAATGTCATTTTTTAAAATAAAATTATATAAAAGATTTATATATACAAATTTGTTAATTTTCTAATATATGTTTATTTACATATATTCTAACCCATGCTTTTTTTTGAGGGTTAGGTAAAAAAAATTGAAGACTGCAATAGAATCTTATTGGCGCGATCACAGGGAAAGTAATGAAATTCTATTGGTTATTTTGAAATAAATGCATTTATTCTATTGGCTGATAAATTTGCGATGATTATCTCAAAGCCAATGGCAGCAGTTTACTTCCCTTTCAAATCGTCTGATGGAAATAAAATAATGTCAAGTGAAATTCGATAATCGGTTGTTTTTTTTAGTCTTTAAAAAATCGTTGTAAAAAAATGATCCTGAAATTAGCAGACATCTAATTATTTTTGAATTTTATTTGAGGCGGTAAATTTGAAAAAAAAAAAATTTTTTTAAATTGCACCTGTAGTTTTTAAGATTTCTTACATGTGCATATTTTTATTTTTTATTTTTTTGTAATTGATTTGTTGAAAAAAAAATCCGAAAATTTTGAATTGTCTGCTAATTTTAGGATCATTGTAAAAAATATGATACTGGAGTTGGTCGACTAATAATTTTTGAATTTTTTCAAACCGCTAAATTATAAAAGAAAAATTGCACCCGCAGTTTTTATTTTAAAATTTTCTAGGTCTGTATTTTAATTTTTCTTTTTTTTTGTAATTGATTTTTTGAAAAGCAAATTTGAAAATATTTTATTGTCTGTTAACTTCAAGATCATAAAAAAGTACTGTCAGTGTACTGAGAGTAATTGAGTCATCAGCATAGAAAATTTAATTACAAAACATGATCCTGAAGTTAGCAGACATTTAAAAATTTTTGAATTTTCGTATTTCAACAAATCAATTGTAAAAAAATAAAATAAAAATATGCACATGTAGAAAATTTAAAAAACTACCGGTGCAATTTTTTTAATTTTTTTTTTTTTATGTTTTATCGTCTAAAAAAAAATCCAAAAATTATTAGACGTCTGCTAACTTCAGTATCATTACAAAACTAAGTATTTATTATTTAAAAAATTTTTTTTTGTATTTTCAGTTGGGAAAATTAGAAAAAAAGAAAAAACGGTTGGATTCGAACGAAGAATTGTAGAAAGGAAATTTAGTTACACATTAAAAAGTCTAAATATTACCGCAGGCACCGCCACCGATAGGAATTAATACCCAGTACAGTTAAATGTATTGTATGTGAGTGCACTAGTGATAGAAATGTATTTAAATGGCTACTGCTGCTGGTCAATGTATTTTAATGCAGCCGCTTAAAAGTATAAAAATTTTAACGACATCGATCTAGTGCAAGTATTCGCATCATTTTCAAAGATCCACCAAGCGAGCAGTTGGTACTGAATAATACAACACCTCAACTATAGGTACAGTATATATTTATCTCTTATATCTATACATTGTCTTGTCTATGATACCGCAGTGCTCAGAGTGTTGAGTCAGTTGAGTGTTGAGGAATCAGTTCAAGCTTCAGTCATTTGGAGGATTCAGAGCAAGCAATTTTTAGTACAGAGTTCCAGAGTGTCCAGAGTAGTTTTGAGGGTTTCAAGGCAGCTTAGGGATGTGTGATATGGTTATTTTATTTTAGCCGTTACATTACACATAACCTGATCCATATATACATATAGGTATACTTATATGATATATTGTGAATAGCGTCCTTGTTTATACACTCGAATTCAGCAAAAAATAAAATAAAAAAAAAAAAAAGTGGCGAAACTTGTCAATACTCAAGTGACTAAACCCATAGAGTAGTATGCTAATGATTGGTAATTAAAAACTGCAATACATTTTTTTTTTACTTTTATAAATATTGATTATTTTTATTAAATTATAATTACAATTTAAAACTTCTATACAATTGTTTAAATAATAATTTAGTTGTTACGAAATATTATTAAATGAATTGTTTTTGATATTTTAGAAAAAAAGTTACTGTACTAAACTGATCGTTGGGATTTACAAAAATGGATCCAGCAACAGTGATCGCACTGTGCAAAGAAAATATCCAGCCTTTGCGTCATGGTAGAAATGCAGCTCAATTGGGTACTGCACTTAGAGCTCAAGAAGACGTTGAAGCACAACAATTGCTGATGCAAGAAAAGCAGTAAGTCATTGTTAAATTTATTTAAAAAGTTAACAATAGAGACAATTTAGTATTTGGACTTTGAAAAGACATTTATTGTTTTGTCATCTTGTTTCAGAATGTATGAAGATGGGATTAAAAATTATGAAGGTGATGATCCATTGGAAAATTGGTATGATTATATATTGTGGGTCGAACAAAGTTATCCAAAGAGTGGACATGAATGTCATATTGGTAAATTATTGCAACAGTGTTTAGCGACATTTGAAAAAGAAATAAAATATCATCAAGACCGTCGATATATCAGATTGTGGATTAATTATATAAGTATGCAAAAAAATCCATTAGAATTATATCAATTGTTGTATAATACTGGTATTGGAACAATGGTGGCTGATATGTACAGAGCATGGGCTTTTGAATTGGAACAAGCTAATGATTGCAAACGGGCTGATGAGGTTTACATGTTGGGAATAACTGCTAGAGCTGAACCACGTGATGAATTAATTTATGCTCGTGACAATTTTCAACTGGCTGTTGGTCGTAAAGCACTTGGTTGTGATCAAGAGAGAAATGAAACAGCATTATCTGAACAACGACAAGCATTCAGTTCTCTGCGGGCTATTAAATCTGGTAAACGTGCGACTAATGTTAGAACTGGACATCGTGTTAAAGATTATATGCCTGGTGTAGTGCCACAAATACCAGCAACATTAACAACAACCACAGCAGCCGCATCATCATATTATAATATGTCTGGTCAATCAAGAGATACTAAATCAAATGCCAAAATTCAAATTTATCAAGATGAAGCTGCACGTGTTGATTTAAGATGTGCCAGTATACTAGATCATGTGCCAATAGAAGATACTGTACACAAAGAAAATACAATAAAACCCGGGCAATGGAGTAATTCATCACGAAAACATCCATTGATACCATCAACAGTAAGGCCTGCATTTAAAGTTCACGAAGATCGTCTAGATGACAATAATATTGACGTAAATACTTTAAGACTATTTCCAAATCATACGTCATTTTTTGATGGAAGTAAATATCAAGAACACATCGGAGTTCCAGTATTTGTACCAGATGCACCATCAACATTAATAATGAAACCTCGTTATCCCAAAGATTTAGTTTATTTAAATAATGCTGATCGTAGTATGGAGGAAATAAGAGCTGAAAAGTATTTTAATCAATTAAGAAATATTGGTAATAATTGCTCGAGTGTTGATGAATCACTAATGCTGTCTGGAATTGGTCAGAATATTAATGGATATCATCAGGATAATAATCATCGTCATCATATACATCACCAACAACAACAACAACAACAACAAGAAATTGTGGAAAGGATATTTGATGTTGATGATAAAGATATGTCACAATTGGAGCATCATAGAAGAGCACTTGAACAAAATCATCAAGCTGAGTTAGAGAGACAACGAAGAGAAGCCGAATTGGAAGAACAAATGAGAGAATCTGTTGAATTAGAAAGACAACGAAGAGAAGTTGAGTTAGAACGGCAGCGCAGAGAAGCTGAACTAGAAAGGCAACGAAGAGATGTTGAACTGGAAAGACAGCGTAGAGAAGTTGAATTGGAGAGACAACGTAGAGAAGCTGCTGAATTGGAAAGACAACGCAGAGAAGCTGCTGAATTAGAAAGACAACGCAGAGAAGCTGCTGAACTAGAAAGACAACAGAGAGAAGCTGCTGAGTTAGAGAGACAACAGAGAGAAGCTGCTGAAATAGAAAGACAACGAATTGAAGCTGAACAAATTGAAAGCCAGAGAATGGAAGCTGAGTTGAGCCGACAAAGTAAATTACAATCATCAAATTATAATTTACATCATTCATCCAGCGGAGTTGTTGAATCTGGAGTAGAACAAATGCTTGGACAAAGTCTCACTGTGAATACTAAAGAAGCCATGTCAGTTGTACAAGATCTATGGAACTCACCGGCAAACTCAAACTCTCCATTAATGGAGAGTCCAATGTTACACAGATCTGTAGACTCACGTTCAAAATTAAATTTTGATATTCATATTGACAGTTCAATGACCCAACAACACGCCATGTCTGTACCTAGACATCATCCCAATTACAATTCTATCCAAGCTTACCATGATCAAGAAAATCATCAACCATACAATTCACCATATAATGCTATTCAAAATCATCATCAGTCTTATCAAAGTCACCAAATTTCAGATCCATATCATTATCCAATTCAACAACCGCAACAGCAACAACAACAATCAATGCTTCACCTTCAATCACCTCAGATGCAGTCACATATCGAACAGCAGCACAGCATAATTCAGCAACAGCAGCATCATTCTCAATTACATCATCAATCAATATCTCAATCACCACTTCATCCTCCCCATCTTTCACACCACTCACCATCATCTCATCTACATACTCCGACTCATCAATTACCACAACCACAACAGCAGCATCATCTTCATCATCATCATCACAGTGTATCACCACATATCCCACCAGCATCACATCACATTTACAACAATATGCATCCTAATCCAAATATCCAGAGTTATCATCACCACCAGCAACCGCAACAGCAACAATATCCACCACCAACTATGATGCATCCACCAGCCCTTCAACCCGAATCACAAAAACAACTTCATTTTGCTCCTTACGTTGATCCTCAAGCTGATAATAACAAAGACTACAGAAGATCTGAATTACCTTACATTAAATCGCCAGGTATGAATCGTCGTGACTTGAAATATCTCGAGAATGCTGATAACAAAGAAAACGCAACTGCTATCGGTTATAATAGTATCATTGAAGATAATAAACAGCCAGTAGAAAATAACTTATTTGTTGATGAAAGTCTGGGTATATCACCACTGTCTGGTGTTAATGATACCTGTTACACTGAATCATTCCGTGGACCATTGCCTAGTTCTACACCAATGACTAATCAATTCAGGCCATCAACATATCGATCTAAAGAAGTTGCACATTTCCAACCACCTCAGATCCACTTTCCATCACATGTTCAGCAGCAGCAACAACAACAACAACAACAGCAGCAGCAACAACAACATTCTGAAGCGCCACCTGATCCTGATGACAAATTAAGTATTATTATGGAATCAACCAGAGAGTATATTTCTAGTAGTTCCAGTAGTAGTGCTAATACACGAACAACACAATTCGGATTTACATTGACAACTCGCGAAGATCATTTACCAATTAAAGAACAATCTATTAGTCAAGATATTGAAAGTACAGAATCATTATTATCGGCAAATGTCAATACTGATCAAAGTATGCGATCAAAAATTCAAGCAATGAATACTCAGAGTCCACGTACAATGCAGCGTAATGTTGATCAAATAACATCTGAAATAAAAAATAATTGTGATTTGCGCATACCATTTAATCTAGATCGAGAGTCATCAATAACGACCGATAATAAAAATAATAATAATAATAACAATACTAATACTAGCGATATTAATAATATTAACAATAATAATAATAATACTGATAATAGTAATATTAATGGTAATAGTAATAATATTTGTGGTGTTATTGATGAACCAATGGAAGAAGTAAAGGATGATGACAATGATAATAAAGACGGTGGTAATGTTGATAATAATGTCGACAATGTGGATGAGGACGATGATGATGACAAATTTCAATTACCCACCGGCGACATTAATCCATTCGACAAGTCCCTTATTTCGGGTCTGCTGAAAAATATAAAATTTCCCCAGGTTCATCATTCAGATGGTTATGCAAGATTAAATATAAATATAAATAAATTTGTGCCTTCTAGTAAGATTACCCTAGGAACAGATATATACGAGTTGGAAAAGTGCCTTGGTAAAGGAACTTATGGTACTGTTTTGAAAGCATATGATCCACAAACAGAACGAACAGTTGCATTAAAAACTCAAAAACCAGCATGGGTCTGGGAATTTTATATTGCCAGAGAAATAAAAACACGTCTTAAAAATCCACACATGTTACGCGGATTTATGGATGTTACTAAAGCATATGTTACTAATAATGGAAGTATTCTTGTATCTGAATTTTCTAA
Organism: Microplitis mediator; assembly: GCF_029852145.1. NCBI lineage: Eukaryota > Metazoa > Arthropoda > Insecta > Hymenoptera > Braconidae > Microplitis > Microplitis mediator. Next base: position 15,929,877 of record NC_079972.1, on the reverse strand, counting down.
ATACGGTACATTATTGGCTGTTACTAATCAAGTTAAAATAGCTACTGGTAAACCACTTACTGAAGCACTGGCAATATTTTTTACCATTGAAATGTTAAAAATTGTTGAGTATCTTCACAAATGCCAAATTATTCATGGTGATATTAAACCAGATAACTTTTTATTAATGCATTTGTAAGTATATATTTATTTGTTCGGTACCGTCACTTATGATCCGAAGACAAAATTTCCGAAGACATTTTATCCGATAGACAAAATATCCCCGGACTAAATACTTGATAGATAAAATATCCCCGACAAAATATCTTATAATATAAATACTTTTTATATAAATAGTACGGTACCCTTTTATCAGAAATGTTTAATATATTTGCACATAAAATTTGAGTGTGTGATATTAAAAATAGATCAACACATGCTTGAATTCGTATTGTGCCCTTTTTTCACAGATTTTCGGTGGGTATTATTTTGGAAATAGGTCAACACATATGTTTGGAATGGTACAGTACCCGTTTATCGAAAACCATTAATTATTTTTTCACTTAAAATATATTTTTCTAAATAAGATTTATCGACAGGATATTTTGTCACGGATTTTTTGTCTCTTGAATATTTAGTCCGGGGATATTTTGTCTATCGGATAAAATGTCTCCGGATATTTTATCCGCGGATTACAAGTCGTGCTACCATTTGTTTATTTATTCATTTATTTTTTAAATTTATATCTTTTAAAAATATTTCTACAGGCCAACTGAAGATGTGAGACCAACAATCCAATTGATTGACTATGGGTGTAGTATTGACATGAGTCTGTTTCCTGAGGGGACTAAATTTACACAAATAATTAAAACTGAAGACTTTACATGCATTGAAATGCAAACCGGTCGCCCGTGGACTTATCAGACAGATTTATATTGTGTTGCTGCTTCTGCTCATTGTCTACTTTTTGGAACTTATATGCGAGCTGTACCGACTGGAGATCGTTGGTTCATTAATACTAAAATGCCACGGTAAATTTAATTTAATTAATTTTTTTCTCATCAGTGCCCATCTGAGAATGGCATCAAATAATTATTTATAAATTTTAATATTTCAGATACGTACAAAAAGCTTGGGAAACATTATTCAATGAGTTATTGAACATTGAATCATGTGAAAAAATGCCCGACTTGAGTGAACTTCGTGGATTGATGGAAGAAGCGTTAGCTAAAATTCCAGCATTGGAAATGAAATTGCGGAGTTTGTCAAATGTATTGAAAGGACGATAGCAATGCGCCAGCGTTTCATCGGTAAAAAAAAAAAAAAGAAAAAAACAAACAAACAAAAAGTCAAACTCCATTACTCGTACCTAACGATACATTATTATTATATGTTAAATGAAATTATCATACTATTTATTGATATGATTAAAAAAATTTATGATTCTTCATTAATGTCAAATATACTACAAGACATTTTCGAGGATTGTGAATACTCTATACAATCTAAGTAAATTTAAGTAAGATATAAAAGAAAGAAAAACTCATAACACTAAAATAAAACATTTCCGGTCTCGTAAATAATGTACATGTATCTTTAAACGTATTCAATACTGATAATCGAACAAACATCATAGCTTACTTATCTTCGGATAGTTTTATTATTATTAACTACTTTACTTTGTAAGCAACTTTTTTTTTTATTAATATTTAATATCCTTAAAGGAAATTGATAATTCAATTAATTATTAAATTTAAATATGATATAGTGTTGATTATATTGATTTGTATACAATAATATTCAATGAAAGTAACGTCCAAATTCATCTCTCTACACTTTACAATCCATTATTAATATTATAATTATATATAAAATATAGAAAAAGACAAAAAAATAGTAAAAAAAAATTGGAGCACGAGAAACAAGAATATTAAAATGACACGTTGTCAAATTTTCTATTAAAAATAAATAAATGCGATAAATGGCACTCAATAATAATATTATATAATATATATTAATATGTAAATGCAACTAAATCGTTACATTAGTTGACTAAACATATGAGAACATGCCTTACCTTATTTTTGACGGTGCAACATCAAGTATTATTATTATCAATAATATTATTTAGTCCCATTGTTGATAACATTAAATAATTTCAAACAGAAAGCTGGCTTTTGGTAACATGAATAAATAAAATACAAAATTTGATCAAAAGGTTTTTATTATTTTATTTTTATTTAAATAAATTGTGGTCATTTTGTAAAAAAAAATATATATATAAACATTTTTTATGAGTTTTGATTGAAAATAAATTTTGATTTGCTTAAATGATTCACTATCCCAAGTTGCACTGTCAGCGAGTGAACCTAATGACTTCTTATAAATAGTTAATAAGAGACAATGTATTATTAAAATATGAATTCTTATAAATATAGATATTTACAATATATTAATAAATGACCAATTCATATAAAAAAAAAAGTAATTAATTGGTATAAAATATAATTAAATTCAATTGTTAATGTTATTAATAATTACATACTTTTTACTGTCACAATATTTAATTGATAATATAAAAAAAATAATAATTAATTACGCATTACGATTATTAAATATTCAAGTTTAAGTTTTACCATAAAATTTACGATTCAATAAATACAATAGTAGATTAACATTTATTTTAGCTTTGTCGAAGAGATTCATAATAGGCGCGCCCTCAAATTGCAGCTCCAATAATTTTTGTATGTCTATTTCTATTTTTTCCATTTCAACCCCCATAAATTTACCCTTTATCGTGAACAGACCACTGTGCTCTGTTGGTGTTATTTCAAAAGTAACATTTTTAAATTGCCCTTGAGTAAGACCGTCTATTTCCAACAGTACTCCTTTTTCTGAGAGTTTCGTTGCCGAATACTTGAGAGTTTTTTTTGATTTTAAATTAGCATGATTGTTTGAATTTTTCTGTTGTATTTTTACAGCACGTAAAGTACCCTTTCCTGTATGAAGATTTTCTAAACAACGTTGTGTGTATTCATTATAATACTGAACTTGCTCAGCATAATATTTAGTTTTTTCCTGTAAACGCTGTCTTGTTATTCTCAACGCTTGCAATTCTTTATTTCTAATCATCCGATATTTTCCTTTATTACATAAATCTTTAGCAACTGCTGTTATGATGCTCTGATAGCCGTCTGTCCGCGTTACAAATTTACCATGCTCTAATTTCGCCAAATATGCACGTAATTGATACTTGCAATCATTCAATGATGAACTGTTTCTGTATACAATACTTGTATTTGTCACGACAGATGCATTTGTAAATTTAGCATCATAAAGTTTTTCCTGAATTGGTGATGATGTTGATTCTAGTGCACTGACAAGCGTGTCACCTTTTAAAAATTGTATCACCGATACCAATAATTCTTTCGTTTTAATAAATAATTTTTTAAGACTCTGATCATCATCATCGGGAACTTGAAATTTATTAGTGAGTACTAAACATACTTCCGTTTTGCCCATGCGAGTTAGTGTTGAATCACATATTGGGTCCGTAACACCCATCAGAGTGGCAACTGTTGGTGCAGATGGTTGTAAATCATCTAATAATTTATGTAATTGATCATTAGGATCAGGAGCTATATCATATTGATTCTCTAATACCAGTGAATGAGTATCACAAATTTCCTGAATTGAAATATATATTTCAGGTTTGTGTATAAGAGTTGCTTCTGTGTACTCGTGTATATTAAAATGTTGATCTAGTTCTTCAATTTGACAGCACGAACGGAAAAAATTTTTAAATTTTTCATGACAATCGATTATAAATGGATTTAAACCTACTAAGTGAGTTGCTTCCTCACCGAATCCTTTTTTCGAAGCTGCAAATTGTAAAATTTTAGCGATACTTGCTAAATTTCTTCTTTGATCATTCGACAATGATTCGTCAATTGGTAATGTTATAATATCAAAAGCATCTGGCGCTACAATTGCTGCATTTATAAAGTGATAGTATATTAAATTACCAACAACTTTCAGTATATCTTTTTCAGGTGCATTTGGAAATTTTTCAACCAACGTATTATAGAGTACTTTAGATATATAAAGCATACCATAGGGTATCAAATTACGTGATTCTGTTATTCTTTTCAAAAATTCTAATACTGTATTTTTAAGTACCTTTATTCCAGCAGATAATTTATTGCGTACTTGTTCATAATTTAGTGCCTGTTGTTCTGTTACTGAGTAAGGTAAATTTATCGATTCCCCAGTTTTCATTTCCAATTGATTTCTCCAACATTTATAAATATCAACTGGATTTGTTTCAATACTTATTGTTTTGTCGGCCAATACTTTTTCAATAACTGGACCTAATATTTGTCTTAACGCTCGCTGTCCATTTAATTTTCGTGCATAATTTACAACCATTTTTAATACCAATGGGTTACCAGTAACAACTTCTGCTGGTTTTTGAAATTTCGATCTTATTTCTTCCTGCAACGCTGTGCCAAATAATTTAAGTAACAAATATTCTTCTCTTATATTTGAACCAAAATTATATAAAGTAAGAATGACGTTTTGCAAAAATTTATTTGATTTACTTTGTGGTAAAAGGAATAATAATTTAGCTAAATATTTCGGGTTTGTTTGTAATGCATAAAAAAGATGCTGATATCCTTCCAACATTTTCCTTCCTTCTTTAGTAAGTGATTTTAATCCTTTATAAGTCGACGCCTCGGAAAATGAATTCTTACGTGATCTATTATTATTTTTTTCTTTAGCAAGACTTTCTAAACTTTTCCCATGTGCTATCACATCTTGTAATGTTATTCTATTTTGTATCAACAGTCCAATTTTGATATCCATGCTATTTAATTGTTGTGATAAATTTTCATTATATTTTATTGTCTTAACAACATCATGTTTAAGTTGCTGCAATTGCAGATCTTTATCATAATCCTCGGCATTGAAATTCAATACCGTTGAAAAATGACGTACTACAGGAAATGGTGGTTTATCCATACGTAAAAGTGAAATGAACGCTCTACGTGCTTTCCTACCTCGCCAGAATGATTGAATTTTAATTATTTTATCTTCATGACGTTTATAATAATCAATTGGATCTGTCGTTACTGCTGGTGTGCTGATGATTGATTTACTTTTTTCTTTTTCTTCTGCTGCTGCTTCTTCTTCTTCTTTTAAACATTTTTCATTACATTTTTGATTTAACATATTGAGATACATGCGACGGTGTTTTATTCCTCGCCACCAAGTTTGAATTTTAACAACAGAATCAACATTATTGTAAAAATATGTCAAACGTTGTGACATTTTTGTTCTCAGCAAATAACCGCGTGCCGATGCTTGAAAATTAATTATAGCTTGTTGATTAAATGTATCGGATGATAAATTATACTCATCATTAGCAACGACAGTTACTATTTCGTCAATATCTTCAAGCGTAATAAAATGACTCTCGGTTATATTTTTTGGTTGGTTCCATGAATATGTTAATTTATCGAGATCAATAAAAGCCTCAATACCGCGAGGTGTCACGTAACAAATGTAAGAACAGTTGTACTCTTTTTTTTTATAATCTTTTAAATTTTTTAAATATTCAAAATATTTGTCGCAGTGTTTTTCAATTATTTTAAAATTGGCGCTTTTAATAAATTTAATTGTTGAACTAAAATCATCATCATCTAATGCATTGTTGATTTTAGTCAACACATGAAATACATTTTGCACATGTGTTACTTCTTCAACGACAATTTTGCTAACGAAATCAACATCCTCGAGCCATAATTCCGACCTCTCGTCATTTATTTCATCCAAACATTGTTTAAATAATCGCAAATATAATATCGCGTCATCCTCCATAATTGGAATCGTAGGATCTAATAAATTATTTTTCAACGCCGCTATTATGTCTGTTTTATTATTTTCTAAAACAGCTTTATTTAACAATCGTAATCCATCAATTGCTTTATCATCATTTTGACATTGCTGATTAACTAAATCGATTGTTTCTTGTATATCGATATATGTCAATATTGGACATTTATTATTATTATTTATCAACTTATCATGTCGTACTGTTGCCAATGAATGATAATATTTGACTTTATTATTTTTATCAAGATTTGAAATTTGTGTTTCAGGATTCGATAATGCTTCGAATACCAAGTCGGGATTATTTGTATCGATAGCTTTTGAAATAGATGCAATAGCTGTCAAAACACGTATACTAACTAAAATATCTTGATAACAAATATCACAATTGGATTCTGTTCGATCTATTTTCATTTCTTCATAATAAAGTGGCAATGCGAATTCGTCAATAGATCCACTGATACCTAAATGAGGACTCATCAATGCTGAATGAAATGATTCTTGTGAATTATTCTCAAGAGCTGAATTTAATGATTTAACAATATTATCAATTTTAATATTTTTAGATTCATTATCATTTATTTCGTCTATTTCTTTCTGCAATAAATACTGCCAGCTTATGGTATCTTCAATAAAATCGTGTTCTTTGAAAAAACTCTCAATAAATGAAACTAATCCACTTTTATATTGTTTAAGATTTTTTGATGAAATTCGTTGTAGCTGTAGTCCGGGGTTCTTTAAACACTTAACAAATTCATCATCATCATCGTCATCATCAAGTGATTTAATAAGCCTTTTAAATGCCTCCAATGAATTGACATTATTAATATGTCCTTGTATTTCAGCAGGTGTTAATAATTCATCATATACATCAGGAATATAGCTGTCATTTAATGATCTATTAAAAGCAGCTTCGATTTTATCTTCTTTAGCTTGTGATAAAGTCTCAAAATAAATGTCTATTAATTCAGAATTAACATTTTTTAACTTAGCAACAGGTTTTAATAGTACTTGTAATAATAAATTACGATCGGATGTTGTCAATACTTGATTTATAGCAATCACAGCAGCATGAAGTGCTGCTGTGTCTTCAGCCATGCTGTGCAGCAGTAAACCACCGATTTTTTGGAATGATGGCATTTGCATTCCATACTTTTTAAGCTCTTTACTCACAGTATCTATTTCAGCGTCAGTGAAATTAACTTTTCCATATAGATCTTGAATCTGTGGTGCTTTGCCTAATTTGAACAAATGTGTACTCAATGCATGTATACAGTAAATTACTCTTGGCATATTTTTTTTATCGTAAATATCTGTTGTTTCAGGTTGAAATATCTGTAAAAAAATAAACGAATGAATAAACTTTTTTTTTAGTCGATATTTTAAAGTATATTTCAAGCATACCAGTGGTAACTGCATTGATTTCAAACACTCGATAAAATAATTAATATTGTCAGTGTGTTTGAATTGTAGACCAGCAATTTTGTATCTTTTTTGATCGATATCATAAATTTTATTCAATGGCCAGGACTCTGGATCCATAAAATGTGCCAACTTGGCTAAATAAACTCCGTTTCTTAAATTCTCTTCAAGTTCAGTCGTAGAAGGTAATTTTTCTCTTAGACATGCTTCCATCCATCTATAAAAATAAATGTGACTGTTTGTATTTTTAAAAAACAATCAATTTAAATAAAATAAAAAAAGTATTTACATTTTGGCTTCCTCTAAGTGACACAAATATTCATAAGCAAGAGTTTTCTGTCTCTGTTCATCCATTTCCTCTGCTGATTTACGACAATCCGAACCTTGATAACAAAAAAAAAATTTACAAATCTCAAGTATTCAAAATATTTTTGAGGCAAAAAAATTGTAAACATTTTCTCAATAAAATAATGAATGTATAAAATTTGTCGACTGAAAATTAAAAATATTAATTGTCTTTCAATAAATAACATATAAGACAATTAAAAATAAATATTCGATTTGCTATTGTTTTGAAAACAGGTGTTCACAACCGGTATAATCTATTGTCTTTCTCCAGTTGATTTTTAAAAATATTAAATTAAATTTATTTATTTGTGTAATTAATTAACTCACCATTATTTGGAATAATTGACTCGGCTGTAACGCCCGTCATTTTTGCAAATGCTTCAACGTGATAACCACCAAAAATACTATTAAATTTCACAAAATGTCGCACTGGAATAACACGAGGGACGTTATGTCCTCTAATTTCAAACCCAACGGATTTAATTTGAATATAATAATAATAGTAACCATAATTACAAAAATTGCAATGTTCCGTCAGATGGCGCTTCTTTATTGTTACAGATATTTAAAAAATTAGAGCACCGTGTAAACAAAATTATTGCAGCCAAATAAATTGTTGAGAAAAAATGCTGCATATTTGTTACTAAAAACTAAAAATTTAAATATGCAATTGTTGAGTTATTAGAAGAAAATACCAGGTAATATTTATGAACAAAAGTACGAGTGTGAATGTAGCAGACATCAGACAGTTTTACAATTATAAATTAATAGAGTAAATAATTAATAAAATTAAATTTAAAAAAAATGCGTATGTAAAAAATTTTAAAATTAATAAGTGCATTTTTTTTAAATTTAATTTTTTTAATTATTTACTCTATTTATTTATAATTTTAAATTTGTCCAATGTCTGATACATTCACACTCATACAAAAGTTGCATCTTTCTCTTTCAGAGTGAGTTTCTGAACATGCGCTTGGATTGTCACGAATCAAGCTGATGGAAATTTTATCTTCTTAAATAAATTAATTACTTTAAAGTAATTTTGTACTGTCATCTATTAATTAATAAACATTTTTTTTAATTCAAATAAATTTATATTCTTAATTTTAATAAGAGATTAAATATGATCATCATAAATTGACAGGTGGAGGTTACCAGGATATTCCATTTACGAAAAGTCAAACAGCTCCAGTAGAAGTTTGCGAGCAGTGAACGAACTATTTTTAAATCATCCTGAAGTTAGCAGACAATTAAAAATTTTCAAATATTATTCAACAAATCATTTGCTAAAAAAAAAAACCAAAAATATGCACATGTAGAAAATTAAAAACAGTTTAGATGCAATTTTTAAAAATATTTTATTTATAACATCGTTTTGAAAAAATTCAAAAAATAACTAGATGTCGGGTAACTTCAATATCATATTTATTTTTATGTATTTACTTATCATTTTATTAAAGTGATTTCAGTTGAATTCACATTAACTTTCATTTATTTATTAATTAATTACTTAATTTTTACGCCAAGTATTTTTATTATTTGGGCAATTAATTCAAATCATTATTAATTAAAAAAAAAATTCAGTTTGTTTACAAACTCACTTCACATGACACAGAGAGCAGCCATCATATGATTTTATAACAAATTTTAAGTATCTGAGATTTTTTTTACTTTCCCGCGTTTTTAAAATAATATATTTAAAATTGAAAATTAATTGGTATTTCATTAATTTATGAAACAATTTAGATATTTTAATATCTAGTATTAATTATTGAATACATTAAGTTTTTAATTTGACGAAATATAAACAAATAAATACGATGATTTGTTTACATAACCTCGTTGAAAATAATGCAATTTTATTCAATTTTTAAAAGGCTCAATACTTTTGTTAGACAAAATGTGAAAATAAATAATTGTAAATTTAGTATCGATGCAGTACAACACATAAATATAAATAAGTGTTATAATAAATCAAGTGAAATAATGAAGGTATTAAATGTCGCTGAAAAAAATGATGCTGCTAAAAATATTGCTGCTCATTTGGCTAGAGGAAATAATCGACGGGTAAAATTATATTATTATTATTTAAATAGTTTGATATCATAAATAAGTTATTAATTTACAGAGAGAGGGATTGTCAAAATTCAATAAAATTTACGAATTTAATTATCGATTATGGAACCAAGATTGTCAAATGGTGATGACATCAGTGTCTGGTCATTTGATGACTTATGAATTTACCGGAGCTTATAGATCTTGGCAGAGCTGTCATCCTCTGAGTTTATTTGATGCTCCAGTTATAAAATCTTGTAGTGAAGACAATTATGTTAAGATCAAAAAAACAATTGAACGAGAAGTTAGAAGCTGCGGTGCCTTAATCATATGGACTGATTGTGATAGAGAAGGAGAAAATATTGGATTTGAAATAATTCAAGTTTGTCAAGCAGTAAAACCAGACATTAGGGTCTACAGGTAATGTATTATTTATCTTTAGTTATATTTGTAAATATATGATATTTATATATTATTTTAGAGCAATATTTTCGGAAATAACCGGCGCATCTGTTACAAGAGCTGTTCAAAATCTTGCTGAGCCAAAGAAATTATTAAGTGATGCTGTTAATGTCAGAAGTGAATTGGATTTAAGAATAGGGGCAGCATTTACTAGATTTCAAACACTTAGATTGCAAAAAGTATTTCCTCACAGTCTTGCACAGATGCTTATAAGTTACGGAAGTTGTCAATTTCCAACTCTTGGTTTTGTTGTTGAGAGATTTTTAGCTATTGAAAATTTTAAACCTGAGCCATACTGGAAAATAAAAGTTCTCGATGACCATGATGGGATTTGTACAGAATTTCGTTGGGCAAGATACAGACTTTTTGAAGAACTACCTTGTCAAATATATCTCGACATATGTTTGGAAAATCCAGATGCAACTGTTGAAAATGTTACAAGTAAACCCAAAAGCAAATTCCGTCCCTTACCATTGGATACTATTGTAAATTTATTTAATTTTTACTTACAATGTTTATGCTTTTTGTCCCTAATGTTTTTTTTTTTTATTATACAGGAACTCGAAAAGCAAGGCTCAAAAAAATTAAAATTAACTGCTAAGGAAACAATGAAAATCGCTGAAAGATTGTATACGCAGGGTTTTATAAGTTATCCGCGTACGGAAACAAACATATTTCCAAAAGAATTAAATTTAAGATCATTGGTTGAACAACAAGTTAATAATCATCAGTGGGGTGAATTTGCTCAGCGTGTACTAGAAGAGGGGGTAACACCCCGTCAAGGAAAAAAAAGTGATCAAGCCCATCCTCCGATTCATCCAACAAAGTATGCTGACAATCTTCAGGGTAACGAGGCTCGTGTTTACGAGTTTATTGTACGTCATTATTTAGCTTGTGTATCAAAAAATGCCGAAGGCTATGAGACAACTGTTGACATCGATATAGCTGGTGAAAAATTTTCAGCCAGTGGCTTACAAATAATAGCTAAAAATTATCTAGACGTTTATGTTTATGAAAAATGGAATTCTAAAGAAATTCATTTATATGAACCCCGTCAAGTATTTCGACCAACTAGTATAGAGATGGTTGGTGAACAAACATCGCCACCAAATTTATTAACAGAAGCTGATTTAATATCATTGATGGATAAACATGGAATTGGTACTGATGCAACACACGCCGAACATATTGAAACAATAAAGTCACGTCAGTATGTTGGTATGAGAGACAAAGAACATATTATGCCTGGTAAATTAGGTATTGGTTTAGTCATGGGTTACGATAATATGGGATTTCAAATGTCGAAACCTTATTTACGAGCTGAATTAGAAAACGATCTAAAACTTATTTGTGATGGTGTTAAGGATCCACAACAAGTACTTGAAATCCAAATAAGTAAATATCGGCAAGTGTTTAAAGCAGCATTGGAACGTGCCAATTTACTCGACACTGCATTAGCTGAATATATTGATGAGCAACCTTTAGCAGTTGCTGATTTAGAGATGAATATTCCACCAGAGGATCCAGTTATTTTTAAGTGTCCAAAATGTACTTTGAATATGGCATTAAGGGATCGAAAACAGGGCGGTGGTAAATATATTGGCTGTGTAGGATTTCCTGCTTGTAATAATAGTATTTGGTTTCCATCAACCGTCACAGACGTACAACTTTCTGATAACAATTGTGATATATGTCCGGGTAATATGAAAAAACTTAAATTTAAATTTAGACCAGGAGCTTTTCCAATTTACGGTTCGTCCTATGAGACTTGTGTCGGTGGCTGTGATATTACATTTAATGAAGCAATCGGTATTAATTTGAGTTCAGTACAAAGAGTTGCTCGTCCACCAGACAGTGGCTACAGTAGCAGTAATAATAATTCAACATTTACACAAAGTAATCGAAATAATACACAGTCTTCTAATCAAAGATCTTCAGGTAATAATAATCGTGGAAATACTTCAGCCGGACGAGGTGCAAGTTCGTCCTCAAATTCATCTATTGGTTTAGTTGGATTTCAAAGTAACAATAGACCGAGTACATTTAATAATCGTGGAAGAGGAGGTAGTAGTAATTATTCAGACAGAAATAATCAAAATAATACTAAAAGAAATAATGATAATTGGCCAGATGATTTTCCTGATACAAAACGTCCTAAAACAGTAACAAAACAATCGGGAAATTTTAATAGAGAAAATATAAATGCTACAAATGCTGATGATATTGAATCATACAGTTGTAATTGTCATGAACCGGCTGTTAAATTAACAGTAAAAAAAGAAGGACCAAATAAAGGGAGACAATTTTATAAATGCGCTAAACCTCAGGGTAGTTCATGTGAATTTTTTCTTTGGGCAACAGATGGTCCCGTAAATGAATCAGGATCAGCACCACCACCATCACGAAATCGTAATGACGATAATCAAATGAGACCACAAAATAATCATTCAAAAAATACCTGGAATCAAGACAATAGAAATAATCACTCCAATGCTGGTACTTTGAACTCATCTCGTGGTAGTGCTGATGATACTGATGGTGTAATGTGTGTTTGTGGACAACCAGCTCGCAAGTATGAATTATTTTATTTATTTTTTCATTTTTTTTCTGATTAATCAATTGATATCATACTTATTTTCACTTTAAAAGATTTACCGTAAGGAAAGACGGTCCAAATAAGGGCAGAGAATTTTATACATGTCCTCAAGGGCCATCAAGCACTTGTAGTTTCTTTGAATGGGCAAATGATAGTTCAGGCAGGAGTAATTCTGACAATGATTGGGGTAACAGCAGTACATCAACAAGAGGACGTGGCGGTGGGACAAGAGAGCGAGGACGTGGTGCTGGAAATAAATCGAGGGCTGGTGGAAAACGGAAGTGTGGAATATGCGGTGTTGAAGGTATCATTTATTTTATTATCATAAATAATTAATGCTCTTTACTTTCTTTCACTTTAAAATATAAATAATTTTTGGTATATTTACTCACAGGTCATACAAGGAAAACATGTCCAGAAAATGCAATGGATTAAACGAAAGATCAACTGTATGATTTTTGTAAATAATATGTATTATATTTTGTAAATTTGTATCAGAAAATGATGCGAGAAAAAAGAAACAACTTTTTAAAAGTTAAACATATCAATGATCTTCAGGGATTATTATTATTATTATTATTACTATTATTATTATGTTGCTGTCCGTTTGTTGTAAGACGTTTTAATTTTTAAGTTTTCAACTTGATCTTTATTTAATTGTACTTGAGCAGTAGTTTCCGTCAACTGAAAAAAAAAGTTTTTCATCGTATCAAAATGTTAGATGTTTAATAACTTATGTGAAAATAAAAGTGTTGGTTTTCTCTTTTTTAATAAATAAATTTTATACGAGATAAAAATGATGAATTTTATTTAATACTCACCATGTCTAGCATCAATTCAAATTTTAATCTAAGAAAGTTATTCTCTTCCTCCAATTTTATTATTTCTTTTTTTAATTTTTCATTTTCTTTATACGTTCCGCCTATTTTACCTGAGTCTATAAATAAAAATTCACTTCAGATTCTAATGTTTTACAACTAACGTATATGTTATTTAAAAAATGATTATTATTACCAGGAATCCAAGTACCACCATCAAATACTGCTTCATGATCACCAAGACGAATTTTAATAGACCCTATTTCAGGACCAAGTTCTCTTTCAATTCGTTTAGGACTCAAGTCTCTATTGGCCAACGACGTCGGTGCTTTTCTCAGTGGAGTTTTTTTTGGTGAAAATTTATTTGTAAAAAACGGCATTTTTAATATATTCATAAAACAATAATGCGTTAATTATATGATTATTAAGTTAATGCTAGAGGTTATTTTTTGATACAACAGACAAAAAAATAAAAAACAACGAAAGCGGAAATAATTATACTGTCAAAGTGACAGGTGTTGTGTTTGTAAACAAACCCGTTTAAATTCAGTTGAACACGCTGACGTTTGGTGATGTTAGTTGTTTCATTTTGAAAATAAAATATTTGTATTCAGGTAAAAGACCTAGTACCTGATCAGGGAAATAGTACTCGATCACTTTAAGTATTTGTAAATCGATAATTAGTAAATCAATGAGTGATCGAGTACTAGGCCTCTTATCTTGTAGTCTCAGAAAAAATATTTTTCATACCAAACAAAAAATGTTTCTGTTGTGGGAAGTTATTCCCAGAGCAAAGTTACAGACTACTCTTGAACAATGAAAGTATATTTAATCATTTAAATGTTTAGTTGGATAACAATAAATTAAAAAAAAACTTGTGGTTATTTATTGAAAGATTTTTATTTATGAAAAGAAAACTTGAAACAGATCGATATCTTTATTTTTATTTTAAACAGAAGTGATAAGAAAAATTAGTTTGAAAGTAATGTAGATAATTTTGATCTAAACTGGCTTTTGATAAGTGTCGAAAATTTTTTGTATACTACTGCATTTTTTTGGAACTTCTTCAAATATGCATCCCAGAAGATAAATTTCAACTCTCCTAATTTTATTTTAAATTTACGACGACGTCTTGCTAACGAAATTTTGCATTTCTGCAATACAGGCATGACGGAGTGTTTCTTTATGTCGCTGAAAATTTTAAATGCAGATTCTTTGTTTAAATTTTCTATGTCGTAGGTATTGAGTAGAAGAAGGTAACATTTTTCCGCAGACAGACGTGCGGCATTTTTCAAACTATCAACGACGGCTTGTTTGGAATTTATACAAGGGTTCAGTACCATTTCGGATAATTTTAACCAAGTATAACTTGAAATCTTTGCAACAAATACTCTGAAACAATAAATTATTGTATTTATATAGTGACTTTATTAATTTAATTAGTAAAAAAATTTAAAGAATCATCGACTCACTCGTCTGCTGCATCAGTCTGGGATTTACTCTTCGACATGTTGTACTGCAATGATATGTTAGAGTAATCAGGTGTAACATTCAAAGTTTCAATATTTAAATTATATCCCAAGTAACAAAACTCCTCATTATTGTAAGGCGGCAAATTTGTCTTGGTATTTTCGGGGTTGAATGAGCAATTGTAGCTTTCGATACCAGCTGTTATTTTATCTAAAAATCTTAATCATAAATAATTAGATTAAATATTTAATTACAAGTCAGCTATTGATTTAATTTAATAAAATAAAACTCACTCTTGTGCTCGCTCTTTATTTTCAGTTACATACAGAAAGTCATCAATGTAACGAAGTAAATGACCAGATTCAGTGAACTTGGAAAATTCTTTTGCAACCATATCACTGTAATAAAAGTCACAAAGAGTTCGCGACATTGGTAAACCGCGACCGATTCCTTTTTTTAAACTGAAATTTCGGGCTCTTCCAAGCCGAATCTATATAAAAAAAATGAATCATAATTAACAATTATGATTATGAATGATAAATAATAAATAATTAATAGGAAAGTTGTGAATTACCTTTTGTTCCAACACAGCAGTTTTGATGTATGCCTTCAAAATTTTTTTACCAATAACTGTACAAGGTTTACCTGTTGCAGTTGTAGGACAACACAGAGTACCTCGAGGTAAAATTGGCGGTAGAATTTCCGGAGATATAAACTCTTTTTCTGTGTAATTTCGTTTTGAAATATTTTTTGAATCTATTATTGCGAACCACTGAGTAGGAATTTGATCTGGTAATTCATTTATTAATCTAAAGACAATGCCCAGCAATTTGTCTGCAATATTAATAAAACAATTAAAATTTTTGAATTATTTTATTTATATTATAAATTTAAAATACGTGCCTTGATTAATTGAACCAAAAGCATCATTGATATTACAGGAAACAAAGTAAACTGGTTTGGTCTTATCGAGTTCTCGAGTTGCGCACACAGACCTCCAGATTTTTTCAAGTGTATGTTTGTTTATCATCTCATTGTTTTTTGAATAAAGTTGTTTCAGTAAGAGATGAATTTTTTTACCAGCAACTTTCTGGCTCTCACTAGATCTACAGGGTGGAAAATTAATTAGTAACGTACCGATTAAATGAAAATTAATAAATTTAAAAAGAAAGACATTACGAAGCTGATAGCACAGGTCGCACACTATCTTTATTGGACTGAATATCTAGACTAGCAATAGGTATTATTCCATCATCTTCCGCAACATCTTTGTTCTGGATTGGCTCATAAGCTTTTTGAGTTACTTGATCATTAACATAGTTCAGGATAACTGATCCCTTTACCCATCGGCGAAAATAAATAACTTTCTTACGAATTTTATTATCTTCAACGTAAAAATGAGTGTCGATAATATTCCAGATGAATGTAGAGAAGAACCAATCCAATGTGCGACACAACACCAGGACTTTGTCCGTTTTAGATCCCACTTGGGACAACCACTCTAAAGAATTAACCTGAAATTAACAGTTTTTAAAATTTTATATGTAAAAAAATAACGTAACTTCATTAATTAACTTACGTCTAATTTGTTTACGAGCGGTTGAATAGTAAACGATTTTGTTTTAACGCCTTCCAAGTAACGATTCAATTCTGCTTTGACATTTTTGATATTTTTACGGCTGCTGAACAATGAGTTAGGGACAACGTGATAAACTACTTGAGAAAAAAAGTAACGGATTTGCTTTTTAGACAATTCTCCTTTAAAAAGAGACTTATCTTGAGGAATCTTGTCTAGTACAATCTTGTAATGGAAATGCAAGTGTTTTTTAATAAAACTATCATGAATTACTTTTATGTGTGGACCATAACTTGGATATATAAAGAGATCTGGCTCTATAAGATCCTTAAACAAACTCGGATCTTTAGGTCTCGCACAAAAGTTTTCATGAAAACGATAATTTCTTTGGTGAAGGTCTTTCTCAAGTAAGCAAGCAATTGATTGCCTGTTTTCAGCCTCATCAAGGGTTCTTGGAGGATTAGCATTGGGACCTAGTATGTCGTCCAGAGGGCTTGGTTTAGAAGGTGTCTGTTCTGGTGCAGGTTCGCTTGACTCTTCATACATTGTTAAACGTCTGAAGTCATCTTAAAATAAAAAGATAAAATTGTTTATTTAATTATTGTACGGAATAATTTTTTTTTAAATATGAAGATGAGTTGTACCAAATAAAGCAAAGTTGTCCGTCTTGTCCAAATCATGGGCTTCAGGTAAGAACGAAAAGTCCTCAGATGTTTGACGGTTGTCGTTGGACACTTTTTGAGCGCCTTTTTCAAATTTGCCCCATTCATCGAGAATGAACTTGTTGTTCTTCGGCAAAATATACGCCCCACATTTAGACTTCTCTGGAATATGATTATTTACTTCCAAATGACTGTAAAAAAAAATAGTATTGAAAGTTTGAACATTAATACCACAACAATAGATAAATTGTTTAATAATTTGTTTACCTGGCAATCAAAGGCCCGAAAGATTTTTTGATATCAGTCCAATTTACTGGTTCTGACATTCTGATTGTTGATTTGGTCAAATAGTAATCGGTTGGCTTCAATAACCATGTGCGCATCAACTGGTTGAACAATAGACGCGAACAGAATTTTAAATACAAGTACAAGTTAATAAATATATGAAATAAATAATTATAATTTCTTATATCTACTAACCTTTACTAATAATTGATAGATTTCTTGAATAATAGGAAATTAAAGTTAACCACGAGAAAGGATGATTGCGAATGAATTAATCTCCTACGACTTGGCCATGTGAGCAAGTAGAAAAATGGCGGGACGAAATGTGATTCCTTTGTTTTGCAAAATGATCTGTGAAAATATTTTATACAATGCCGGTATATTTGATAACTTTCGTAAATTAAGGCTCCCAATTACATTTACCCCGAATGACTTATAACTAAACTGGCTATGAGAGGTAGTGACACCTAGCGGAATTGACAAAAAATAAATGAAGAATAGCCCAAAATTCGAAATAGCAAACCAACTGCGAATGCGCATGCGCAAAAATTTTAAACTACAAAGCAAGTGTCGAATAAAAAAATCTTTGCATGTTTATATTAAAATTTTGTTTCATTCACTTCCAGGAATAATTTTTTTGTTACTTACCTGTATTTTTGTGAGTAATTTTTTCTTCATAAATAAATTTATTTTTGGTTTTTAAAATTCACTTAGTTTTATTTGTAAAATTAAATATTTAATTAAAGATAAAGAAAAGGTTTTTTAAAAAAAAAATAATAATAATTCTCAACAATTGAAATAAAAATTTATTTTTAAAAAACAAGGTGACTGAGGACAGACTTTTTACATGCATACACTTGTCAATAAGTGGGAATGTATAGGTTTATCAATGCGCATGCGCGAACATTTAAAAATTTACAGTTAGTTACCCAGAAAAAGTTTTTTAATGATATTTCGTTCTCATTTTATACTTTCTTTGATATTTATTACTATTAAATGAATATGAGTATGAATATTTTATTTATTTATAATTAATTACATACATACATTAATGAATAAAATATTAAATATAAAATAAAAGAGGGGTATTTTCTTATTTAAATCAGAATTGTTCACTATAGGAAAATTAGAATTAATTTAAAAAAAAGCCACTAAGAACCAATGTTCTAGCGCGCATGCGCAAACATTTAAAAAAATAAAAAATCTTCCAGAAGAAATTCTGTGGAGATTTTATTTTCTTTTTAAAATATATATAAATTACTATTTATTTTTTTAATTTGCTTCTTTACAATAATATTTATTTTCTGTAGGACAAATGTCATACGGGAAATAAATATTTTTGTGAAGAATTAAATGAAAAATATTAATAATTATAAAAAAAAAATTATTCATAATATATATGCATAAATATATATTTTTTATCTTATTTACCTGCATTTATAAGAATTCTTCTGCTTCTTTTTAACTGTAGTTATTTCTCACTTTCTTATATATACTTATTTCTACTTATAAACTAAAATATTTAATTAAAAATAAAGGGAAGGTTTTTTTTTTCATTTATAAATGCTCGATTAAAAATAATAAAAGTAAAAATTTATTATTTAAAAAAAAAAAAAAAAAAGCGGCTGAGGACCGACTTCCTATACTGTGCGCATTCACCTACAATTGTATTTATTTAAAAATACAATTGTAGTGGTCTAAGCTATTTTCTTTTGGGAGAAAGAAAATAGCCCGTTTGGGAAACCTCAACACTGATAAAATACTCCGATAAAAATCCGATAGACCCGGAATCTATCGGTTTAAATCGGAGGTTTTTAACAGTGAAAAAACCCGACCAACACAGTGGTCACTCGATTGGTGACCAAAAAAAAAGCTAAATGACAATAAATACATGAAGAAATATACATACAAAATTATTATAATTACAATTAAACCTTAATAATAATATTCGAGTTTGATCACACAATACTCAAAATTACACACATTCATCATACGCTTATAATTAACATTCGGGTTTGATCACACAAATAAAAATTACATACATCCATTCATTATATACTTATAATTAAATTAAATAAATTCATTCATACTTAAAATTAAGACCTAAAGGGATAAGGAAAGGGAAAAAAAAAATATTAATTAAACACAAACTACCCAAAACCATGCAATAAAAAAAAACATCAAGCAAAAAAAACGCAAGCAACATGCAGAAAATGCAATAAATACATACATGCCACACCTACTCAATATAAAAACATACCACTCAAAATCATACTTATAAAATAAAAATATAAATTAAATTCTTAAATTATTAATCGCTCGCAGTTCATCCATCACACTCATACCTTAATAAAATAATTAATTAAAATTAATTACAATTGAGCTTAAATTAAATAATAAATATTATATCTTATTCCTAGTCCTGGTCCTGGTCCTGGTCCTCCTCTTGGTCCTTGGCATCCCTGGGCATCCTTCAAGTTGGGCATCCTTCTTGTTGACTGGATCTGAAACTAAAATATATACCCCAATAGATTAATACCGGGCATATATATTTTTATAAAAAAAAAGAAGGATGTAGAAATAAATATGCACCAGAAAAAAATAATTAGAGCGGCGGTGTGTCCTTGGATCTGGACCACCTTGTCGTCAATGCTCAGCAGCATCACTGTCCTCAAAATTATTCTGGTCCTCATAGGCCAGTCATGTCAGTATAGATTCCAGTGGACTCTAGATTAGACACGTCATAAAAGATCTACCAAAAAGTAAATCCAAACTATGTACCTAAACCTGAAAAAAAAACATTTAGAAAAAAAGAAAAAAATTAATTGAAAGCCCGAGTAACTTCAATAGGGTGAGGATTAGGTATGTCTCCGGAATCTTCAAAAAAATTATAAAAAAATTATGCGTCAAAACCTAAAAAATAAAAAAAAATTATAAAATAAAAAAAAAAAATTCTTGATGAGGTTCCGTAATCTCGAAAAATCTATGAAAAAAAAAAAACGAGAAAAAAGAATTATTTCTAAACCTAAAAAAAAAAAAGATTATCATCAAACATGTCGTGGTGGTTCTCGTATCTTAGCTTAGATTAAAATATGAAATTAAAAAAACTAAAGGGTAACCTAACCAGTTGCAATAAATTAATTCATTAATTGGAGAAAAAAAACTGACTCTAAAAACAATGACTCTACTTATGCAAAAATGACTCTAATAAAAGTGACTCTACTTTTGAAAAATAATGACTCTAATAAACGTGACTCTATTTTCTAAAAAAAAAAAAATGACTCTAATTCTAAAAAAATGACTTTGATTGTATAAAAAATGAATCGAATTAAATGACTCGACTTTTAAAAAAATGATTCTAATTGATGTGACTCTACTTTTGTAAAAGTGACTCAAATCTCTAGAATTTTAATTAAAAAAAAAAAAAAGGGGAGGGGGTAAAGTACATTTGCAATAAATTAATCGATTGAAATAAAAAAAAATTAGAAAAAAATGGCTCCAATTGAAGTGACTACTTTTTAAAAACTGACTCTACTTTTATGAAATTGACGCTAAATTAAATGACTCGACTGTTTTAAAAATGACTCGACTTTGATAACGATAAATACATTGAGGGTGAATGAGCATTTACAATAAATTCATTCATTGAAATCGAATCCCCTTTCGACAGCACACAAAAATTACTATTATATCACATCATTATGATATCATCAATAAAACCATTGCAGTCAAAATTAATATCAATTGTGTAATGTGACCTGCCAGGGCCAATTACACTATCATTATAAAATGATAATGGTATTGATATTAATTATGACAGCAACAATAATAATGATAATTCCGATAAAAAAATGAGAATAATAGATTTTCTTAGAGTATACGTCGAAAGTAGATCGACCTCAATTAAAAATTGAAATTTAAAAAACGATAGGGTAACCTGACCTAATGCCAAGTCTCGATTAGCGGGGAAAACAAAACTGACTCTACTACTACTAAATTGATGCTAAATTACGTAAGACTACTATTTAAAAAATGACTCGAATAAAATAACGATAAAAAATTGAAGATAAATGAGCGTTTGCATTAAAGTAATTAATTGTAATAAAAGATTAAAAATTAAAAAAAAAAAACTGGCTCTAATTCAAGTGACTCTACTTTTTGAAAACTGACTCTACTTTTATTAAATTGACGCTAAATTAAGTGACTCTACTGTTTAAAAAATGACTCTATACCAATAAAACTGACTCTACTACTACTAAATTGATGCTAAATTACGTAAGACTACTATTTAAAAAATGACTCGAATAAAATAACGATAAAAAATTGAGGATAAATGAGCGTTTGCATTAAAGTAATTAATTGTAATAAAAGATTAAAAATTAAAAAAAAAAAACTGGCTCTAATTCAAGTGACTCTACTTTTTGAAAACTGACTCTACTTTTATTAAATTGACGCTAAATTAAGTGACTCTACTGTTTAAAAAATGACTCTATACCGATAAAACTGACTCTACTACTACTAAATTGATGCTAAATTACGTAAGACTACTATTTAAAAAATGACTCGAATTAAATAACGATAAAAAATTGAGGATAAATGAGCGTTTGCATTAAAGTAATTAATTGCAATAAAAAATTAAAAATTAAAAAAAAAACTGGCTCTTATTCAAGTGACTCTACTTTTTGAAAACTGACTCTACTTTTATAAATTTGACGCTAAATTAAATGACTCGACTGTTTTAAAAATGACTCGACTTAGATAACGAAAAAAACATTGAGGGTGAATGAGCATTTACATTAAATTCATTAATTGAAATCGAAACCCCTTTCGACAGCACACAAAAATTACTATAAACTCATATCATTATGATATCATCAATAAAACCATTGCATTCAAAATTAATATCAATTGTGTAATGTGACCTGCCAGGGCCAATTACACTATCATTATAAAATGATAATGGTATTGATATTAATTATGACAGCAACAATAATAATGATAATACCGATAACAACATGATGATAATAGATATTCTTAGAGTAAACGATCAAAGTGGATCGATATCAATTAAAAATTTAAATTTAAAAAACGATAGAATAACTTGACCTAATGCCAAGTCTCGATTAGCGGGGAAAACAAAACTGACTCGACGTTAATAAAAACTACTCTATACCGATAAAACTGACTCTACTACTACTAAATTGATGCTAAATTACGTAAGACTACTATTCAAAAAATGACTCGAATTAAATAACGATAAAAAATTGAGGATAAATGAGCGTTTGCATTAAATTAATTAATTGTAATAAAAAATTAAAAATTAAAAAAAAAAACTGGCTCTAATTCAAGTGACTCTACTTTTTGAAAACTGACTCTACTTTTAATAAATTGACGGTAAATTAAGTGACTCTACTGTTTAAAAAATGACTCTATACCGATAAAACTGACTCTACTACTATTAAATTGATGCTAAATCAAATGACTCGGCTCAGATAACGATAAAAAAAGTTAAGGATGAATGAGCATTCATATTAAATTAATTAATTGAAATTATAATCATTGAAAATTTACGGTACTTAAAATGACTCTAATTATGTAAAAATTACTCTAATTTAAATGACTCGACCATTAAAAGGTTGACTATAATTCTAATAACTCTAAATTTATAAAATTGAAATTAAAAAAAAAATAATTGGGGTGTAAATACATGTGTGATGAAAAAGTGTGTGTATATGTGTTTTACTGTTTTTTGAAACGATAATAAAAACTACGTAATATATTTCCATCAAAACCGAACCGTATGTGTAGCATTAGGCCACCAGCCAATCGATAAATCGACTCCCCGTTTTGATCGCACACAAAAGTCACTATAAAATCACATCGTTATCAATATCATCAATAAAACCATTGCAGTCAATATTAATATCAATTGTGTAATGTGACCCGACAGGGCCAATTACACTATCATTATATAAAATGATAATGGTATTGATATTAATTATGGCAGCAACAATAATAATGATAATACCGATAATAACATGATAATGATAGATTTTCTTAGAGTATACGACAAAAGAGGATCGACATCGATCGAACCGGAGGGTTATGCGTACCAGCTCAGAAGATCAAGATTTATATTACAAAAAAACTAACAATTAAATAACGCGACCGCCTGACCTAGTGCCAGGGTTTTCTTTTACGCGGAAATGCCATTCAAATTTAATATATTATTAAAGAAAAAAAAAAAAAAAAAAAGATTTTTAATGTGACTCTAGTCAAATTAATACTACATACAAGCAATGCTAACGAGTAAACTCAAGACTCTACAGCTATTGACACCTGACCGAGTGCCAGGTGTCTTTTTTAATTTAAATCTACATTTATGAATTTAAGGGTGAAAATATTAGGGGTATAGATTGGTGTGTAAATTAAAGTCGCCGTAAACGAGGTTGTGAGTAACCTCAACTTACGGCGACGTGTAAGGTATGACTCGATTTCATTGAAGATGAACAGAGTCTCAGTGGGTAGTGTAAGGGGGGGGGGTGTATGTGAATTTAAGCTAAAAAATAAACCCTATGCAAAATTGATTCTAATTTCAAAACCCCTGGACCAGTAACTTAAATATCTAATAAAAGCGTGACGCTAATACTTGAATTTAAAAAAAAAAGGGGGGGGGGGTAAATCACCACTCTTATAAAAAAGGGATAAGGTGACTCTAATTTAAAAAAAACCCAAGTTATTTAATTAATCTACTTCCCCGATCAGTCTAGTGACATCAAAACCCCAGTCCTATATTATTCCCCTTCTATATTTACTAACTTATTAATTAACGCAGCAAAAGTGACTCTAATTATTTAAATAATAATAATAATAATAATAATAAATGAAAAATACACACCGCTCTATAGACACTTAAACACTTAAAAAAGAAAAGTTATGATCAGAAAAATTTTTTATGGATTGAGACCGGCACCCAAATCGCACCCGGGTACTCAAAGGGTGGGACAGAATAATCCATTAAAAATTAAAACTGATCAGGGAAAATTTCTTTTTTCAGCTTTTTATGCATTAAAAAATGAAAAAAATAAATTTTTTTTAAATTTTAATGCATAAAAAAAATATTTTATATACGCTGTTATGGTTGGCCACCCATAACAGCGTAACAATATTTTTCGCCTTTAAGATCTATAGAGCGATATATATTTTTAGACTCTAATTCGCGTGAATTTAATTTGACCTAAATTATAAGAACCAAGTGTCCTTATAATCCCTAATACCCATAAACCCCCAGCTAAATCACTAGACCAATATCCCATTTCGCGGAAAAAAACCCAATGCGAATTAATTTAAAAAAAAAAAAAAAGGGTAAGAGTGGCAATTGTTGGGGAAGGGTTGGTTGATTCTAGAATTTAACGCGTGATTCTACTGAGAGAATACTCTCAACGAAAAACCTATTACTGGTCCACTAATTAATCTAATTACCCCGATTTAAAACTTAAAAATTATCCTAGCAATACAAGGGAGTGAGTTGGGTATACGCAAAGTGCGTATTTATGTGTGTGAGGTGGGTAAAAAATGGTGTGTTTTAATTGTCAACAGCAGAAGGCTATTGACAATAAATCAATCTATACCCCATGTTAAATTAAAAAAGAAGAAATGATAACTCCAGAAGGAAGTTATTTAATTTATAAGAAAAAGAAAAAAAAAGTTTACTCGGTTAGTACTGCTTGTGATTCAAATGACGCTAATTAAAATGAATTTAAAAAAAAAAAAACAAAAAAACCAAGACTAAGTTGAAAAAACTAAATGACTCTACTTTCTAAAAACTAACTTAATTTGAATGGCATTTTGTAAAATTGAATGAAATTACTTTAATTAAACGCGAATGCTTTTACTGTAATTAAAATGACTCTACTTTTAAAAAACTGTCTCTAATTTAAATGACTCGACTTGCAAAAAAACTCGAATTTAATTTATTAAAAAAAAAAAAAAAGTGTTGAAAAATATGTAATTCTATTTCTAATAAAATGTGGGTTAATCTAATTTTAAAAAGTTAATGTGAAATTTGTGTTTATGAATTCACACCCCAATAATAAATATATTAATTTAATTATCAAAAGATGACTCGAATATTACTGATTCTACTGATTTTAAAATAAATTTAACTACTCGAATTTAATTTAAGAAAACTAAAACTAATGTAAACGACTAGACTTTAGTAAAAAAAAAAAAAGAAAAAAAAAATAACTGAATTCTATGCAAATGCTCAATTTCAATTAAAAAAAAAAAATAAAGAAAATGACTCGAATTTAAATTTAAAAAACTCAATTTGATTCAAATGACTCGACACGAATTTAAAAAAAAAAAATTAATTCCATGCAAATGCTCAATTTCAATTAAAAAAAAAAAATATTGATTAAAATGACTCGAATTTTAATTTAAAAAACTCAATTTGATTCAAATGACTCGACACAAATTTAAAAAAAAAAATTATTTCCATGCAAATGCTCAATTTCAATTAAAAAAAAAAATATTGATTAAAATGACTCGAATTAAAATTTAAAAAACTCAATTTGATTCAAATGACTCGACACGAATTTAAAAAAAAAAATTATTTCCATGCAAATGCTCAATTTCAATTAAAAAAAAAAATGTTGATGAAAATGACTCGAATTTAAATTTAAAAAACTCAATTTGATTCAAATGACTCGACAAAAAATTTAAAAAAAAAAATTATTTCCATGCAAATGCTCAATTTCAATTAAAAAAAAAAATATTGATTAAAATGACTCGAATTTAAATTTAAAAAACTCAATTTGATTCAAATGACTCGACACGAATTTAAAAAAAAAAAATTATTTCCATGCAAATGCTCAATTTCAATTAAAAAAAAAATATTGATTAAAATGACTCGAATTTAAATTTAAAAAACTCAATTTGATTCAAATGACTCGACACGAATTAAAAAAAAAAATTATTTCCATGCAAATGCTCAATTTCAATTAAAAAAAAAAAAAAATATTAATTGAAATGACTCGAATTTAAATTTAAAAAACTCAATTTGATTCAAATGACGCGACACGAATTAAAAAAAAAAAAATTAATTGCATGCAAATGCTCGGGTTGATATTAAAAAATTTAATACGAATGACTCGACTCTAATTTTAAAAAACTCAATTTGATCTAAAGACTCGACTTGAATTCAAAAAAACCGAATTTAATTCAAATGACTCGACTATTAAAAATCTGAATTTGATTTATTGCAAATGGCTCGACTTTAATTAAAAAAAACTAAATTGAATTCAAAAGACTCGACTATTTAAAACCGTAATGAATTTAAATTAAAGAAAAAAAAAAAAAGATACGGAACCGTTGATAAATATTAAAAAGTGCAATTAAATAAATGGATTATAATGGAGAAGAGAAAAGAGTGACAGAAACTAAAAAACAATAACAAACCTCAACAGAGAAATAACTTTATTTCCCTGCCGAACGATGCCAGTTGATCAGCTGGTAGGATGACAGCTAGCAGTTCATTGAGGCTGGTCAGTGTTCTTTGCTTCCATCCTTCCTTCCAGTCAAGACATCAGAAAATGATTTTTCCTCGTTGGAATCCATTGATAATCTATCTAAACAATCAACACTAATTAATAAATAAAAATACTGTTGACTTGTATATTCAATTGGGTTGACAAAAAAATTTAAAAAAAAAAATTGATTTTTTCAACTTGCGAAAACGCTGGTTGAAAAAAAAAATTTTTTTCAAAAATGACTAATGACGTCATTAAGGGTAAAAAAAAATTAAAAAAAAAAGTCAACAGAATTTTTAAAAATAGTTGAACACGTCGAAAACGATGCGTACACATCGAATGTCGGGTGCCAACTAACCCTTTCCACCCTAGCCCTTAGGACGCTCACTTCACCCCCACTTCACCCCCACTTACTAGTCGCCCAGCGCAGAAAATAATTTCATTGGTACCCTTCTCTCCCTGCGCATGTAGAGGGGATCTCCGGCCAATCGCGCCCTTATCCCCTGACTACCCTCTCCCCCGCTCTCTACCAGCTATGACGCGTTCCTCACACCACCAAGCCCTAAAATCTGATGCAATCATTTTTTTAATTTAATAATTCCTTAATTTTAATTAAATTTTTATGTTTTTTATTCTAAAATCTATTTAATTCACATATAATAATGCATATGCAACTAATTAACGCAAATTCACATGCAAATGAAGCACGCGAACTCGTTTAATTGTCGATTTAAAAGTGTCGGCAATAAAAAAATGTGCTTTAATAATTAAATAAAATTATTATAGATCTTCTAATGTTCAAATAAGATCTATTTCATTTAATTATTTATATAATTTCGAATTCAGTCAATATGTTTTGATGATATTTAATCAAACGTTAAAGTAATCTAGAATTCAAAATTAAAAGCACAAGTTCAAGTCTAAAAAATCTCCCGCGAGAATAAGTCGCGCGTTTCTCAGTGCGCATGCGATCTACGTTGGAAACAGATCAAAGAAACTTGTCGTTTCTCTACTAAAATACTTGACGTTGATAATAAATTTAATTATCAACCCTAAAAAATTTACTTATTATAATTTAATTAATAAACTAGTTTGTGTGTCCATCAAATTGCTAGTGAAAATATTAAAATGTGCAACAGTGGCCGCAGATCTGTCAACAATCTAACCTAAAGTTCATTTGTCCATACAAACAAATCGAAGATATCAAGAATAAGACACGAGTAAGTAGTAATTGAACAGTTTACTGATTCAAAATCTATTATTTCATGTTCTTTAATATCCCTGAGTAAAAAGTCAATTTTTAAAAATTAATCAATCACAAATTACAACATAATCAATTGTCTTTCTTCTTTCTGAGAGATGAAACTTTTTCTACTTTTATATTTAAATAATTAAACCACGTAAATTTATTACTCTCTAACAAATATTAATTAATAATAATCTTCATTTCAGATATGTAATAAAAAACAATTTTCATATTATATGTGCACATATATTTTTTTCATCAACTTATATGAGATTATTGATATGAGTTTATTTTCGCATGGGGTTTTTTCCGGTCTGAAAGAAATAATTCAGAAAGAAAAATTCCTGGCACTCTACAAAGGAAATTTTGCTCAAATGATTAGAATATTTCCTTATGCTGCCACTCAGTATACCTCATTTGAAATATATAAAAAGGTTTGATGCTTATTTTTATTGTTATTTAAATTATTTACGCAAATAGTTATTTTATTACAACAGATATTTGACCCTAGGTCATTTTTTATTTCGAGTAAATTTTTTCTGCCACTTAAACTAAAATTACATCACAACTATCAAGTTTACGTAAAAAGTGTTTCTGTATATTTTTATCGTATCTCTAAAATTTGAATCATAGTTTTAGATAAAAGATAAAATTTTCATAGAATTGTTTATTTGCTGATGCAATAAACTCGAATAGCGGCTAAACTATTGAAGATACGATAAAAATACATGAGACCAAGTTTGTAGAGAATTAAATTTCCTACAAAAAAGGTATCTGCAGCTTTTTTACTAAATTCAGTATTTTAGGAGTTATTTAAATAAATGATTGCAGTATTGAGGAACGGTGTTTGGTAAAAATTCTCATGGAGACAAATTTATTGCTGGGTTATGTGCTGGAGTGACGTCAGTGACTCTGGCATATCCTCTGGATACTATCAGAGCTAGACTTGCATTTCAAGTGACCGGTGAGCATATTTACACCGGTATTGTCCACACCGTAATGTCTATTTTCAAAGACGTGAGTTTTACAAGTCAGTTAAAAAATATAATTATATTTATTTATCATAATATAATTATTTTAGGAAGGAGGGTTAACGGCATTGTATCGTGGATTTTGGCCAACTATACTGGGCATGATACCATATGCTGGTTTTTCATTCTTCTCATTTGATTATCTCCAATTTTTCTGTATGAAGTACCTGCCTCACTATTTATGCAATGACTGTCCAAGAAATACCGGTAAATAATAAAAATGATAATAGATAAAAAAAAAATGAAAATTAATTATCAGTACAGGTTTGTTTTATTATGAATTCAATCAGCGTCAGATAATACAAGACATCAAATGAAATGCAATAGAAATGTTGAATATTAATAGAGATAATTTTAATGAAAAAATATTAATAATAGTTGTAGAAATAAATAATTAATAAAATAGACAATAGAGACGTAGAAAAATTAATGCTCAATAAAATAATCGACCCATTAATTTTTTTTTGTTACCAGGTGGCCTTGTTTTAACATTACCATACATTCAATCGAATTAAAAAAACAGATAATCTTGATCGACTGACAAATTCAAATAAATTATTTCTATCTTCCAATAAAATAACAAAAATTGAAAATATTTTTCATTTGAAAAATCTGACGATGCTGGAGTTGGGTGACAACAAAATACGCAGCCGAAAAACTTGCAAAATTTATTTTTGGTAACAAACAAAATATCGAAAATAGAAAACTTGAGCCACTTGGTCAACCTCCAGCTGCTCAGCTTGCAGAGCAACCGCATTATGAAGATCGAAAACTTGGAAACTCTGAGCCAACTTGACCAGTTGTATTTATCGGAGAACGGGCTGACTTGCATCGAGGGACTGGAGTCCTGCAAGTTGCTGACTACACTCGACATCGCCAATAACCAAATCAAGAAGATCGAAATCATGAAACATTTGGAGTTATTGGAACAGTTCTGGGTAACCATTTTTTTTATTTTCTTAAATTCATCATTTGTTTAATTGAATTTTTTTATTAGATGAATAATAATCAAATCAGAGATCGGACAGCAATCGACACTCTGGCTGAGAATAAAAAGCTACAGACATTTTATCTGGAACACAATCCGATTGCAAGTGATCCGAATTACAGAAGAAAATTAAAATTACTCTTGCCTTGGCTGGTCCAATTAGACGCCACACTTTGCAGGTAAACTGTTGACAGCCTTAAAAAAAAAAAAATCGTCCAAAACTCTAAACCTTATTCGCAATTACTCAGAACTTGGGTCCTGTCTTTTACTTAAATATTTAAAAATATTTAAACCAAATATTGTATCTTTGAAAAAATATATACTTTCTATTTTAAAAAGTATTTAACAAATAAATAATTAATTATTACTTGCACGGTAAATTTAACAATTTGAAAAATTAATTATTAAAAATTGGATATAAATTGAAATTTATAAGTTAAAATAAAATCACGGTAGAATATGATAGAAAAATATTTAAATTATCAAAAAAAAAAAAAAAAACACGCAAGCGTTAAAACAAACCTTGTCGGGGAAATAACAAGCAGAAGGGTTTCCTAATACACTTGGAAATTTAATTTAAATTGATCCAAGTGTATCGTCATTTTAATATTTTCACTAGCAATTTGATGGACACACAAACTAGTTTATTAATTAAATTATAATAAGTAAATTTTTTAAGGTTGACAATTAAATTTATAATTTACGTCAACTATTTTTGTCGAAAAACGACAAGTTTCTTTGATCTGTTTCCAACGTAGATCGCATGCGCACTGAGAAACGCGCGACTTATTCTCGCGAGAGATCTTTTGGATTTAAACTTGTGCCGTTAGTTTTAAAATGTCGATTACTTTAACGTTTAAATATTTAAACATTAGAAGATCTATAATAATTTTATTTAATTATTAAAGCACATTTTTTTATCGACTAGACTTTTTAATCGACAATTAAACGAGTTTGCATGTCTCATATGCATGTGAACTTGCGTTAATTAGTTGCATATGCATTAATATATGTAAATTATGTAGATTCATAATGTAAATTAAATAGATTTTAGCATAAAAAACGTGAAAATTTAATTAAAATTAAGGAATTATTAAATTTAAAAAATGATTGCATCAGATTTTAGGGGTGAGGGGAATGAGGAACGCGTCATAGCTGCTAGAGAGCGGGTGGGAGGGTAGTCAGGAGATGAGGGCGCGATTGGCCGGAGATCCCTTCCACATGCGCCTAGAGAGAAGGGTACCAATGAAATTATTTTCTGCGCTGGTCGACTAGTAAGTGGGGGTGAAGTGGGGGTGAAGTGAGCGTCCTAAGGGCTAGGGTGGAAAGGGTTAGTTGGCACCCGACATTCGATGTGTACGCATCGTTTTCGACGTGTTCAACTATTTTTAAAAATTCTGTTGACTTTTTTTTTTAATTTTTTTTTTCCCTTAATGACGTCATTAGTCATTTTTGAAAAAAATTTTTTTTTTCAACCGGCGTCTACGCAAGTTGAAAAAATCAATTTTTTTTTTTTAATTTTTTTGTCAACCCAATTGAATATACAAGTCAACAGTATTTTTATTTATTAATTAGTGTTGATTGTTTAGATAGATTATCAATGGATTCCAACGAGGAAAAATTATTTTCTGATGTCTTGACTGGGAAGGAAGGATGGAATTGAACGACACTGACCAGCCTCAATGAACTGCTAGCTGTCATCCTACCAGCTGATCAACTGGCATCGTTCGGCAGGGAAATAAAGTTATTTCTCTGTTGAGGTTTGTTATTGTTTTTTGAGTTCTCACTCTCTTTTCTATTTTCCATTATAATCCATTTATTTAATTGCACTTTTTAATATTTATCAACGGTTCCGTATCTTTTTTTTTTTTTCTTTAATTTAAATTCATTACGGTTTTAAATAGTCGAGTCTTTTGAATTCAATTTAGTTTTTTTTAATTAAAGTCGAGCCATTTGCAATAAATCAAATTCAGATTTTTAATAGTCGAGTCATTTGAATTAAATTCGGTTTTTTTGAATTCAAGTCGAGTCTTTAGATCAAATTGAGTTTTTTAAAATTAGAGTCGAGTCATTCGTATTAAATTTTTTAATATCAACCCGAGCATTTGCATGCAATTAATTTTTTTTTTTTTAATTCGTGTCGCGTCATTTGAATCAAATTGAGTTTTTTAAATTTAAATTCGAGTCATTTCAATCAATATTTTTTTTTTTTTTAATTGAAATTGAGCATTTGCATGGAAATAATTTTTTTTTTTAATTCGTGTCGAGTCATTTGAATCAAATTGAGTTTTTTAAATTTAAATTCGAGTCATTTTCATCAATATTTTTTTTTTTAATTGAAATTGAGCATTTGCATGGAAATAATTTTTTTTTTTAAATTCGTGTCGAGTCATTTGAATCAAATTGAGTTTTTTAAATTTAAATTCGAGTCATTTTATTTATTTTTTTTTTTTTAAATTGAAATTGAGCATTTGCATGGAAATAATTTTTTTTTTTAATTCGTGTCGCGTCATTTGAATCAAATTGAGTTTTTTAAATTTAAATTCGAGTCATTTTATTTATTTTTTTTTTTTTAAATTGAAATTGAGCATTTGCATGGAAATAATTTTTTTTTTTAAATTTTTTGTCGAGTCATTTGAATCAAATTGAGTTTTTTAAATTTAAATTCGAGTCATTTTCATCAACATTTTTTTTTTTAATTGAAATTGAGCATTTGCATGGAAATAATTTTTTTTTTTAAATTCGTGTCGAGTCATTTGAATCAAATTGAGTTTTTTAAATTTTAATTCGAGTCATTTTAATCAATATCTTTTTTTTAAATTGAAATTGAGCATTTGCATGAAATTTTTTTTTTTTTTTTAATTCTTGTCAAGTCATTTGAATCACATTTAGTTTTTTAAAATTAGAATTCGAGTCATTTTAATCAATATTTTTTTTTTTAATTGAAATTGAGCATTTGCATTAAATTTAGTTATTTTTTTTTTTTTTTTTTAAAGTCTAGTCGTTTACATTAGTTTTAGTTTCTTTAAATTAAATTTGAGCAGTTAAATTTATTTTAAAATCAGTAGAATCAGTAACATTCGAGTCATTTTTTAATAATTAAATTTATAGGGTGTAAATTCATAAACACAAACATACATTAGCTTTTTTAAATTAGATTAACCCACATTTTATTAGAAATAGAGTTACATAATTTTCAACACTTTTTTTTTTTTTTTAATAAATTAAATTCGAGTTTTTTTGCAAGTCGAGTCATTTAAATTAGAGACATTTTTTTAAAAGTAGAGTCATTTTAATTACAGTAAAACCATTCGCGTTCAATTCAATTAAAGTAAATTCATTCAATTTTAAAAAATGCCATTTAAATTAAGTTAGTTTTTAGAAAGTAGAGTCATTTAGTTTTTTCAACTAAGTCTTGGTTTTTTTTTTTTTTTTTTTTTAAATTCATTTTAATTAGAGTCATTTGAATCACAAGCAGTACTAATCGAGTAAACTTTTTTTTTGCTATTTTTTATAAATTAAATAACTCCCTTCTGGAGTTATCATTTTTTTTTTTTTAATTTAACATGGGGTATAGATTGATTTGTTGTCAATAGCCTTCTGCTGTTGACAATTTAAACACACCATTTTTTACCCACCTCACACACATAAATACGCACTTTGCGTATACCCAACTCACTCCCTTGTATTGCTAGGATAATTTTTAATTTTTAAATCGGGGTAATTAGATTAATTAGTGGACCAGTAATAGGTTTTTCGTTGAGAGTATTCTCTCGGTAGAATCACGCGTAAAATTCTAGAGTCAACCAACCCTTCCCCAACAATTGCCACTCTTACCCTTTTTTTTTTTTTTAAATTAATTCGTATTGGGTTTTTTTCCGCGAAATGGGATATTGGTCTAGTGATTTAGCTGGGGGTTTATGGGTATTAGGGATTATAAGGACACTTGGTTCTTATAATTTAGGTCAAATTAAATTCACGCGAACTAGAGTCTAAAAATATATATCGCTCTATAGATCTTAAAGGCGAAAAATATTGTTACGCTGTTATGGGTGGCCAACCATAACAGCGTATATAAAATATTTTTTTTATGCATTAAAATTTAAAAAAAATTTATTTTTTTCATTTTTTAATGCATAAAAAGCTGAAAAAAGAAATTTTCCCTGATCAGTTTTAATTTTTAATGGATTATTCTGTCCCACCCTTTGAGTACCCGGGTGCGATTTGGGTGCCGGTCTCAATCCATAAAAAATTTTTCTGATCATAACTTTTCTTTTTTAAGTGTTTAAGTGTCTATAGAGCGGTGTGTATTTTTCATTTATTATTATTATTATTATTATTATTTAAATAATTAGAGTCACTTTTGCTGCGTTAATTAATAAGTTAGTAAATATAGAAGGGGAATAATATAGGACTGGGGTTTTGATGTCACTAGACTGATCGGGGAAGTAGATTAATTAAATAACTTGGGTTTTTTTTAAATTAGAGTCACCTTATCCCTTTTTTATAAGAGTGGTGATTTACCCCCCCCCCCCTTTTTTTTTTTTTAAATTCAAGTATTAGCGTCACGCTTTTATTAGATATTTAAGTTACTGGTCCAGGGGTTTTGAAATTAGAATCAATTTTGCATAGGGTTTATTTTTTAGCTTAAATTCACATACACCCCCCCTTACACTACCCACTGAGACTCTGTTCATCTTCAATGAAATCGAGTCATACCTTACACGTCGCCGTAAGTTGAGGTTACTCACAACCTCGTTTACGGCGACTTTAATTTACACACCAATCTATACCCCTAATATTTTCACCCTTAAATTCATAAATGTAGATTTTAATTAAAAGAGACACCTGGTACTCGATCAGGTGTCAATAGCTGTAGAGTCTTGAGTTTACTCGTTAGCATTGCTTGTATGTAGTATTAATTTGACTAGAGTCACATTAAAAATCTTTTTTTTTTTTTTTTTTTTCTTTAATAATATATTAAATTTGAATGGCATTTCCGCGTAAAAGAAAACCCTGGCACTAGGTCAGGCGGTCGCGTTATTTAATTGTTAGTTTTTTTGTAATATAAATCTTGATCTTCTGAGCTGGTACGCATAACCCTCCGGTTCGATCGATGTCGATCCTCATTGGTCGTATACTCTAAGAAAATCTATCATTATCATGTTATTATCGGTATTATCATTATTATTGTTGCTGCCATAATTAATATCAATACCATTATCATTTTATATAATGATAGTGTAATTGGCCCTGTCGGGTCACATTGCACAATTGATATTAATATTGACTGCAATGGTTTTATTGATGATATCATAATGATGTGATTTTATAGTGACTTTTGTGTGCGATCAAAACGGGGAGTCGATTTATCGATTGGCTGGTGGCCTAATGCTACACATACGGTTCGGTTTTGATGGAAATATATTACGTAGTTTTTATTATCGTTTTAAAAAACAGTAAAACACATATACACACACTTTTTCATCACACATGTATTTACACCCCAATTATTTTTTTTTAAATTTCAATTTTATAAATTTAGAGTTATTAGAATTATAGTCGACCTTTTAATGGTCGAGTCATTTAAATTAGAGTAATTTTTACATAATTAGAGTCATTTTAAGTACCGTAAGTTTTCAATGGTTTTAATTTCAATTAATTGATTTAATATGAATGCTCATTCATCCTTAATTTTTTTTATCGTTATCTGAGCCGAGTCATTTGATTTAGCATCAATTTAATAGTAGTAGAGTCAGTTTTATCGGTATAGAGTCATTTTTTAAACAGTAGAGTCACTTAATTTAGCGTCAATTTAATAAAAGTAGAGTCAGTTTTCAAAAAGTAGAGTCACTTGAATTAGAGCCAGTTTTTTTTTTTAATTTTTTATTGCATTTAATTACTTTAATGCAAACGCTCATTTATCCTCAATTTTTTATCGTTATTTTATTCGAGTCATTTTTTAAATAGTAGTGTTACGTAATTTAGCATCAATTCAATAGTAGTAGAGTCAGTTTTATCGGTATAGAGTAGTTTTTATTAAAGTAGAATCAGTTTTGTTTTTCCCACTAATCGAGACTTGGCATTAGGTCAGGTTACCCTATCGTTTTTTAAATTTAAATTTTTAATTGAGGTCGATCTACTTTCGACGTATACTCTAAGAATATCTATTATCATCATGTTGTTATCGGTATTATCATTATTATTGTTGCTGTCATAATTAATATCAATACCATTATCATTTTATAATGATAGTGTAATTGGCCCTGGCAGGTCACATTACACAATTGATATTAATATTGACTGCAATGGTTTTATTGATGATATTGATAATGATGTGATTTTATAGTAATTTTTGTGTGCTGTCGAAAGGGGTTTCGATTTCAATTAATGAATTTAATGTAAATGCTCATTCACCCTCAATTTTTTTATCGTTATCAAAGTCGAGTCATTTTTAAAACTGTCGAGTCATTTAATTTAGCGTCAACTTCATAAAAGTAGAGTCAGTTTTCAAAAAGTAGAGTCACTTGAA
This sequence comes from Microplitis mediator, assembly GCF_029852145.1. NCBI lineage: Eukaryota > Metazoa > Arthropoda > Insecta > Hymenoptera > Braconidae > Microplitis > Microplitis mediator. Next base: position 15,892,985 of record NC_079972.1, on the reverse strand, counting down.
TTAGAGCCAGTTTTTTTTTTTAATTTTTAATTTTTTATTACAATTAATTACTTTAATGCAAACGCTCATTTATCCTCAATTTTTTATCGTTATTTAATTCGAGTCATTTTTTAAATAGTAGTGTTGCGTAATTTAGCGTTAATTTAATAGTAGTAGAGTCAGTTTTATCGGTATAGAGTCATTTTTTAAACAGTAGAGTCACTTAATTTAGCGTCAATTTAATAAAAGTAGAGTCAGTTTTCAAAAAGTAGAATCACTTGAATTAGAGTCAGTTTTTTTTTTTTTAATTTTTAATTTTTTATTACAATTAATTAATTTAATGCAAACGCTCATTTATTCTCAATTTTTTATCGTTATTTTATTCGAGTCATTTTTTAAATAGTAGTCTTACGTAATTTAGCATCAATTTAGTAGTAGTAGAGTCAGTTTTGTTTTCCCCGCTAATCGAGACTTGGCATTAGGTCAGGTTACCCTATCGTTTTTTAAATTTTAATTTTTAATTGAATGTCGATCCACTTTTGTCGTACACTCTAAGAATATCTGTTATTCTCATGGTGTTATCGGTATTATCATTATTATTGTTGCTGTCATAATTAATATCAATACCATTATCATTTTATAATGATAGTGTAATTGGCCCTGGCAGGTCACATTACACAATTGATATTAATATTGACTGCAATGGTTTTATTGATGATATTGATAATGATGTGATATAATAGTAATTTTTGTGCGCTGTCGAAAGGGGATTCGATTTCAATTAATGAATTCAATGTAAATGCTCATTCACCCTCAATATTTTTATCGTTATCAAAGTCGAGTCATTTAATTTAGCGTCAACTTCATAAAAGTAGAGTCAGTTTTCAAAAAGTAGAGTCACTTGAATTAGAGCCAGTTTTTTTTTTTCAATTTTTAATTTTTTATTGCAATTAATTACTTTAATGCAAACGCTCATTTATCCTCAATTTTTTATCGTTATTTTATTCGAGTCATTTTTTAAATAGTAGTCTTACGTAATTTAGCATTAATTTAATAGTAGTAGAGTCAGTTTTATCGGTATAGAGTCATTTTTTAAACAGTAGAGTCACTTAATTTAGCTTCAATTTAATAAAAGTAGAGTCAGTTTCAAAAAGTAGAGTCGTTTTTTAAATTTCGCTTTTTAATTGAGGTCGATCTATTTTCGACGTATACTCTAAGAATATCTATTATTCTCATGTTGTTATCGGTATTATCATTATTATTGTTGCTGTCATAATTAATATCAATACCATTATCATTTTATAATGATAGTGTAATTGGCCCTGTCGGGTCACATTACACAATTGATATTAATATTGACTGCAATGGTTTTATTGATGATATTGATAATGATGTGATATAATAGTAATTTTTGTGTGCTGTCGAAAGGGGATTCGATTTCAATTAATGAATTTATTGTAAATGCTCATTCACCCTCAATGTATTTATCTTTATCAAAGTCGAGTCATTTTTAAAACAGTCGAGTCATTTAATTTAGCGTAAATTTCATCAAAGTAGAGTCAGTTTTTAAAAAGTAGTCACTTCAATTGGAGCCATTTTTTTTTAATTTTTTTTTATTTCAATCGATTAATTTATTGCAAATGTACTTTACCCCCCCCCCCCCCTTTTTTTTTTTTAATTAAAATTCTAGAGATTTGAGTCACTTTTACAAAAGTAGAGTCACATCAATTAGAATCATTTTTTTAAAAGTCGAGTCATTTAATTCGATTCATTTTTGATACAATCAAAGTCATTTTTTTAGAATTAGAGTCATTTTTTTTTTTTTTAAAGTAAAGTCACGTTTATTAGAGTCATTATTTTTCAAAAGTAGAGTCACTTTTATTAGAGTCATTTTTGCAGAAGTAGAGTCATTGATTTTAGAGTCAGTTTTTTTTTCTCCAATCAATGAATTAATTTATTGCAACTGGTTAGGTTACCCTTTAGTTTTTTTAATTTCATATTTTAATCTAAGCTAAGATACGAGAACCACCACGACATGTTTGATGATAATCTTTTTTTTTTTTTAGGTTTAGAAATAATTCTTTTTTCTCGTTTTTTTTTTTTCATAGATTTTTCGTGATTACGGAACCTCATCAAGAATTTTTTTTTTTATTTTATAATTTTTTTTTATTTTTTAGGTTTTGACGCATAATTTTTTTCTAATTTTTTTCAGTAGATATTTCAAGATTCCGGAGACTTACCTAATCCTCACCCTCTTGAAGTTACTCGGGCTTTCAATTAATTTTTTTCTTTTTTTCTAAACGTTTTTTTTCCAGGTTTAGGTACATAGTTTGGATTTACTTTTTGGTAGATCTTTTATGACGTGTCTAATCTAGAGTCCACTGGAATCTATACTGACATGACTGGCCTATGAGGACCAGAATAATTTTGAGGACAGTGATGCTGCTGAGCATTGAAGACAAGGTGGTCCAGATCCAAGGACACACCGCCGCTCTAATTTTTTTTTTCTGGTGCATATTTATTTCTACATCCTTCTTTTATTTTCATAGTAATATATATGCCCGGTATTAATTGATTGGGGTATATATTTTAGTTTCAGATCCAGTCAACAAGAAGGATGCCGAACTTGAAGGATGCCCACGAATGCCAAGGACCAAGAGGAGGACCAGTACCAGGACCAGGACCAGGACCAGGAAGAAGAAGATTAATCATTAATTTAATTTAAGCTTAATTTTAGTTTATTTTATATAATTATTGTATTATGGTGTGAGTGTGATGGATGATGTAGGAGTGATTTATAATTTAAGATTTTAATTTATATTTTTTTTTTGTAAGAATGAGTACGAGTGGCATGTTTTTATTATTGCTTGGCTTGTGCATGGTTTTTTTTTTTTTAATTTGGGTTTGATTGCATGGTTTTGGTTGTTTATGTTTAATTTAATTTTTTCCCCTTTTCCCATTACCTCTTAATTTTAAGTTTGTATGATTATTATTTAATATTAATTTAATTGTATGATGAATGTGTGTGATGCTGTGTTTTGCGATATCCGGGCCTGGATATTATTCTTAAGTCTTAATTTTAAGAAATTTTATTTATAAAATTTCAGTATTTATATTCTTTATGTATTTATTTTTGTAATTGTATACTGTATAATATTTTGTATTTATTGTCATTTAGCTTTTTGTTGGTCACCAATCGAGTGATCACTGTGTTGGTCGGGTTTTATCACTGATAAAATCCTCCGATTTAAACCGATAGATTCCGGGTCTATCGGATTTTTATCGGAGTATTTTATCAGTGTCGAGGTTTCCCAAACGGGCTATTTTCTTTCTACCAAAAGAAAATAGCTTAGACCACTACAATTGTATTTTTAAAAAAATACAATTGTAGGTGAATGCGCACAGTATAGGAAGTCGGTCCTCAGCCGCTTTTTTTTTTTTTTTTTTAAATAATAAATTTTTACTTTTATTATTTTTAATTGAGCATTTATAAATGAAAGAAAAAACCTTCCCTTTATTTTTAATTAAATATTTTAGTTTATAAGTAGAAATAAGTATATATTTAAGAAAGTGGCAAATAACTATAGTAAAGAAGAAGCAGAAGAATCCTTATAAATACAGGTAAACAATATAAATAATAAATATTTATGCAGTTAAATAAACAAAAAAAATATGAATTATGAAAAAAAATATATATTTATGCATATATATTATGAATAATTTTTTTTTATAATTATTAATATTTTTCATTTAATTCTTTACAAAAATATTTATTTCCCGTATGACATTTGTCGTACAGAAAATAAATATTATTGTAAAGAAGCAAATTAAAAAAATAAATAGTAATTTATATATATTTTAAAAAGAAAAAAAAATCTCCACAGAATTTCTTCTGGAAGATTTTTTATTTTTTTAAATGTTTGCGCATGCGCGCTAGAACATTGGTTCTTAGTGGCTTTTTTTTTAATTAATTCTAATTTTCCTATAGTGAACAATTCTGATTTAAATAAGAAAATACCCCTCTTTCATTTTATATTTAATATTCTATTTATTAATGTATGTATGTAATTAATTATAAATAAATAAAATATTCATACTTATCTTCATTTAATAGTAATAAATATCAAAGAAAGTATAAAATGAGAACAAAATATCATTAAAAAACTTTTTCTGGGTGACTAAATGTAAATTTTTAAATGTTCGCGCATGCGCATTGATAAAACTATACATTCCCACTTATTGACAAGTGTATGTATGTAAAAAGTCTGTCCTCAGTCACCTTGTTTTTGAATAATAAATTTTTATTTCAATTGTTGAGAATTATTATTTTTTTTTTTTTAACTTTTTCTTTCTCTCTAATTAAATATTTAATTTTACAAATAAAACTAAGTGAATTTTAAAAACCAAAAATAAATTTATTTATGAAGAAAAAATTACTCACAAAAATACAGGTAAGTAACAAAAAAATTATTCCTGGAAGTGAATGAAACAAAATTTTATTATAAATATAAATATATGCAAAAAACTCTTAATTCAACACCTGCCTTGTGGTTTAAAATTTTCGCGCATGCGCATTTTGCGTTGGTTAGCTATTTGAAATTTTGGCTAGTTGTTACTATTGCCATTTTAGCTAGAAGTCATTTTGGGCAAATTTAATTGGGCGCCTTGCGTGCAAGCCTAAAGGGCTTGCAGGCACACCGTCAAAAGTAAAAATTTCAGAAGTATACCAACTTCAGAAACTCACAGTTAGGAATGTAAAAAATGAAGATGGTTCATAATTCAGAATGACAAATCATCACCTTGTCAAAAACATCGAATCTCTAATCTTTATATCAACACATACTCAGAATTTACAATATTCATTCTTTCGTAATAAAGAATTAACAATATTTAGAATGACAATATTTCAGAAATCCAATACTTCCGAAATATTCAAACTACGAACGCCAATTCTTCAGAATTACATTTTATACGAATGACCATTTTAGTAAAATATTCTAAGCTTTGCTGACAGTCGGTATTACAGACTTTCCCTATGAATTTACCATTATCATGTGAGTGCTTTGGCGGATTGATTGGGTTTAAAAAATTTGTATGACTCGTTATGTAATAATTATATATGAATTTTACGAGTTTAATTTGTATGAAACGATTATATTGAATGTACTGAATTAAGATAGAAGTGCTATTTGTGGCCAGTAATACTTAAGTTCTAATAACTCTCTAATCATGAATAAGTGAAAATAAGTGAAGATTTACTAATGCCAAGTGCAAACCGAACCACTAATTTCAAAAAGTGGTTCGGTTGGCACTCAGAATTAGTGAATATTCACTTATTCATGTTTAGAAAGAATAGTTGAGTTATAATTATTTAAGCTTCAACATAAAATCGTAAAATTAGTGACAGAATTTTTTTAACACATACTAATAAACAATATAATCTCATCTGAATAGAAAAAATAGAATTATCACCAGTTAAATTTTTACGAGAAATCCCAGAGACATACCATTGAAATTCTATAGAAAATATAAAAAATATAACCAGTTAAATTTTTACGAGAAATCCCAGAGACATACCATTGAAATTCGATAGAAAATATAAAAATTATAACCAGTTAAATTTTTACGAGAAATCCCAGAGACATACCATTGAAATTCTATAGAAAATATAAAAATTATAACCAGTTAAATTTTTACGAGAAATCCCAGAGACATACCATTGAAATTCTATAGAAAATATAAAAATTATAACCAGTTAAATTTTTACGAGAAATCCCAGAGACATACCATTGAAATTCTATAGAAAATATAAAAATTATAACCAGTTGAATTTTTACGAGAAATCCCAGAGACATACCATTGAAATTCTATAGAAAATATAAAAATTATAACCAGTTAAATTTTTACGGGAAATCCCAGAGACATACCATTGAAATTCTATAGAAAATATAAAAATTATAACCAGTTGAATTTTTACGAGAAATCCCAGAGACATACCATTGAAATTCTATAGAAAATATAAAAATTATAACCAGTTAAATTTTTACGAGAAATCCCAGAGACATACCATTGAAATTCTATAGAAAATATAAAAATTATAACCAGTTAAATTTTTACGGGAAATCCCAGAGACATACCATTGAAATTCTATAGAAAATATAAAAATTATAACCAGTTAAATTTTTACGAGAAATCCCAGAGACATACCATTGAAATTCGATAGAAAATATAAAAATTATAACCAGTTAAATTTTTACGAGAAATCCCAGAGACATACCATTGAAATTCTATAGAAAATATAAAAATTATAACCAGTTGAATTTTTACGAGAAATCCCAGAGACATACCATTGAAATTCTATAGAAAATATAAAAATTATAACCAGTTAAATTTTTACGAGAAATCCCAGAGACATACCATTGAAATTCTATAGAAAATATAAAAATTATAACCAGTTGAATTTTTACGGGAAATCCCAGAGACATACCATTGAAATTCTATAGAAAATATAAAAATTATAACCAGTTAAATTTTTACGAGAAATCCCAGAGACATACCATTGAAATTCGATAGAAAATATAAAAATTATAACCAGTTAAATTTTTACGAGAAATCCCAGAGACATACCATTGAAATTCTACAGAAAATATAAAAATTATAACCAGTTGAATTTTTACGAGAAATCCCAGAGACATACCATTGAAATTCTATAGAAAATATAAAAATTATAACCAGTTAAATTTTTACGAGAAATCCCAGAGACATACCATTGAAATTCTATAGAAAATATAAAAATTATAACCAGTTGAATTTTTACGAGAAATCCCAGAGACATACCATTGAAATTCTATAGAAAATATAAAAATTATAACCAGTTAAATTTTTACGGGAAATCCCAGAGACATACCATTGAAATTCTATAGAAAATATAAAAATTATAACCAGTTGAATTTTTACGAGAAATCCCAGAGACATACCATTGAAATTCTATAGAAAATATAAAAATTATAACCAGTTGAATTTTTACGAGAAATCCCAGAGACATACCATTGAAATTCTATAGAAAATATAAAAATTATAACCAGTTGAATTTTTACGAGAAATCCCAGAGACATACCATTGAAATTCTATAGAAAATATAAAAATTATAACCAGTTAAATTTTTACGGGAAATCCCAGAGACATACCATTGAAATTCTATAGAAAATATAAAAATTATAACCAGTTGAATTTTTACGAGAAATCCCAGAGACATACCATTGAAATTCTATAGAAAATATAAAAATTATAACCAGTTAAATTTTTACGAGAAATCCCAGAGACATACCATTGAAATTCTATAGAAAATATAAAAATTATAACCAGTTAAATTTTTACGGGAAATCCCAGAGACATACCATTGAAATTCTATAGAAAATATAAAAATTATAACCAGTTAAATTTTTACGAGAAATCCCAGAGACATACCATTGAAATTCGATAGAAAATATAAAAATTATAACCAGTTAAATTTTTACGAGAAATCCCAAAGACATACCATTGAAATTCTATAGAAAATATAAAAATTATAACCAGTTGAATTTTTACGAGAAATCCCAGAGACATACCATTGAAATTCTATAGAAAATATAAAAATTATAACCAGTTAAATTTTTACGAGAAATCCCAGAGACATACCATTGAAATTCTATAGAAAATATAAAAATTATAACCAGTTGAATTTTTACGGGAAATCCCAGAGACATACCATTGAAATTCTATAGAAAATATAAAAATTATAACCAGTTAAATTTTTACGAGAAATCCCAGAGACATACCATTGAAATTCGATAGAAAATATAAAAATTATAACCAGTTGAATTTTTACGAGAAATCCCAGAGACATACCATTGAAATTCTATAGAAAATATAAAAATTATAACCAGTTAAATTTTTACGAGAAATCCCAGAGACATACCATTGAAATTCTATAGAAAATATAAAAATTATAACCAGTTAAATTTTTACGAGAAATCCCAGAGACATACCATTGAAATTCTATAGAAAATATAAAAATTATAACCAGTTAAATTTTTACGGGAAATCCCAGAGACATACCATTGAAATTCTATAGAAAATATAAAAATTATAACCAGTTAAATTTTTACGAGAAATCCCAGAGACATACCATTGAAATTCTATAGAAAATATAAAAATTATAACCAGTTAAATTTTTACGAGAAATCCCAGAGACATACCATTGAAATTCGATAGAAAATATAAAAATTATAACCAGTTAATTTTTTACGAGAAATCCCAGAGACATACCATTGAAATTCTATAGAAAATATAAAAATTATAACCAGTTAAATTTTTACGAGAAATCCCAGAGACATACCATTGAAATTCCATAGAAAATATAAAAATTATAACCAGTTAAATTTTTACGAGAAATCCCAGAGACATACCATTGAAATTCTATAGAAAATATAAAAATTATAACCAGTTAAATTTTTACGAGAAATCCCAGAGACATACCATTGAAATTCTATAGAAAATATAAAAATTATAACCAGTTAAATTTTTACGAGAAATCCCAGAGACATACCATTGAAATTCTATAGAAAATATAAAAATTATAACCAGTTAAATTTTTACGGGAAATTCCAGAGACATACCATTGAAATTCTATAGAAAATATAAAAATTATAACCAGTTAATTTTTTACGAGAAATCCCAGAGACATACCATTGAAATTCGATAGAAAATATAAAAATTATAACCAGTTAAATTTTTACGAGAAATCCCAGAGACATACCATTGAAATTCTATAGAAAATATAAAAATTATAACCAGTTAAATTTTTACGGGAAATTCCAGAGACATACCATTGAAATTCTATAGAAAATATAAAAATTATAACCAGTTAATTTTTTACGAGAAATCCCAGAGACATACCATTGAAATTCCATAGAAAATATAAAAATTATAACCAGTTAAATTTTTACGAGAAATCCCAGAGACATACCATTGAAATTCCATAGAAAATATAAAAATTATAACCAGTTAAATTTTTACGAGAAATCCCAGAGACATACCATTGAAATTCCATAGAAAATATAAAAATTATAACCAGTTAAATTTTTACGAGAAATCCCAGAGACATACCATTGAAATTCTATAGAAAATATAAAAATTATAACCAGTTAAATTTTTACGAGAAATCCCAGAGACATACCATTGAAATTCTATAGAAAATATAAAAATTATAACCAGTTAAATTTTTACGAGAAATCCCAGAGACATACCATTGAAATTCTATAGAAAATATAAAAATTATAACCAGTTAAATTTTTACGAGAAATCCCAGAGACATACCATTGAAATTCTATAGAAAATATAAAAATTATAACCAGTTAAATTTTTACGAGAAATCCCAGAGACATACCATTGAAATTCTATAGAAAATATAAAAATTATAACCAGTTAAATTTTTACGAGAAATCCCAGAGACATACCATAGAAATTCTATAGAAAATATAAAAATTATAACAAGTTAAATTTTTACGAGAAATCCCAGAGACATACCATTGAAATTCTATAGAAAATATAAAAATTATAACCAGTTAAATTTTTAGGAGAAATCCCAGAGACATACCATTGAAATTCTATAGAAAATATAAAAATTATAACCAGTTAAATTTTTACGAGAAATCCCAGAGACATACCATTGAAATTCTATAGAAAATATAAAAATTATAACCAGTTAAATTTTTACGAGAAATCCCAGAGACATACCATTGAAATTCTATAGAAAATATAAAAATTATAACCAGTTAAATTTTTACGGGAAATCCCAGAGACATACCATTGAAATTCTATAGAAAATATAAAAATTATAACCAGTTGAATTTTTACGAGAAATCCCAGAGACATACCATTGAAATTCTATAGAAAATATAAAAATTATAACCAGTTAAATTTTTACGAGAAATCCCAGAGACATACCATTGAAATTCTATAGAAAATATAAAAATTATAACCAGTTAAATTTTTACGAGAAATCCCAGAGACATACCATTGAAATTCTATCGAAAATATAAAAATTATAACCAGTTAAATTTTTACGAGAAATCCCAGAGACATACCATTGAAATTCTATCGAAAATATAAAAATTATAACCAGTTAAATTTTTACGAGAAATCCCAGAGACATACCATTGAAATTCTATAGAAAATATAAAAATTATAACCAGTTAAATTTTTACGAGAAATCCCAGAGACATACCATTGAAATTCTATAGAAAATATAAAAATTATAACCAGTTAAATTTTTACGAGAAATCCCAGAGACATACCATAGAAATTCTATAGAAAATATAAAAATTATAACAAGTTAAATTTTTACGAGAAATCCCAGAGACATACCATTGAAATTCTATAGAAAATATAAAAATTATAACCAGTTAAATTTTCAGGAGAAATCCCAGAGACATACCATTGAAATTCTATAGAAAATATAAAAATTATAACCAGTTAAATTTTTACGAGAAATCCCAGAGACATACCATTGAAATTCTATAGAAAATATAAAAATTATAACCAGTTAAATTTTTACGAGAAATCCCAGAGACATACCATTGAAATTCTATAGAAAATATAAAAATTATAACCAGTTAAATTTTTACGAGAAATCCCAGAGACATACCATAGAAATTCTATAGAAAATATAAAAATTATAACCAGTTAAATTTTTACGAGAAATCCCAGAGACATACCATTGAAATTCTATAGAAAATATAAAAATTATAACCAGTTAAATTTTTAGGAGAAATCCCAGAGACATACCATTGAAATTCTATAGAAAATATAAAAATTATAACCAGTTAAATTTTTACGAGAAATCCCAGAGACATACCATTGAAATTCTATAGAAAATATAAAAATTATAACCAGTTAAATTTTTACGAGAAATCCCAGAGACATACCATTGAAATTCTATAGAAAATATAAAAATTATAACCAGTTAAATTTTTACGAGAAATCCCAGAGACATACCATAGAAATTCTATAGAAAATATAAAAATTATAACCAGTTAAATTTTTACGAGAAATCCCAGAGACATACCATTGAAATTCTATAGAAAATATAAAAATTATAACCAGTTAAATTTTTAGGAGAAATCCCAGAGACATACCATTGAAATTCTATAGAAAATATAAAAATTATAACCAGTTAAATTTTTACGAGAAATCCCAGAGACATACCATTGAAATTCTATAGAAAATATAAAAATTATAACCAGTTAATTTTTTACGAGAAATCCCAGAGACATACCATTGAAATTCTATAGAAAATATAAAAATTATAACCAGTTAATTTTTTACGAGAAATCCCAGAGACATACCATTGAAACGCTATAGAAAATAAAAAATTATAACCAGTTAAATTTTTACGAGAAATCCCAGAGACATACCATTGAAATTCTATAGAAAATATAAAAATTATAACCAGTTAATTTTTTACGAGAAATCCCAGAGACATACCATTGAAATTCTATAGAAAATATAAAAATTATAACCAGTTAAATTTTTACGAGAAATCCTAGAGACATACCATTGAAATGCTATAGAAAATATAAAAATTATAACCAGGTCAATTTTTACGAGAAATCCCAGAGACATACCATTGAAATTCTATAGAAAATATAAAAATTATAACCAGTTAAATTTTTACGAGAAATCCCAGAGACATACCATTGAAATTCTATAGAAAATATAAAAATTATAACCAGTTAAATTTTTACGAGAAATCCCAGAGACATACCATAGAAATTCTATAGAAAATATAAAAATTATAACCAGTTAAATTTTTACGAGAAATCCCAGAGACATACCATTGAAATTCTATAGAAAATATAAAAATTATAACCAGTTAAATTTTTAGGAGAAATCCCAGAGACATACCATTGAAATTCTATAGAAAATATAAAAATTATAACCAGTTAATTTTTTACGAGAAATCCCAGAGACATACCATTGAAATTCTATAGAAAATATAAAAATTATAACCAGTTAAATTTTTACGAGAAATCCTAGAGACATACCATTGAAATGCTATAGAAAATATAAAAATTATAACCAGGTCAATTTTTACGAGAAATCCCAGAGACATACCATTGAAATTCTATAGAAAATATAAAAATTATAACCAGTTAAATTTTTACGAGAAATCCCAGAGACATACCATTGAAATTCTATAGAAAATATAAAAATTATAACCAGTTAAATTTTTACGAGAAATCCCAGAGACATACCATAGAAATTCTATAGAAAATATAAAAATTATAACCAGTTAAATTTTTACGAGAAATCCCAGAGACATACCATTGAAATTCTATAGAAAATATAAAAATTATAACCAGTTAAATTTTTACGAGAAATCCTAGAGACATACCATTGAAATGCTATAGAAAATATAAAAATTATAACCAGGTCAATTTTTACGAGAAATCCCAGAGACATACCATTGAAATTCTATAGAAAATATAAAAATTATAACCAGTTAAATTTTTACGAGAAATCCCAGAGACATACCATTGAAATTCTATAGAAAATATAAAAATTATAACCAGTTAAATTTTTACGAGAAATCCCAGAGACATACCATAGAAATTCTATAGAAAATATAAAAATTATAACCAGTTAAATTTTTACGAGAAATCCCAGAGACATACCATTGAAATTCTATAGAAAATATAAAAATTATAACCAGTTAAATTTTTAGGAGAAATCCCAGAGACATACCATTGAAATTCTATAGAAAATATAAAAATTATAACCAGTTAAATTTTTACGAGAAATCCCAGAGACATACCATTGAAATTCTATAGAAAATATAAAAATTATAACCAGTTAATTTTTTACGAGAAATCCCAGAGACATACCATTGAAATTCTATAGAAAATATAAAAATTATAACCAGTTAAATTTTTACGAGAAATCCCAGAGACATACCATTGAAATTCTATAGAAAATATAAAAATTATAACCAGTTAAATTTTTAGGAGAAATCCCAGAGACATACCATTGAAATTCTATAGAAAATATAAAAATTATAACCAGTTAAATTTTTACGAGAAATCCCAGAGACATACCATAGAAATTCTATAGAAAATATAAAAATTATAACCAGTTAAATTTTTACGAGAAATCCCAGAGACATACCATTGAAATTCTATAGAAAATATAAAAATTATAACCAGTTAAATTTTTAGGAGAAATCCCAGAGACATACCATTGAAATTCTATAGAAAATATAAAAATTATAACCAGTTAAATTTTTACGAGAAATCCCAGAGACATACCATTGAAATTCTATAGAAAATATAAAAATTATAACCAGTTAATTTTTTACGAGAAATCCCAGAGACATACCATTGAAATTCTATAGAAAATATAAAAATTATAACCAGTTAAATTTTTACGAGAAATCCCAGAGACATACCATTGAAATTCTATAGAAAATATAAAAATTATAACCAGTTAAATTTTTACGAGAAATCCCAGAGACATACCATTGAAATTCTATAGAAAATATAAAAATTATAACCAGTTAAATTTTTACGAGAAATCCCAGAGACATACCATTGAAATTCTATAGAAAATATAAAAATTATAACCAGTTAAATTTTTACGAGAAATCCCAGAGACATACCATTGAAATTCTATAGAAAATATAAAAATTATAACCAGTTAAATTTTTACGAGAAATCCCAGAGACATACCATTGAAATTCTATAGAAAATATAAAAATTATAACCAGTTAAATTTTTACGAGAAATCCCAGAGACATACCATAGAAATTCTATAGAAAATATAAAAATTATAACCAGTTAAATTTTTACGAGAAATCCCAGAGACATACCATTGAAATTCTATAGAAAATATAAAAATTATAACCAGTTAAATTTTTAGGAGAAATCCCAGAGACATACCATTGAAATTCTATAGAAAATATAAAAATTATAACCAGTTAAATTTTTACGAGAAATCCCAGAGACATACCATTGAAATTCTATAGAAAATATAAAAATTATAACCAGTTAATTTTTTACGAGAAATCCCAGAGACATACCATTGAAATTCTATAGAAAATATAAAAATTATAACCAGTTAAATTTTTACGAGAAATCCCAGAGACATACCATTGAAATTCTATAGAAAATATAAAAATTATAACCAGTTAAATTTTTACGAGAAATCCCAGAGACATACCATTGAAATTCTATAGAAAATATAAAAATTATAACCAGTTAAATTTTTACGAGAAATCCCAGAGACATACCATTGAAATTCTATAGAAAATATAAAAATTATAACCAGTTAAATTTTTACGAGAAATCCCAGAGACATACCATTGAAATTCTATAGAAAATATAAAAATTATAACCAGTTAAATTTTTACGAGAAATCCCAGAGACATACCATTGAAATTCTATAGAAAATATAAAAATTATAACCAGTTAAATTTTTACGAGAAATCCCAGAGACATACCATTGAAATTCTATAGAAAATATAAAAATTATAACCAGTTAAATTTTTACGAGAAATCCCAGAGACATACCATTGAAATTCTATAGAAAATATAAAAATTATAACCAGTTAAATTTTTACGAGAAATCCCAGAGACATACCATTGAAATTCTATAGAAAATATAAAAATTATAACCAGTTAAATTTTTACGAGAAATCCCAGAGACATACCATTGAAATTCTATAGAAAATATAAAAATTATAACCAGTTAAATTTTTACGAGAAATCCCAGAGACATACCATTGAAATTCTATAGAAAATATAAAAATTATAACCAGTTAAATTTTTACGAGAAATCCCAGAGACATACCATTGAAATTCTATAGAAAATATAAAAATTATAACCAGTTAAATTTTTACGAGAAATCCCAGAGACATACCATTGAAATTCTATAGAAAATATAAAAATTATAACCAGTTAAATTTTTACGAGAAATCCCAGAGACATACCATTGAAATTCTATAGAAAATATAAAAATTATAACCAGTTAAATTTTTACGAGAAATCCCAGAGACATACCATAGAAATTCTATAGAAAATATAAAAATTATAACCAGTTAAATTTTTAGGAGAAATCCCAGAGACATACCATTGAAATTCTATAGAAAATATAAAAATTATAACCAGTTAAATTTTTACGAGAAATCCCAGAGACATACCATTGAAATTCTATAGAAAATATAAAAATTATAACCAGTTAAATTTTTAGGAGAAATCCCAGAGACATACCATTGAAATTCTATAGAAAATATAAAAATTATAACCAGTTAATTTTTTACGAGAAATCCCAGAGACATACCATTGAAATTCTATAGAAAATATAAAAATTATAACCAGTTAAATTTTTACGAGAAATCCCAGAGACATACCATTGAAATTCTATAGAAAATATAAAAATTATAACCAGTTAAATTTTTACGAGAAATCCCAGAGACATACCATTGAAATTCTATAGAAAATATAAAAATTATAACCAGTTAAATTTTTACGAGAAATCCCAGAGACATACCATTGAAATTCTATAGAAAATATAAAAATTATAACCAGTTAAATTTTTACGAGAAATCCCAGAGACATACCATTGAAATTCTATAGAAAATATAAAAATTATAACCAGTTAAATTTTTACGAGAAATCCCAGAGACATACCATTGAAATTCTATAGAAAATATAAAAATTATAACCAGTTAAATTTTTACGAGAAATCCCAGAGACATACCATTGAAATTCTATAGAAAATATAAAAATTATAACCAGTTAAATTTTTACGAGAAATCCCAGAGACATACCATTGAAATTCTATAGAAAATATAAAAATTATAACCAGTTAAATTTTTACGAGAAATCCCAGAGACATACCATTGAAATTCTATAGAAAATATAAAAATTATAACCAGTTAAATTTTTACGAGAAATCCCAGAGACATACCATTGAAATTCTATAGAAAATATAAAAATTATAACCAGTTAAATTTTTACGAGAAATCCCAGAGACATACCATTGAAATTCTATAGAAAATATAAAAATTATAACCAGTTAAATTTTTACGAGAAATCCCAGAGACATACCATTGAAATTCTATAGAAAATATAAAAATTATAACCAGTTAAATTTTTACGAGAAATCCCAGAGACATACCATTGAAATTCTATAGAAAATATAAAAATTATAACCAGTTAAATTTTTACGAGAAATCCCAGAGACATACCATTGAAATTCTATAGAAAATATAAAAATTATAACCAGTTAAATTTTTACGAGAAATCCCAGAGACATACCATTGAAATTCTATAGAAAATATAAAAATTATAACCAGTTAAATTTTTACGAGAAATCCCAGAGACATACCATTGAAATTCTATAGAAAATATAAAAATTATAACCAGTTAAATTTTTACGAGAAATCCCAGAGACATACCATTGAAATTCTATAGAAAATATAAAAATTATAACCAGTTAAATTTTTACGAGAAATCCCAGAGACATACCATTGAAATTCTATAGAAAATATAAAAATTATAACCAGTTAAATTTTTACGAGAAATCCCAGAGACATACCATTGAAATTCTATAGAAAATATAAAAATTATAACCAGTTAAATTTTTACGAGAAATCCCAGAGACATACCATTGAAATTCTATAGAAAATATAAAAATTATAACCAGTTAAATTTTTACGAGAAATCCCAGAGACATACCATTGAAATTCTATAGAAAATATAAAAATTATAACCAGTTAAATTTTTACGAGAAATCCCAGAGACATACCATTGAAATTCTATAGAAAATATAAAAATTATAACCAGTTAAATTTTTACGAGAAATCCCAGAGACATACCATTGAAATTCTATAGAAAATATAAAAATTATAACCAGTTAAATTTTTACGAGAAATCCCAGAGACATACCATTGAAATTCTATAGAAAATATAAAAATTATAACCAGTTAAATTTTTACGAGAAATCCCAGAGACATACCATTGAAATTCTATAGAAAATATAAAAATTATAACCAGTTAAATTTTTACGAGAAATCCCAGAGACATACCATTGAAATTCTATAGAAAATATAAAAATTATAACCAGTTAAATTTTTACGAGAAATCCCAGAGACATACCATTGAAATTCTATAGAAAATATAAAAATTATAACCAGTTAAATTTTTACGAGAAATCCCAGAGACATACCATTGAAATTCTATAGAAAATATAAAAATTATAACCAGTTAAATTTTTACGAGAAATCCCAGAGACATACCATTGAAATTCTATAGAAAATATAAAAATTATAACCAGTTAAATTTTTACGAGAAATCCCAGAGACATACCATTGAAATTCTATAGAAAATATAAAAATTATAACCAGTTAAATTTTTACGAGAAATCCCAGAGACATACCATTGAAATTCTATAGAAAATATAAAAATTATAACCAGTTAAATTTTTACGAGAAATCCCAGAGACATACCATTGAAATTCTATAGAAAATATAAAAATTATAACCAGTTAAATTTTTACGAGAAATCCCAGAGACATACCATTGAAATTCTATAGAAAATATAAAAATTATAACCAGTTAAATTTTTACGAGAAATCCCAGAGACATACCATTGAAATTCTATAGAAAATATAAAAATTATAACCAGTTAAATTTTTACGAGAAATCCCAGAGACATACCATTGAAATTCTATAGAAAATATAAAAATTATAACCAGTTAAATTTTTACGAGAAATCCCAGAGACATACCATTGAAATTCTATAGAAAAAATCTGGGCGTCTGTTGGCCCTGCGGGCCAGCCCCAAAACTTCCCGCTGTTCTCGAGCTCAAGCAGCTTGAAAACATTACTGTGAATATATTTTCGAGCTCGAAAATGCTATTACATGAAATCATTTTATTATGAGCCTTTTAAGCTCTATCAAGTTACGTTTCATGCTAGAGTTTGAAATGTTAAGAATCGAAAACCATCAATAAAGAAGCGGCTTTTAAATTTTTATTATCGATTATGTTCTCTGAAATAAATGTATTGAGGCAGAAATCAATGTCAGTGATCAAAATCAAGATTTGAATGATTTTTGACTTAGGTCAGAGCAATAATATATTGAAAATCCGAGAAAAACATTAACGACTGGGTTTTTTCAATTTTTTGATGACGATATCTTTAAAACTAAGGAACAAGTTTAGCATATTAGCACAATTTTAGCACATGATATTTTGATTTATCCGGAAAAAATAACATAAAATGTTATTTTTTTAACTTTTCAGCGCCGATATCTTCTGAACTAATCAACCGATTTTGACGTTTGAGGTGGCAATCGGCGCGTTTTCTTGAACTCTACAGCCGATTAAATTTTAAAATTGATCAGACGAGTCACTTCAAAGATAATCGAAAAAAAACGTTTTCTACCATTTCTTTCGCCATCGATATCTCTCGAACAAATTAACCGATTGAGATGGTTAAGGTGGCATTCGACGCGGCTTATAAAGGTCTAGAGCTGATTAGATTTTGAAATCAATCGTTCGAGTCGTTTCTGAGAAATCACTCAAAAACTAAAAAAAAAATTTTTTTTTTTCATTAATTCGCCAATATCTTCGAGTCTACTTGATCAAATGATCTGAAATTTTCAGGAAAGTTGCGGGCCAACAAGCTCTTTTGATTGCCACCTCAACCATCCAAATCGATTCATTAGTTAAAAAGTTACAAAGAGTTTACACACACACACACACACACACACACACACACACACACACACACACACACACACACACACATACATACATACATACATACACTCGGACATCATTCTGAAAATAGTCAGAATAGCTTCCTAGGACCTCAAAACGTCGACATCTGATGAAAACTCGACTTTCGAAAATCGGGGTGAAAACAATAACTTCCCAATTTTTCGAAAATCGTCGATTTTCTTAGCGGGAAGTTAAAAAATATATTAATATTATATAATAATAAAAGTAATGATTAAAAATAAATTGAGCGATTGAGGTGTGCACTTTTGGATTTTCCAACATTTTTTTTTTACTGTATTAGAATGAATTTTTTTTTTTTTTATACTTCTCCATTAATTAAAATGAAATATTAAAGGTCTAAAAATAAAACACTGGTCATAAATAGCACTTCTATCTTAATTCAGTACATTCAATATAATCGTTTCATACAAATTAAACTCGTAAAATTCATATATAATTATTACATAACGAGTCATACAAATTTTTTAAACCCAATCAATCCGCCAAAGCACTCACATGATAATGGTAAATTCATAGGGAAAGTCTGTAATACCGACTGTCAGCAAAGCTTAGAATATTTTACTAAAATGGTCATTCGTATAAAATGTAATTCTGAAGAATTGGCGTTCGTAGTTTGAATATTTCGGAAGTATTGGATTTCTGAAATATTGTCATTCTAAATATTGTTAATTCTTTATTACGAAAGAATGAATATTGTAAATTCTGAGTATGTGTTGATATAAAGATTAGAGATTCGATGTTTTTGACAAGGTGATGATTTGTCATTCTGAATTATGAACCATCTTTATTTTTTACATTCCTAACTGTGAGTTTCTGAAGTTGGTATACTTCTGAAATTTTTACTTTTGACGGTGTGCCTGCAAGCCGCCTAAATTAATGGTGGCGCGTCATGGCGGACGAAAAACGAGTAGCGCGAAAATTTTAAATGAGAAAAAAATTCAAAATTAGATTATCGTTAAATAACATTGATAAAGAACTTCACCGATAACTATAAATTGTAAACGAACTTTATATTGAAGTTACCTTTGAATATCAGGTAACAAAAAAACAATGGCAACATCCTCCTTGGCTAGGGACCGGGTCGTAAATCAATCATGGAATTTTTCCCAGGACTTTTTTCGGTTCCGCCTACCAGAGGATAACATAATGAACAGAAAACATTTATATTGCAATGGATTATTTCCAACAGGAGCAAAGTTACGGGCCACTCTTCATAGATAATCATCTCCACCCATGTCCGCCCAATCCTCATATGGATCTGAACTCAGAAAATAAATTCTTTTTAGGACTCCATAGGGCTTTTTGTACTAGAGGGCATCGTAATGAACAAAAAACGTTTATATTGTGCTGGGTTATTTCCAACAGGAGCAAAGTTACGAGCCACTCTTTATAGGAACACATGGACAGCCTTATCCTCACCCATCTTCAGTGGGAATCAATTAAGAAATAATTATGATCTCACACAGTAATAATATTTATATCATTCTATTTTTATTTAACTGCACGTGAAATATTTCGTTACAAATCATTATATTTAAATTTAAATATTAATTTATTAATATCTGAGTTTTTATAGATATACTTATACAATTTATAAATAATGATATTTACAATGGCTATTTACAATTACTGCTTGGAATGACGAACGTATTAAATAAGAATGTTTAAACCAACGTTAAATCAAGTGACAGTTATTTGAACTTACACAATTAATTATTTGGCCTGATGATGTTAAAATAAACATCTTTATACTTGACTTATACAAAAATTCATCGTATATTCATTGCGCATTATAGTTAACTAACGTTAATTACACCGGCACACAAAAAAAAATAAGTTCTCTGTACTTTTGACGGGACCGATTTATTCCTATGTATTTTGACCCGCTGAATCCGAATCCGAGGTCCGTTTAACCCGTACACCCTCAGATTTTTAGAAAACTTAAAAAAACCTCAAAAATACACAAAAATCGACCGTTTTTTTAATTTATAAATTTTTTTAACCCTAACTAAGCATGATTTTTATGTATTTCGGTCCTCCACATACTAACCTGAAGTTTATTTAAAACATTAGCCATTTAAAGTTTGAGTAAATTCCAAAAAACCCCAAAAAATTGCAAAAAAGCAAAAAAATTCTTAGTGTTGTGATGAAAAAAATTTTTTGAAGCATATTAAAATTTTTTTATGTTTAAGGCCAAAATATTTTTCATATATATATCACAGATCGATCAACATGATTTCTTTTATTTATTTCGATTTAAAAAATGATTTTTGTTATACCAAATTTTATTTTTTTCGATTTTTTGGGAATTTTTGCCAGTTATTTAAAATTTTAGAGATGTCTGAGCCATGGATGTTCGAGAATTATATGTGACCGATAAACATACATGAAAATAATTATTTATTTAGCCCTATAAAATTTTTTTCATCACAATACTAAGAATTTTTTTGCTTTTTTGCAATTTTTTGGGGTTTTTTGGAATTTACTCAGACTTTAAATGGCTAATGTTTTAAATAAACTTCAGGTTAGTATGTGGAGGACCGAAATACATAAAAATCATGCTTAGTTAGGGTTAAATAAATTTATAAATTTAAAAAACGGTCGATTTTTGTGTATTTTTGAGGTTTTTTAAAGTTTTTTAAAAATCTGAGGGTGTACGGGTTAAACGGACCTCGGATTCGGATTCAGCGGGTCAAAATACATGGGAATTAATCGGTCCCGTCAAAAGTACAGAGAACTTATTTTTTTTTGTGTGCCGGTGTTATTAAATTTCTGCGTCTCAATAATTATACTTATTATTTTTATTATTACAAACTACTGCGGAATCATAAAAATTCATTACATCGATTTTCGATTTTATAAATACGGTAAATTATAGTCACAAGTATTATATTTCCACGTTGCTGAATTACAATAATTTCGGATCAAATTAGGCAGATATTCAAAAGTCAATGGCACAACAAAATATCTAAATGCATTTTTTGTCCTTTACAATTTATGTTTGTGTGTATTTTTTTTGTGCAATATATATGTTAGCTTATATTATTAGTTGGTCAATACAGTATGATAAAAAAATATAACAGCAGAAAAAATTTAAATTAAATATTTTTATAAAGAAATTTTAATTTTTGAATTTCTAATTTGAATTTAAAATTTCGAGCGACCTAAAATTTTTCTTTCACTGAATTAATATTTGACATTTAAATTACAGGTGGAGGCAGTGCAATAAATATATCGATACTATTTAATTAAAATAGTTATATATTTATCATTTAGTAATCATGGCATCGCATCATGATAATTACTAATTATTAGATTGATAAAATAATTATCGAACAGATAAATTGTGCAGTGTAACATCTATAAATATATTCATATTTAGATTTATTAATAGCAAGTATCGCTTCAAAATAACCAATCGATGAGGATTTCGCGACACGTAATCTCATAAATTTTATCATCTCAATCAATAGATGAAATTAAAACTCAATAATTATCATTATTAAAACGGCACATGCTAAAGATTTTCTTCTCTTGAATCATTACAATTTTTGTTGCGTTTCACTACTTTTTAATTGGCATTACAACGGAAAGATAAATCGACTTCAGTCTCATTTATATTTTATATTATCGATTGTTACAATATCAGTGTTTTCATTTTTATCATTATCATTATTAATATTTATTTAATTTTTTTTCATATATGGTGCAAGCGTGTGCCATTCCACAGACAGTATGCTGACTAGAGTCTAATATATATTTATATATTTATTTATATATATATTAATTATATCTATTCACATCTATGTACGTCGTTTTATAAATTCCTTAGTATATACATTAATATCAATATATATTTATGCATACACATGGTAATGTTATAATTAAAAACACACGTTACGGAATGTGTCAACTGGATTATGGAAATGTTAGCATGTGTGCTTTATTTTTATATAAATATCCAATTTAATATATTTTTCTATCGAGTATCATAATTATTTATCAGTAATAATTAAAACATTTATTTCTTTTTTTACCATAAAAACTTGTCGCTCAATAAGTCAGTGTTAATTAATTTTCAATTTTTCCAAAAAGTTTTGATTATTTTTATTTATTCTAAAAGAAAGAAATTTTGAAACTCTAATTTTATTAAGAAAAAAATTTAATCTCAACTTCAAGTCATCAAATTTCGTTGAGAAATGATAATTATTACACTGTAAAAAATCACCGGGGTAAGTCCAAGCGGTGTAGGTGTTAAAATTATCGGTGTTAAATTTACCCCCAAAAGCGGTGTGAAAATAACGCCGCCACCCGGGTCAAAAATAAAACTTGATTTAGACTTGGTTTACTAAGTCGAAATTTGGAGCCGTTTTTTACAAGACAAACTCGACTTTTTTTACGGAGGTATGAAATATATTAAGTTTTCGCCTTGGTTTAGACTTAACTGGCTTACTTAGTCACGATTTAAGACGAAAAAGTTGAAATCAAGTCGAAATTGACTTGGTTTAGACTTATTCGACTTAAATTATAAGTCGAAAAAGTCAGAACTAAGGTAAAATAATTTTGATATATTAAGGCGAAAGTAAGGCGAATAAATGACTTTTTTTCGACTTGGTTTAGCAAGTCGAAAGTAATGTGAATGACTATCGTGCTCAAAGTAAAGACGAATAAGTTGAAACTAAGATGAAAAAAGTTCAAAAAGTTTAAAAAAATTAAATTTAAGTCGAAAAAGTCGAGATCTTATCAAAAAATCGTCGGCAAATCGATAACTTCAAAAGAAAATAAGGCGAAGCGAGCCTGAATCAAGTTTTATTTTTGACCCGGGCACCGGTGTAAATATTCTGTACCGGTGTGAAAATAACGCCGCCACCGGTGTAAATATTCTGTACCGGTGTTAAAATATTTTACTTTGTGAATATTTTTACTTACTCGATCACTATACTTATTAATAAATGATATTTTTTATTAATTTTCATAAAGAACTGACATTTTTTGTGTTTTACAATCTTTAAAATTAATACTCCAAGCGTACGCAATTTACCTCGCTTTTACACCGGTATTACTCCGTTTTTACACCGGTTACCCCGCTTTTACACCGGTGTTACTCCGTATTTACACCGGTTACACCGCTTTTACACCAGTTACCCCGCTTTTACACCGCTATTACTCCGCTTTTACACCGGTTACCCCGCTTTTACACCGATTTTACTCCGCTTTTACACCGGTTACCCTGATTTAACACCGGTATTTTTAACACCGGTGAATTACTCCTCCTACACCGGTGTAATTTCATTTTTACACCGGGCGGAGTTAAAACGAGTCCATTTTTAACACCGCTCTTTTTACAGTGTATTATAAAATGAAATAATTTAAAAAATTGGCAGATTATTTACTGCCAAAGTGGAATAAATTTTTCTTTCAACAATACTTCGCCAGCAGAATATATCAAACGATAAATATGCGCGTACATAAATACGTAATTAAATGGACATTCAATCTACATTTACACGGATTATAATAACGTATACATAAATTCAACTACTTGTTATTATTAAAATTTTTAATTTAATTTAAATATTGATTACGAGTAAACTCCGATTGATTTTTAGTTATGTGGCATTTATAATACAAGCATCGCATGACAGAACATATTCATTATACTATTCAATTATAGTTTATCATAAATACTATTTTATATATTTATATTTATATATATATTTAATTTATATACTTTCTAACAATCAACGGTTATCAGGATTAGGACATTCAACAAACCAATCGTTACGATTGTAATTCATACACAACAATCATATTTATAATTTTATTTTTATCTTAAATATTATCAAACATTTCGACAAAACATTTATTTTAATATTTAAATCGTTATATTTATCTATACTTGCTACTGTATTTATAATTTCAAATCAAAGTTTATGTTCTTTTATATTTTTACGTCGTGGAAATTCGAATACGTACAATGGACAGATAATATTAATTACTCGTTGATGATTTTTTAAATATATTTTTTATCATTTCTTTGAATATCACGAATAAAAAATTGCATTACCCAGTCCCTCTGCATAAGTAATTGAATTTCTAATTATCATTTAAAACTCTGATTATAATAATGCGTATAAAACGATTATTTATTTTTTCAGTCTTTTGAAGATGCCCTTTATCGGCATGTGATTGGAATATCTAACAAACTAATGATTAATTTTATAAATTAAATATTATTGTATATTAGGGTGGCCCAAAAAAACCGACTAATTTTTTTTTTCAAGTCTCTAATGAAAATTTGTTGGTTTAAGATGTTTTAAGACGCCTTTCCAAAAATCAGCTCGATAAAAAATTTTCAAGAGGTCGCTCACGAATTTTGAAAATATCAAAAATAATCGAAATTAGGATTTTTTTGTTCTAAATTTCTTCTTTCTCGTGGCAGCTATAGTTTATATTTATGAAATCATGACTACCCTGAAAATTTCAGCTCAAAATTAAAATATTTAAATGTCGCTCAAGAATTTTGAATGTTTCCGAGTACTGTCTCTTGGATGTTTTCGAGCGACCCTTGAATATTAATAATAAACCTTCTCAATTTTTTTACCATCAATTTGTATCATAATGAATAAAAATACAACCCGAGAAATATAAATAATAAGTTATTTACATACTTTTTTATTTTTTAATTCAATTTTTAGGTTTTTTTGCTTATTTAAAACATACCCAATTTTATTGTTTAAGACTGTCCTGTATGTTTTCGGTTATGCAAAAGTTATATTTAAGTGAAATGACAGTAATTGAGTTATAAAAAAATACAAAAACTAATTCAAAGTATGAGTTACATATTATCAGTTAATATTCAAAATTCTTGAGCGCCGTTTAAATATTTAAATATTGGGCTGAAATTTTCAGCATAGTCATAATTTTACAGATATAAAATATTGCTGCCACGAGGAAGAAAAAATTTAGAAACAAAAAATCCGAATTCCAATCATTTTTTATATTTTCAAAATTCGTGAGCGACCTCTTGAAAAATTTTTATTTAGCTGATTTTTGTAGAGGCTTCTTAAAACAACTTGAACTAACAAATTTTCATTAGAGACTCGAAAAAAAAAAATAGTCGGTTTTTTTGGGCCACCCTATTGTATATATTAATAAAATAAAAAAAATTAATATAAATTATTGATTTAAAATATTTAGTTGAATGTCTTTTTTTTCATGAAATGTTTACGGTTTGGAAGCAACAGTCATTAATTAAATTTAAATACTATTATTATTAGTATTAAATATTTTAATTTGTAAACCCTGTTAATACGATTTTTGCTGTTTAAAATATTTGTTTGTTAAAAATTCGAAAATTAATATTTCATTTCGTTAGCTAACTCGCTTGCTGATTAGCAGCCGAACATACGATAATTACCGAGTGATTTCGATGTCAATCAATGTTTTATAATCTGAAAATTATACTGTTATGGCATTAGTAAATAAGAGAAAGAAATAAAGTATTAAATTAATAAAAAGTATAAATAAATCGAATGGCTGAACAAGAGAGGGCACTGGCACAGGAGTTTGATAATTTATAAAAAAATAAAACTAATAGTAATTAAAATAAAAATTAAAAATATTATCATACACGCTTATTTACAGCTCTCTAATTTTACAATAATAATAATATAATATCATATGACGTATAATTTTGTTAATAATCATTTACCTAATATCTTTGGCAACTGGTTTTTCTTCTTTTTCTTTTTTTTTTTTTAACAGATGGTCCGTAATTTATTTACAGAATAAAGCATTTATAATTTCTCTTTAAAAGACACAAACTCGATTTAATAATTTTTTCAAGAGACTAGTGGATGGCTTCAATACGTACTGTTGGATGTTAATTATCTAAATTATTTTTAGGCGAATTAGACCGATATATTTAGTGTATTACTAAATACTAAATACGTCTACACTGTAAAAAATCACGGGGGTAAGTCCAAACGGTGTAGATGTTGAAATTATCGGTGTTAAATTTACCCCCAAAAGCGGTGTAAAAATAACGTCGTCACCGGTGTAAATATTCTGTACCGGTGTTAAAATAACGCCGCCACCGGTGTAGATATTCTTTACCGGTGTTAAAATATTTTATTTTGTGAATATTTTTCTCCAAGCGGACGTTATTTACCCCGCTTTTACACCAGCATTACTCCGCTTTTACACCGGTTACCTCGCTTTTACACCGGTATTACTCCGCTTTAACACCGGTATTTTTAACACCGGTGTAATTTCATTTTTACACCGGGCGGAGTTAAAACGAGTCCATTTTTAACACCGCTTTTTTTACAGTGTATGTGTCTAGATACATTCGCCAAAATCGAAACGCGATTGACCAGTCATAGCAACATTATTTTTTTTATGAGTTACTCTCATTGTTGTATAGTAACCGTGCCAACTATACCCAAACTGATTAGTGTAATCATTATTAATTGCTGTTGGGTTATTCGTGTTTGTATTTATATTTATCGAATTATTATATAAATTGACTGGATGCTCCAACAAAGTACCATCAGATAGTGTTATATTTTGAGCGTGAGACGCGGAATGCCTCCATCATTGAGGAATAATAGCACATGTTGATTCCATACCTTCAGGTGGAATTCGCATATTACCATTTGTAATATAACCATTTGGATCTATAGGTACACCAGCAGCAACACCTCCAACTACACCCGGATGATTGACATAATTTTGATTACGGACCGGTAATCCGGCATTGTCTGTTAATATATGATGATCGCCGTAATCTGCGCAGCCATCAATTGTCGGACATCCACGCTCGTTGTTGATATGGCTCAGATGATTTTGATTATTAACATAATCTGTTGCATATTCCACGGGCATTTCAACCGATGCGTACTCATGAATACCAACAACATTTTTTACTGGTAGTTGTCCTACAATATGTTGTTCGCCGACTGTTGGGACTATTGTTGTTGTTTTAAAGTTATTTCCATCGTTTGGATTTATACAGTTCACATGACCGTTCGTCATCGTGTATAAGTCCGGCTCGACACGTGTTTTTGATGTCAATACTGACTCTAAACATTTATATACCAGTACATAATCCTCCTGGAAAAATATATTTATGGTCATCAATTATTCATCGTCATCATAATCATAGAGTATAAATAAATTTAAATATTTACCTTTGATCTGAATATTCCAGGTCTCTTCATATACAACAATTTTGAAAACATATAAATGTCGGCACTTTTTTCAAACTCTATTTGTTTCATCAGTGTCGTTAACAAAATAAATAACGCTGCTTCAATACCGCCATACCTAAAAATTAAATTGCCAAGTTAATACATAATTTCAATAAAAAAATCGGTCTATAGGTTGACCCTGCGGGCCAGCCCCAAAACTTCCCGCTGTTTTCGAGCTCTTCGAGCTCGCAAATACTTTTGTCTGCCATTGTTTTGTAAAAAACCATTTTTTAGCATTTCTTTCTCCCACGATATCTCGCGAACGAATTAACCGATTTTGATGGTTGAGGTGGCAATCGACGCGTTTTATCAAGTTCTGAAGCTGATCAAATTTTGAAATTGATTTATTTAGCCGTTTTTGAGAAATTTCAAAAAAACCAAGGAAAAAATTTTTTTTGAATTCTTTCGTCAACGGTTTCTCTTGAACGAATGAACCGATTTTGATGGTTGAGGTGGCATTCGACGCGGCTAATAGAGTTTTAGAGCTGATTAGATTTTGGAATCAATCCATCGAGCAAATTAAAAGTTATCCAAATAAAACATTTTCGAAAAAATTTTATTTTTGAAATATCTCTGAACGCACCCTACCGATTAAGTTCAAATTTTTACGGCTTCAAGACATTAACAAGCCGCGTCGAATGACACCTCAACGATCAAAATCGGTTCATCCGTTCAAGAGTTATGAATATTTACATACATACATACGTACGTACGTACACACATACATACACTCGGACATCATCGTGAAATTAGTCAGGATAGCTTCCTAGGACCTCGAAACGTCAAAATCTGATTGAAATTCGGTTTTTGCAAATCGGATCGAAACCAATAACTTCCGGAATTTTTGAAAATTTACAATTTTCTTAGCGGGAAGTTAAAAATAAAAAAAAAGAATAGTAATAATAAATACCTATCCATAACAACAATGGGTCCATTCTGATATTCTTTATGAAAATCTTGAATCATAGAAACAAATGCCTTGGGATTGTCATTGTGCGGCCACAGGCCATTATGATTAACAGGTCCTTGTACAATACGTGCACTTAATTCATAATCATCCTGGAGCGAACGTATAACAACTTCTCTCAAGACAACACCACTGACAGTTTTTTTAATAGCGCATAATTGTACGCGAAAGTTGTCTGTTTTCAATTCTTCGCCCTCGTTCGGCCAAAATTCTGGATACTCATTGTCGTCGCATTGCGTCAACATAACAATAGTTTTCGCATTGTGATCCCAGAGCATTTGCCAAAATTCTTTTATTGTTGTCTTCAACGGATGCTGCGTCAAAATAAATTCACGGTTTTTATGAAAACCAGCGAACCACGTTGCATTTATATAATCACTTCCATCAATACCAGCTTTAGGTGTTAAATGTACACGTGAATTTTCAATAGGTACTATTTCTTGATTTCGATTTTTGTGCTGATTAAATGATTTACTTGATGACACTAAATTAAAATCTTTAGGTTTCCACGAGGTTACTAATTTATACTGCATCTCAATGTTATTCCACGGATCAGTTTTGTTATTTTGCGGCGACAGCATGTCCTGTACATGCTGCAATAAGTTGTCAATTGGTGTATTTGTCTCACCGCTGTCAATGGCTTCTTGTAGTGCGTCGTGAATAAATATATACTGCTCCTCTGTTTGTACTAATGAATAACGTTGGGTACGTATATGTTTCAAAAAACCATATACATTTATTTCGCCTTTACATTTAGCTTGTTTAAGCATTGCATCGATTACAATGTAAGCACCAGTACGTCCAACACCAGCACTGCAGTGAACAATAATCGGTCCAGCTGATGGTGGATTAGCACTTGACGATTTTCTAATGAAACTTAACACAGGCAGCGGATGATCAGGCACACCATGGTCTGGCCAACCGGTATAATGATACTGGTACACTGTACGTTCGCCGACATTACTACCGTTCTTCTTTTTCTTGATCTTCATATGTCTGATGTGCAGTGTACGGATTGTATATGTTGCCATAACGTCTTCCTTAATTAATGTTACCTGGACATTGCCGTAGGTCTCGGTACCCTCCTTAGGCCAGTACATGTCGCATTTAGGTCTGCCACGTTCAACTAAATTTGTTATCATAACGATTATCGATACACGTTGCTCCCATACCATTCGCCAAAAGCTGTCAATCGTTCCGGGCAATGGTCCTTGTGTGCCGATATATGCACGTGCACGTTGCCATCCATCAATATAATTTGCATTTATATAATCTTGTCCTTTATTTGATGGGCTTCCATTGCATGGCAATAATCTCACTCGCGAATGATCGTCTGAAAAAATTTTTCATTTATTGTAGTGACTGCGAATAGTTTACTAATAAATAACCCGTGAAAAAATATTCTGATCAGACTATATCAGGCCTGATATGGAAATTGGCCATATCAGACTATATATGCTTTGATATAAATTGTCTATAAAAAATTACATCTGTAAAAGACCAAATTTATTTTAAAAAAATATGTAAAAAATAAATATCAATAAATTTTTATTGTGTATAAAAAAATCTATCGTGTTCAACTTTCATGACACATCTTTTCGAATACAATTTGAGGTAACTTGATATTTTTAACCTCTATAAAGGCTTATCAAATTATATCAAGTCTGATCAGGATTTTTATTCGCAGGTATATCAATTTTTATATATATATATATATATCAGACTATATAAAGTCATATCAAGTTATATCAAGCCTGATCAGGGATTTTTTTTTTAAGTATATCAAAGTATATATAACTTTATAAGGTTATATCAGGCCATATCAGGACCTATTAGAAATAAATATAACATTATATATGAGCTTATCAAGCTATATCAAGTCTGATATAGACATATCAAATTGATAAGGCTTGATCTGGCCTGATATGGCCAATTTTCATATCAGGCCAGATCAGGACCTATCAAAAATCAAATATGGACATATCAGATCATATCAGGCCAGATATGAATATATCAAAAATTTTGATATGGCCTTATCAGCTCATATCAAGCCTGATCAGAATATTTTTTCACGGGAAAATATTTATTACTAATAACAACTTACATGCAATAATATTTCCGTAACGATTTTTCGACTGATTTTCAGCGGATTTAGAATTGTCGGCTATATAAAGTTCTGTTTCTTTTGGAAATAATTCAAATTCTTTACTAAAACCAATGTCACCATCGGCATGTAATGCTGCTACATGTTGGACATATTGTGATACAGGAACAGCCGTCCTTTCACCATCTTGTTTGCTATTCTCCCATTCCTGGTGTGTTTGTACATTCCGCGGTGGATAATCCAAAAAGCAATAGGTTGTCTGGAAACATTTTCTAAAAACACGCCTGTTAAGGCGCACTGATTAATATCTCATATTTTTGGTAAATTCAATTGCACTTAAGATAATTAAAATCTAATTACATTTTTTAAAAGCTACCTCAACTAGTTACGAAACTTTTCATACAATAAAAGTAATATATAGTAATAGTTTTATGAAGTTTCGATAGAAAAAAAAATAAATAACTGGAATGTATGAAGAATTGTCTTAGAGAACTTATTGATCAAAAAAATAATTGAAAAGTAAAAATTACTTGTACGATTAGATATAATGTCAATAAACTAGTTTTTAGATAAATTACATTTTTTTCTATATCAGGTTATTGGTAACAATTTTATATTTATTGAAATAAAATTTATATTAAATTATAATTAAAAATTATGTTTCACTTCTCGTGGAAAATTTATGAATTTAAATATCAAAATAATGACAATTAAAAATTTTTGTCTATTCGGTAATTTGTTGCCGGTAAAATAAACGAGCACAGAAAATGACTAAAATAAAAATAATAATTATTTATCATTGTACCGCTTTCTCTTAAAAATATCTATTCGTATCTTATCAGTCTCAAGTTATTCACATTTCTCTTTATTGATCAAATAAAACCGGTGATGATAAATAATTTTAAAATAAATTATAACATTGAGTTAAAATTAATAATAAAAAAAAAGTCTTACGAAAATCTTTTCGATATATTTTCCATGGTATTGATTAATTAAAAAGGCCGTTAAATTAATAAATAACAAATGTAAATTTTTTGTCACGAATAAGAATGAATGTTCACGACACAAGAGACATTATCAACTGAACTGACCAACGTTCTAGTATGTGAAATGGTTAATATTATCGTTATCATAAAGACTGATAAGAAATATGTACTATCTACTTCTACAAATTTAAGGTCTGGATTTGTTATCGAGTGATAAGCTCTTAGGCTATTAGTTTAATAATGATGAGCTGATGAGTAACGAGTAATTAGTGTAAAGTGATCAGTGACACATTGAACGGATTTATAACTCAGTTAAATTAATAACTCGTGACAATAGATTCTCACCTCCACAATATCAAAGCTGTAATGGCCAACATTACCGCGATACAAACACAAATCATACCGGCAATTACACCAGTACTCAATTCTTCAGAGCTCCGACGCATTAGTGGTGGTGTTTTATCACAATTACGTGCCACTCGTTGCGTTTTTGGTTGACTACAATTACCTCGGACTACGTGATGTGGATTTATTGTGCTATTTGTACCAGCACAGACCATTATTTCGTAAATTGTATTCATAGTAAGATTTGGTATTATTATCTGAAATTAAATATTTATTCTATTGAGTATTTTTTAAATTTACAATAGTGTCCACTAGGGTGGCCCAAAAAAACCGACTAATTTTTTTTTTCAAGTCTCTAATGAAAATTTGTTGGTTTAAGATGTTTTAAGACGCCTTTCCAAAAATCAGCTCGATAAAAAATTTTCAAGAGGTCGCTCACGAATTTTGAAAATATCAAAAATAATCGAAATTAGGTTTTTTTTGTTCTAAATTTCTTCTTTCTTGTGGCAGCTATAGTTTATATTTATGAAATCATGACTACCCTGAAAATTTCAGCTCAAAATTAAAATATTTAAATGTCGCTCAAGAATTTTGAATGTTTCCGAGTACTGTCTCTTGGATGTTTTCGAGCGACTCTTGAATATTAATAATAAACCTTCTCAATTTTTTTACCATCAATTTGTATCATAATGAATAAAAATACAACCCGAGAAATATAAATAATAAGTTATTTACATACTTTTTTATTTTTTAATTCAATTTTTAGGTTTTTTTGCTTATTTAAAACATACCCAATTTTATTGTTTAAGACTGTCCTGTATGTTTTCGGTTATGCAAAAGTTATATTTAAGTGAAATGACAGTAATTGAGTTATAAAAAAATACAAAAACTAATTCAAAGTTTTAGTTACATATTATCAGTTAATATTCAAAATTCTTGAGCGCCGTTTAAATATTTAAATATTGGGCTGAAATTTTCAGCATAGTCATAATTTTACAGATATAAAATATTGATGCCACGAGGAAGAAAAAATTCAGAAACAAAAAATCCGAATTCCAATCATTTTTTATATTTTCAAAATTCGTGAGCGACCTCTTGAAAAATTTTTATTTAGCTGATTTTTGTAAAGGCTTCTTAAAACATCTTGAACTAACAAATTTTCATTAGAGACTCGAAAAAAAAAAATAGTCGGTTTTTTTGGGCCACCCTAGTGTCCACAATAGATACATATTTAAAAAAAAATAAATACTATATTGATTTGAAAAAAAAAAAAGATATGTCGAGTATTGAGTTTTCGTTTTGTCAAAGAAATAAAAATATTTGTTTTATATAAAGGGAATTCGGATGCAATCGGATCAGTGGTTACTGTAACAACGTGCATACCATAAATAAAAATGACAACTTCAATAAAGCGTTATTTTAAATTTAAAAAGCGCGTACAATATTTTATTTACGAAGATAAAAAATAAAATTGCAGCTTTTGTGAAAATTAAAATTAAAGCTTTCATTGATGTACACGGAGAAAAATGTTGGTTCAAAACCTACCAATTTTTATTATGCTGTCGACGAAACTTGAACAGGAAGGGAAGCATCCAAAAAATTATTATGCTCTTACGAAAAATTATTATGCCTTATCACAATTATTATAATGTATGGAAGTAATTTTTATTAAATCTTATCGATAAGTGTCTCGCGCGTAGTAAGTATTATGATACAGCATAATAATTTTTCGTATGAGCACAATAATTTTTTGGATGCTTCCCTTCCTGTTTCAAGTTTCGTCGACAGCATAATAAAAATTATTAGATTTTGAACCAACATTTTTCTCCGTGTACAAAAAATGTTTAAAAAAAAAAAAAAATATTCACCCCACTATTGAGATGCTCTTTGGTAGTAGGAATTTCAATTTCGTCATATTTTTTATACTGATCATTACGATACATTATGTAATAATAGTCAATGGAATTCCAAAAGGTCTCAGGACGTGCCCAGTAGACGTAAATAGCGTCGTGAGCTTGGCAAGTTAGATTAAGTATTACAGGTGCAGTTGGTCCTGCAACATCAGTCTTTTGTATAATATGATCAGACGGTTCGCCCTCATTCTTCCATGTGAATGCCTTAACCCATATTTTGTATTCAGTCATTGGTTCTGAAAAGAAAGAAAAAAATAGTAATGTAAATAAATAAGATATCACATTTATTTAAAATTGTCTTAAATTACGACTCAATGCAACTGCTGATTACAATGCGAATCTTTAAAAAGGCGTATTGACGATTTCTTAATGTAAACAATGACGCATGTTAAGCATGCCACGTGCATTAGTAATATTGTTATAACGACCATGTAGATTCAACTTGCATTTTAATATATATTTACAATACTTGAGTATAATAATAAAAAAATACTATTTCATTAGCTCGTTTTTCAAATTTTTTTTTTATTTTACTACAAAAAAAAAAAAAAAAAAAAACCATGATCCTGAAGTTAGCAGACAATTAGTAATTTTCGAATTCTTTTTTTGAATAAATCAATTACAAAAAAACAAAAACTAAAAATATGGACATGTAGAAAATTTAAAAAACTAAAGGTGCAATTTTTTCAAATATTTTTTTTTTTCGGCTTATGGTCTAAAAAAAAATCCAAAAATTATTAGACGTCTGCTAACTTCAGGATCATAAAAAAATGATCCTGAAGTTAGCAGACAATTAGTAATTTTCGAATTCTTTTTTTGAATAAATAAATTACAAAAAAACAAAAACTAAAAATATGGACATGTAGAAAATTTAAAAAACTAAAGGTGCAATTTTTTCAAATATTTTTTTTTTTCGGCTTATGGTCTAAAAAAAAATCCAAAAATTATTAGACGTCTGCTAACTTCAGGATCATAAAAAAATGATCCTGAAGTTAGCAGACAATTAGTAATTTTCGAATTCTTTTTTTGAATAAATCAATTACAAAAAAACAAAAACTAAAAATATGCACATGTAGAAAATTTAAAAAACTAAAGGTGCAATTTTTTCAAATATTTTTTTTTTTCGGCTTATGGTCTAAAAAAAAATCAAAAAATTATTAGACGTCTGCTAACTTCAGGATCATAAAAAAACCACTTACTCAAATCATTGAGAAGAAAATCAATAGTTTCGTTGTTCTTTTTCAGTGTTTTAACTTCCGTAAAATTTGAGTGCATGTAAAATACTCTGTAGCCAAGGATTATTCCATTTTTATGTTTAGGTTCTGACCATGACAACTCCACGGACGATGAATTAATCCCATAGGCTGTTAATCTCAATGGTGTACTTGGAACTGTAATTATAATAAATTTATTTTATTTAATAATTTATTGAAGACTATTTTTAAAATAATTGTTTTTTTTTTCTTAATGTCTACGCACTGGTTTCTTTAGACATGTAAATATTTTTTTCTACTGAGTAAACCCTCCAAGGTCTTTATATTAACAGTGAGTCAAAAGATGAATACTCAGTCATTTTTTTTTTTCGCAAGCAATAGACATTAAAAGCCAACTTTATGTTTAATATTTATAACTTCATTCATAATTTTACTTTCCATCAATTTTTACGAGGCTTTTTAATTTATTATTAGCTGACACTGCTATCATTTATTACATCATCATAAATACTAATTATGATAATTAATTGTTTACAATCTTTATATTTGTATCATATTTATTTAAATGTTTGTTCGCAAATATGTATAATTTATCGTTTTCGTTAACGATATTATTCATAGTGAATATTTAAAAACTTGTTAACCTTGAACTAGTATAATCATTATAAATCACAAGTAAAACGCAAAATGATTGTAAATATCTATATATATATATATATAGACATTTTTTTTTATCATTAAAAGTTGTGGGTACAAGTTCAAGTGTATTTTTTATATCATAAATTATCTAATTACTTGTCAATACAAAGATATCATTTATTTTTTTCGATAAAAATTTATTAAAACGTTTCTTTATTTGTCTTATTTTTATTTTTAATTAAATAATTAAATTTTTTAAGATACTGAAGTTAGCAGACGTCTAATAATTTAATGATCCTGAAGCTAGCAGACATTTAAAAATTTTTGAATTTTTGTTTCAATGACTTAATTTAAAAAAAAAATATAAATAAAAATATGCACATGCAGAAAATTTAAAAAACTATATGTGCAATTTTTTCAAATATTTTTTAAAAAATTTTTCATCGTCTAAAAAAAAATCCAAAAATTATTAGACGTCTGCTAACTTCAGTATCATATAATTTATGATACTGAAGTTAGCAGACGTCTAATAATTTTTGGATTTTTTTTTGGACGATAAAACATAAAAAAAAAAAATATTTAAGAAAATTGCACCGGTAGTTTTTTAAATTTTCTACATGTGCATATTTTTATTTTATTTTTTTACAATTGATTTGTTGAAATACGAAAATTCAAAAATTTTTAAATGTCTGCTAACTTCAGGATCATAATAATTTTTGGATTTTTTTTTAGACGATAAAACATTAAAAAAAAAATATTTGAAAAAATTGCACCTGTAGTTTTTTAAATTTTCTACATGTGCATATTTTTATATTATTTTTTTGCAATTGATTTATTGAAAAACGAAAATTCAAAAATTTTTAAATGTCTGCTAACTTCAGGATCATAAATTTTTTTGCGACTAGACACTCCCATTTTAATTTTACAAACGTTGCATATTAATGCCGGTTAAATATATAGCAATATAAAATTTATGAATAAAATGAAAAATATTTAATTTGATCGATAATTGATACTGAGATTTTTCAATAAAATTATATGGAATAAAGTGAAAATTGAAATTTTAGAGACAGATATCCAGGTATTGATTTTATTCAAGGCTCAGCCATTTTCGTTCGTATATGAATTTAAAGTTGACGAATCAAACTCATATTTAAAATTATGATACTGGAGTTAGCAGACGTCTAATAATTTTTGGATTTTTTGTTAAACAATAAATTATTAAAAAAAAAATATTTGAAAAAATTGCACAAGTAGTTTTTTAAATTTTCTACATGTGCATATTTATAGTTTTTTTTTTATTCAAATTTAATTGTTCAAAAAAAAATCCAAAAATTTTGAATTGTCTGCTAACTTCAGGATCATTTAAAATTTCACATAAAAAAAAAAAATAATTAATAAAAAAATAAATAAATGAAATAAAATAAAATGTTAATTTTATTTCATTACCTTTTCCATCATCAGTATCATAATTAGTGATGGATGTCGTTGTCTCGAAATTATAATTTTGAGTTTTAGCTCGAGAAATAATTGAAAAAATAACAAAAAAAAATGTAAATAAAATAATAATATCAAAAGGTTTTGGTTGAGAACCTCGATTTATCATTATTATTGGTCTCGACATTTTAGTTATTCCCCTCAAGAGTTTTGCGGGGCAGCTGTTGGACTCTGTTTTAGAACCAAATTACTTTCGTATGCCTAAAAATAATTCTTCAATTTATCCTTGACCGTCCAGGAAGTCGTAACATTTTTTCTTTTCCATTTATATTTTTAAATACCTATAATTATTAACTTTTATTCCCTCTTACTCCTTATATGATTTTGTATATTTTTTATATCCAGATACTGGTTTATCAATAGGATATCCGGTACATCTTCGACTTTTATTTTTCAAACCTTCAGATCATTTGAATAAATAATAAATTACTCCGAAGCTGCCTCAATACTGAATTTCTTCAGTTATTAATAAACTTAATTTTTTTTTTTTATTTAATGAAAGTTGAGTATTACAGGAACAGTGAGCAATTTTATTCACCAGGATTACATTTAACAAGTACCCTCAATCACTTCCTGTTCTCATTAATTCAACTACCAACTGTACTAGATTTTCTCTCTGTCTCTGCTCCAGTATAGCAACCAAAGCCCCTCCTTTTATCTTCATCTACAGTCCAGTAAAATATTCTATAATGTTCTTGTCCAGCAAAAAAACAAAAAAAAAATTAACTCCAAACGAGTGTTAATTAAAAAAATAAATTGTCAAAACTTGTAAAAATACACAGCTGCACCCATCACTTTTCAAACCACCGGAAATATTATTATTATTATTATTATAGTTTCCAAATCATCAGTTAATCTCACAGTTTATCAATAAATTGCCATTTAATTATCAACAAAAATCGGCGAAATGAAAAATGTATAAAGAATCTGACGCACTGAGGACTGATTTTAAAAACAGTAGCACCGATGACAACTGACCAAGTGACAGTAAGGCTTGCAGTCTGCACATATGTACACACGTGCAGTGCCGTATCACTGATAAATATCAAACTATTTGAATAAATACTCCAAAGCTCACACTGTACTGTGCACAAAAATTATTAACTATTTATTTAAATTATTTATTAAACTGTTTTAATAATAATAATTA
Organism: Microplitis mediator; assembly: GCF_029852145.1. Classification (NCBI taxonomy): domain Eukaryota; kingdom Metazoa; phylum Arthropoda; class Insecta; order Hymenoptera; family Braconidae; genus Microplitis; species Microplitis mediator. The sequence continues at coordinate 15,854,093 of NC_079972.1, read as the reverse complement.
TCATTATTAGATCTATCAGCAGTACAACAGATCATTGAGTCATCGCAGCAATCAAATTATCAAGTCACTGACCGAAGTTTATTCAAATAAAGAACCAACTCTATGAATTTGTAGTATAAAAATTTAAAAATCAAATCGCGGTATGGTGAAAAAATAATTTTATCACGGTTAGAAATTCACATTTTTATGGATTTAAAATACTTTTTTTATTTTATCTTTTTGTTGTTAGCATTAACACATGTGCGGATACTGACGCTATGCTCGGATACTTTTTCCCCTTTACTTTTGAATTTAATCGGAGAATATATATCCCAGCACAGCACACACTGGCACACACAGCCGACAAGAGCTCCGGCTGTGGTAATCGACCGGCGCACAGAACGCGCACACAATGTAGATTAGCGCACACTGCCGCACACTTACTATTTTATGTACTCATACTACTGTACTTTGAGCGCGGGCGCACTTCTGACACATTTACAATCACATATAATATATGTATATATATATATATATATAATTGCAAAGGTGTATACTTAATTATATATATATATATAAAATTTTACGCGCCCACGTATCTGTCAAATTATACCAACTATACTAATAATGTATATTTAGTTTCGAATTAAGATATTTAGCATTTGCGTACAGACATTTTATAATTTATTCATATTTTTAAATAGTCATATCAGTAGTACAGATTTTGAAACCATGAAACGAAACAGATATGCTGATACTCAAATCGACTTTTACAACTTAGTATATTTTTTTGAAATTTTTCTACTAATTTCCACTGTACAGTAAAAGTAGTGATTTGAAAAATTATTAGCGATGATTTTTGATAATTTGAAATAAGTTTTTAAATGTGTAATTTTGTTTCCTGGCATAAACTTGAAGACTTGAACTAACCCAGGATAACTGAGTTGTAGAAAAAGGGAGTAAGCTGTTGGAAGTTGTTCCAGTGGGAACAATGAGGTGGGTCGTGAGACTGGAAATAAAGGTTCAATGGTTGGTTGTTGGGATTATTGTTTAGTTAGGTATATATAGTTGTAGACGAGAGCAGTGAAAAGAAAATCCGAGAAAGGACATCGTTGTGCAGTAACGTACTTGCAGTTTTGAGGACCACGATACTTTCCTTTTTTACACCAATTTATTTATTTTTTGCTGGATGAAAGTTGTCATTACGGTAATTGAAGACTGAATCTACAGTTTTATTTTATTTATCTTTGTTCATTTTTTACTGCAGCACTAATTAAATTTTTTTTGAATATTTAGGGGAGACTGGGGCAAGACGGCCCACCTGGGGCAAGAAGGCCCACCTCAAAAATTAACCAAAAATTTTTTTTTCTTGTTTTCTTTTGATTATCACAAATTTATATTATTTACTCATTTTTAGCCCGATACGTAAAACTTGGGGCAAAATGAACCACTCAAAAATTCTAAAAGAAAATGTATTTCATAGTATTATAACCTAGTCATGATTAATTTAATAGAAATATCATTTTTTGGTTAATTATATGGATTTCGATTAAAATAGAGCATTTGAAAAAGTTAAAAAAACCAATAATCAATTTTCTACAGAAGTGAAAAAATGACTCGTATTATATCAAAAAAGGTTATTTCGAATAATATTAAAGTAAATACAGTTGTTGAAGAGAAAAATATAAACATTTGTTACGCGGGAAATTTTTTTACAATTAAAAAAAAAAAATTTTTTTTTCATTTTTTTTCGGAGGGGGCCGTCTTGCCCCAAAAAAAAAAATTTTTTTTCAGGAGCTTCACCAAAATTTTGGTGAATTGAGTTCAAGTTGGACAAGAGTAAATCGACTTGATGGTTAAAAGCCACAAATAATAATAACCGGCTTAGGTGGGCCGTCTTGCCCCGGTCTCCCCTATAATTTTCAAGTCGATAAATTTTATGGAATCGCTTTTTTTCCACAAGAATATTTAAAAAAATTATGATTTAATTGTTTGATAAATAGGTTAAAAAATTGTTATTTAATTATACTTAATTCATTTCTAACCATCATACTAATTACTTAGTTTCAACTAATTATATTTTAATAATAGCGATGACTAGGTCGCATAACTTTGGTCATTTATAAATGAAAATCTCGAATCTCCATAGTTTCTAAATTCACTAAATATTATAATTTTGAAAAATTACATTAATTATTAATCACACAGACGACCTAATTATTAAAAAAATTAATTAATCGATCAGACATGAATATCTTATTGTGTATTTATAATTTATTTGTCTGTCTACAGACATAATCTAATTAATTTATGTCAAATTTTGTTATAATCTCCAGTTTTTATTTATTCACATAGTTCAACTTTTAATAATTAATTATAATTACTATTCAAACTTTTTAATTTTCAATTATTCGTTATCAATATTCTGTAATAATTTTAATGCTCTGAGAAATTTGAAAAATAAAAAAATCTCAGTGTTTTTGATGGATCAACAGTCGGTATGTTTTTGGATAAAAATCTGCTTTTAGCGGCAAGCAAGAAAATGTCATTTTTATCGACCTTACCGACTCACGGCAACAAACTCATATTTTTTATACCATATGAGAAAGTGGGAATTCCCAATAGAATTAAATTGAATATATGTAGTTTATTCTGTGACCTCTAGTTCACCTCGGGGTCACTACCCCCGTATCGATGTGTTGTTTACTCAGAGATTTATTAAGCCAATGACTTGAGCGATAGACAAAAATAAAAAACTAATCGATAAATAGATAACAGACAATATGAATTATCTAAATCGATAATAAAACAATTTGAGTTCTTAAGAATGATAATTAGTACACAGTAAAAAATATTGTGTTAAAATTAACACAATCTGTGTGTTAGAAACGGTCCACACAATTTTTGTGTTATTTTTCAACACAGACTATTTGTGTTAAAATTTCAACACTTTTTTTGTGTTGATGTTAAAGTAACACTTAATAAATGTTGATATTATCGATTTTTATACTAAGTAACACTTTTAAAGTATTGAAGAGTAAATCGATTAAAAATTTTTAAGTAACACAAAGAATTGTGTTGATTTGACACAAAAAAATCAACACAATCTGTGTGTTAGAAACGGTCCACACAATTTTTGTGTTATTTTTCAACACAGACTATTTGTGTTGAATTTCAACACAAAATTTGTGTTAAAATTTCAACACTTTTTTTGTGTTGATGTTAAAGTAACACTTAATAAATGTTGATAATATCGATTTTTATACTAAGTAACACTTTTAAAGTGTTGAAGAGTAAATCGATTAAAAATTTTTAAGTAACACAAAGAATTGTGTTGATTTGACACAAAAAAATCAACACAAAAATTTTAACACGGACCGTTTTTAACACAGATACACAATATTTTTTACTGTGTATTTAAATTAGTACTTACTTCCTTCGTCGGTCATAACTGTGACAGACGTATTGGGACCAGTACCTTCGGGATTAAATACTTGCAACCAAACTGTATACTGTGTATACGTTTCTAGGTTTTGAATAATATGTCTCTGAAATTGAAATTCAGTAGATTCACGTTAATCGTTGAGAATTCAACATCACACAGAAATTGCAATGAATATATTGCTTTGAAGCTTACCTCTATTTTTCGATTGCGTATGTAAATCTCTTTGATGTCACTTCCTTTCCGCCTAGGGCGATAGGATATACGATAACCGAGAAATTCACCATTTAGTGTATCTAGACTAGGTGGTTTCCACGTAATCAGAATAGCCGTCGCTGAAATGTTTTGAGCTGTTACGATTGTCGGTTTACCTGCTGGAGCTAAAATTTTAAACAAAAATAAACGTTATTGAATCTTGTCTGATGCATTAATTTATCGATTGCTTTGTAAAAAGTTTCATATATTAATTATAACGGTAAATACATGTGGTTAAATTCAACTACATAAAGTGTTCTTGTTTCTATACTACTTGAAATTCGAGCTGTTTTCTCTATTATACATATTCCATGTGTTATTCACACCGAACCACACTTTATATATATACATACACACAGAATTGACATGTACATAGACATTTACACAGTATTCGCGATGTACGAACAGACATCTGTCAATATTGACGAAGAGGAAATGGGTTTCGTTGTATGAATCGTGTTACTTGTAGATGAAGTATGTTACTCTCTATTGATATAGCGTCTAATTCTAGAGGTCACAACCAAAACTATCTGTCTAAATCAAATGAGAATATATATCACTATTCGTGTAAATGTGCAGCTTTAGTACAAACACACACATACACACACTCTATATATACTTTTACATATAATGAATAAAGTCGATTTGATGAGTAAAGTGAAATATCTTGAGAAATTTGTTGATGTTTACTCAGCATATATTTATCACCGCACTGAAATACTTAAAAAATTTTTGAAAACACTAAAATAAATAGTTACTGCAAATAAAGAATTGTAGTAGTAGAAACAATTGTTATTTCGAAAAACTAAAGTGTGCTAAAAAGAAAAAGAAAAAATCTGGGATTTGCAATCTGTTTATTTTAAGCAAAGCTCCTATCGCTTATCCAATTTGATTTTTGAAAAATTCAACACTGCTTTTACATTCTCACTACACAGTTTAGAAAATCCCGCTCGGTTTCTTATTTGAATTCGGATAGTTTTTACATAGAAATTTTAAAAAACAATTTGATAATTCGACTACTTTGTTAGTGATAAAAGTTATGTTGTAAGACTAAGGGTTAAATGGTATACTAAAAGGTTATACCTTCTCGTAATGTAGTAATATAATGAGATGAAACACTAGGAGAACTACGTCCTCGGGCATTAACAGCTGTGACTCGAAAACTGTAAGACGTAAATGGCAGAAGATTGTCCATATAGTATTTAGTGTCATTATTTGACGTAACTATTTCCTGATGATCCCAGGGACCGTTTTCTCCAACTCTGAAACATAATATTTAAATTAACTTGTGCTGCTTAATGAAACAACTTTGTGTTTAAAAATTATAAGTTATCAAGTATGCAGATAATTAATAAGTATAAATGGCTGTTGACACCTTCATAATGTAGTTAACGTTATTAAAAGTTAATGAGCTAAATTAATCGCGGGCATTTGTTGGGTGAAGTTTTGACGTTACGATTGCTTGGGTTCACCGCTAAATTAATAGTTGCGGTTTGAATTTCCTTAACAAACTTTAGCTTCATATCACACTGCAACTGCTAGTTTATACCAAAATATAAGAGCTTAGACTGCTATTTTGTTAATATATATTATCATTTATTATTATATGAGTACACGGAAAGAAAATTATGGCAGCGGTTCCCATAATTTTGTAAAATTTTTTCCTATACCATCATAGGAATTACGACCATAAATTATAGGAGCGGTTCCTATAATTATAGGAATGTTTCCCATAATTATAGGAATAGTTCCTATAATTATGGGAATGATACCCATAACACTATAGGAATGGTTCCTATACTTATAGGAATGGTTCCTATAATTTATAGGAATACTTTCTATAATATTATGGGAATCATTCCTATAATTTATGGGAATGGTTCCTATAAATTATAGGAACCATTCCCATAATATTATGGGAATGGTTCCTAAAATAGTATGGGAACTATTCCCATAATATTATGGGAATGGTTCCCATAATGCAATTGGAATGGTTCGTATACCATTATGGGAATCATTCCTATAATATTATGGGAATAGTTCCCATACTATTATAGGAACCATTCCTATAATATTATGGGAATGGTTCCCATATTATCATGAAAAAATTAATTTAAAGAAGTGTGGTAATCACTTCTACAATACACATAAATATTATTAAACATAAAAACAAAAATTCAAACATTGAAAAAAAAATCGTATTTGGCAAAAAAACATTAAAATTTTTAACAAGAATTTTTTGTCAGCACAAAACATTCAAGAAAATTTAAATTTTGGGAAATTTCTACACTATTGTGCAAAAAAAAAATTTTATGATATTATAGGAATGGTTCCCATAACATTATGGGAATAGTTCCCATAATATTATAGGAATAGTATATGGTTCATAATGGTTCATATATGGTTCCCATAATGATATGGGAAAGGTTACCATAATGATACGGGAACTATTCTCATACTATTATGGGGATGGTTCCCATAATATATGGGAACCATCCCTATAGTAGTATAGGTACTATTCCCATACCATTATGGGAACCATTCCCATAATGCATAGCAAAGCTTCCCATAATTTTCTTTCCGTGTAAGTCTTATTATTTATGTAAATAAAAATAATATAACAGACATGTAACATGTAGGAAGGTACTAAGAAGTAGGTAAGAATAAAGTAGTGAAAATAAACGGTTAAATATTACCATGAATTGGTGAATGTCGCGGCTTATCAGTGGGACATGCAAGATATAAATAATGGAGGGCACGTACACCGTATTCTTTCTACTATGGGTTATAAGTACAATTCACGATAAAGCTCATGCTAGCGCAGAAAATGTGTCTCGTTTCGTGCCCGTTGTATTACTAACGTTCCAACAGTTACGTTATACTGTTTAATTGTTCCTCCGTTCGGGGTTAAACTACGATTATTATTTATATAACTTACCAACTTGTATTTACACGCCCGTTTAGAGAATAAACTTTTTATCGTTAAAAAATAATAATAATTATAATAACAGTATATTATATTTTATATAACACGTATTTTAGTAGACTTGAATTTTTTTTTATAAAAGTTTATTTTAAGTAATTGCTATACATTTCGTTGACTGAGTGAGGATAGGGATTCAATTTATTTTAATAATTCGTTTATTTTGTCAATTATTTTTAGTTTTTAATTTTACCGAAATACTCACGTCTATCGCGAGATAATAAAAAAGCTTGTTTATTTTATTGTAAAGAATTTAAGAGAATGTGCCATCTATTCTCTTTCTCACACACATGTGAACAAACGGAACTGTCCTTGTTGCACTTACATTAGCAAATGGAAATCTCAAATGAGCTGTTCTCAGATATAAACAGCAATTTCCGAACGAGGAACATTTCATTCGATAAATAATAAGTTTACGCATCGAATGACATGTTTTGTTTAATAATTTCCCAGGTAGAAAATTGTCTTAGTCGGACAAGTTTGAAACTTCAAAATAGCTTTATTTTAGCTTAACATCTAAGTCTTGTTTTGTAAGCTTTATTCTAGGTTGTTATTAGAATGAATTCTATGACAAGTCTTCAGAGTGTAACTAACCTCCAAATATACCTTTCTGTTAACTTTTTTTCCACGCGTAAGATAAGATTCGTCTTAAGCTTGGATTCTAAACTGAAAACTACCTTATCTGCTTACATTACGCCAAGCGTACATTGAAAACTGAAGTTTGAGGTTAATTAGGAGTTTTTGTTATTGTTTATAAGTGATAAATGAGTTCAATTTTATTTGCAACATTTATAAAGAAAAATATTTACTAAGTACGTAAGTTTTAATTTTTTAATTTATTGAATCACAAGTTATCAATGTTTATAATAAAAAAATTTGAATTTTTTAGAACGTCGTTACATTACAAGCATAAAACTGATTACGTTATATATTACTGTTAAAACGATGAATGACAACCATAAAAGAACATTTACTGTTTAATATTTCTAAAATATATATAACACTATACATTTAATGCCCAATATCTGATGTTTGTGTACAGAAAAAAAAAATAATAAAATATATTTTTGTCTGTAAACATGTTTTCAAACTTAAATTACTAAATCTATTCTAGCTAAAAATAATATATATTTTTAACCTTATAGTAAGCTGAATTGTCACTGTTTATGCAAGCTAAAACTGCAAGCTTTATGTTAGCGATCCAAAGCGTTACCAACTAACCTTGTGTTAACCATAGTTTGTTAGCTAATTTTAGGCTAAAACTGATAAAATTAGCTTAATACAAGCTAATTCCATTGATTACTTTCTACCTGGGTTGGGTCTTTTTTTTTGTGAAAATGATTCATTTGAAAATTACCTGGTACACTCTCTAAAGTTTCAGAAATATGTGTGTCTATAAATAAGTTTTTCGTTATAGCTTCATTAAGTAATATATTTATACATGTATTATTATTAATTCAAAATAAAGTAAAATGATACGTTTAATAGTTATGAGTAAAACAAGAAAATCTGACATCAAAGTCAAAAATAACTTTGTCAATTTTTTTTCACACAGAGGTCTTACATAAATAGAAATCATTTATTTTTATTTTCAACTATTGCATTATGGATTTAATTTTTGATATATAAGTATATAAGTCAGACACAACAAAATACATAATAAATTTAAAATAGTTTAGTATCGATATTAAGAAGTATTTTCTTTATTTTATTTTATTACAAAAGTAATATGGTTGAATTGGTCGTATGCCCATTTTTCAATTCTCTAGATATTCGTTTCCCTCGGGGAGACAATTACGCGCGCGAACTTCATAGTCAGCTCGTTTTAAAATTTATATGCCTCGGCGCTTTTGCACCTTTAAAGTATTTCCCGCGGGCTATTTTAGAATTGTATGAATAAAAAGGAATCTAACAGATGTATTTATATGTATGTATGCAGACTTAAAAAATATAATAATACAGTAATAAGATTGTAACAATTAAAAAAAACTAATAATTTATAACATGAAAAGTAAATAAAGAATATTTTTGAAAATATAATTTTATTGGGTAATAAAAAATAAAAGGAAAAAAGTAGGTCTTATGGGATTTGTTTTTAGTGGTGTAGGTAATTCAGATTCGCCGTAGCAACTACTACCAATAATCATTTATAGATAACGATATTGAACACCATACGCAGGGGACCGTCAGTTTTGTGGCTAATTTAGAGCATGATGGTCAGCCCTTGAACGATATAGGTCACTTTGCTAACCGCATTGTGAGCATGAACCACAATTTGTACTAAATGTCTATATATATATAGATGCAGCAAATGGATTTTAGTTTTAAAAGTTTCTCTATCTGACATGTTTGTGTGTATAAACATATATTATGTAACGAATCGTAGAAAGCCCCAACGAACAGCTACTATAAAAGCATGTCCGATAAAGTTCACTAAGATACAACCAAAATACTTTTACTCAAGCGTTTTTACCTTGCACATTTACTCCCGCTGTTCCATGCATTCTATTCGCCGTTATACCAATCTACCCGGGTTAAATTTATTAATGCAATGTTTACAATTCGTATTTACACTTGTTGGCTTTGCATTTGCTTCTACATTCTTACTTTATTCTTTTAAGTTACTGCAGTAAATGTTGAATCCACGGACCGCGATATTCGGCTTATAAACAATAAATTTAAGGGATATTTATTTTTTATTCTATTCTTGTACAATCCCATAAATACAAATTAATATAATAAGGCGGAGAATTGTAGCATAAAAGAATTTTTTGATGACACAGTAAAAGAAGATTTATGAAAGTATGAATAACGATATTACTTTTTAGATGTAAGTGTATTCTTTGGCTCACTAATGAAGGTGCTCCTGACTAATGTGACAATTTTTTCCGTCTACATTTGGGGGTGGAACGGCAGACGGGGGAGGAATTATCCGCCCCGTTATAACTCGAGGCTATCTGTCAGAGCTGTCGTATTAAACAGAGTCCACAGTAGCTCAGTTCAAGCTGGTAGTTAGCATACTACGATTACTCTGACGTTGATGGACGATCCGTTTACATATCGGATCAGTTAAGTGTTTCCTTTTCATTTGTTGGGGATGATACCCCGCAGTTGACAATGTACACAACGTAGTTATATATTTTATTTTTTTATATTTTTTTAAAATTCCGTTTAATCAAATCTTTTTGTTATTTTTCGCGTAATGAGATCCAATTAGAAGTTGGTGTCTGGTGAAGACAACTAATTGCTGAATCTGTTCGTGCTGACTGAAAATGCTCAGGCACTTTTCCGTTAATACATTGTAACGGAACTCACAATTGGTTTCCGGCGACTGTGACTATCGAGTTTCAATTCATTGTACACCTTCTCCACACTACCTTTTATCTCCCCCCTGCTATCTCACTCATTGCAACAATTGCACACTCTCCTTTTCTCTCAGTCTCTAACTCGCTCTCAACAACTTTCTTTGTCATGATTCTCTGTCTTGCACTATTTCCTTTAAATTCTCATCCTCATTTCCCACTTCAATTAACTAATAGTCATTCAGGTTTCTTCTTCTTCTTCTTCTCCTTCTTCTTCTTCTTCTTCTTCTTCTTCCCAAACTGAGATTGGATGGAAACTGTCATTCCGACAATTTCATCTTGCATTATCAACAGTACTTAAGGTTTTCAAATTTACTCTTAATTTCAATTTTTATAAAAAATTAACGTTATTTAATCAACCCTTGAGTTTAATTAAAAAATTTTTTTTTCACCATCAATATCCCCATTTAATTAATTATTTTTATTCTCATCTTATTTTAATTACAACACCAGAATAAATAAAATTAAAATCACCTCTCTAAAACTTCGTATATATATTTGGTAAAGTCTATCTTTAATATTTTAATTAAATACAACTAATTATTTTAGATCATCGAATTTGTTGTTGTCTATACACAGTTGATACTACAATAAATTAATATTAATCAAGCTAGTTACATGTTATATTACGGATAACGGAAGGATTGAATACATCTACATATATACATATATACCTGTACACATACATAATATATTGACATATCGGACTAGCCTGTGGACTTGGAGTCGGCGAGGTAATCCGTTTTGGAGTAATTAATAGAAACGCAGACCGCTAATTAAGCTCCGTGGTAGCGAGAAAATTTTCAGGCGTCGAGCAAACTATCATTTACGAGGCTATTAAAAATTAACGTCTTTTGATAATGGCTTATTCGTATTATACCAAAAGGTTTATTGAGAGATTACTTAATAATACCGCGAGATGAATTTCCGCTATATACATATATATATAATACTCTGTACTGTATATGTATGACCATTACATTTATCATTAATACTTAATACCATATTCTAGTTATTCACATCGTCAATTATAATTTTAATCATATATATTATCGTTGTTATTAATAAGCTGGGAGGGAAATTTTAATTTTAAACGGTAATGTTGGTGATATAATAATAATAATAATAATAATAATAATAATAATAATAATAATAATAATGGTTAATGAAAATGATTTTTAATTAATTTTTTCAGCAGCTTAGGTTAAGGTAAATTTTCTAATTTAACGTTATGCGAGAAAGGAAAAGATGATAGCGGCTAGGTTGCTCACGAGCAACTACGACTAATCTTGGGGAATTTATGGAGCTGCCCGATAACATCCTCTGGGTTAACCCTTTTCCGCTTACCTTAAGTCCTCTACTACTATGACCCCTCACGGTGGACTCGTTAAATTTAACGTGTTCCCTTTTCTCCCTCTTTTCTAGTTAGCCGCAAGCTTTTTATTCTCTGGTGGGTTTATTGTTAAAGATAAAAAAAAAAAATTAAAGAAAAAAAAAAAAAAAAGAAAGAAATTTGAAATGCCGGTGTAACGAATGATTCACGGGTATAAAAATTATGTAGAAGAATATAACAATGGTAAGAATAATGTGAGAAAGAAGAAATAAAAAAATTTTCAAGATATAAAATGATAAAATAAAAAAAATAAATTGAATTAGGATTATAGAGTTGTTCAATATCTAGCTATATGGGTCGTTGGATATTTCAACATTTTGAAATATATATACAGCACATTGGGAAACTTCAATATGTAAAATGTGTATGGAAATTATGATGGACAGATATATAAAAATATTCATACAGGTATGTGGGTCGTATGCATTGAATATTTCCTATGAAATATGTCTCGTTTCCGTTCTCCTCTGTATTCGATAGGATGACTAGGTTCATCGAGGCATACACTGAAGGTGGACTATACGCTCTGTTAAAAATTAAATCGATTCACGCATTCGTCCATTAAATTTATATTCCATGAAAAAAACATTAACTTGTAATCAATAATTTCTGAAGTTATAAATTTATTTTAGAATAATAATAATAATAGAGATCGCTTTATTTCAATTGATGTTAGCTTTCGCGGAAAATATTCTGCTTAAGAAAATGTAATTTGTCAATTTTAACATGACACTTGACATCCGCTACCGATAATGTTTTATACATATTTGATTTACTAATTCAAAAGTAGAATTTACTGATGATATTTTGTTATTTAGTTACTTTAAATTCTATTGGTATTTGGGTTAAAATAAGAATACTTAAGTGAGCTCGGAGAAGAAGCTTTTGTTAATTAACGGTGATATATATGATGCTCACGTGGTATTTTCTGTTTAACCCTTAATGATATTCTGAGGAATTTTCTCGGTCGGTTAGCTTCCATCTCCTTCCTCGGTCTCGATTCTTTAAATATTTAATGTTTGTTCCGGTCAGTGGACGCATAAATAAATAACAAACAAAAATAAAATAAAAAAATAGAACATAAGTTAAATTTTAGTGAATTATTTGCTATTGAGCTCACAACAAAAGCTTTTTGGAATTTAATTATCCGCGAGAAGTATTGAAAATATTTCATATGATTAATACATTCCGATAGCAGGATGTATGCATAACAGCTTACATAAACGTATATATGCTTTTCGTGTCAAAAAGTAAAATAAAAAAATTTTGAAAATCCAAAAGTGCACGCCTCGAACGCTCATGTTATGTTTTTTTTTAAAAGTTAAATTTCGAATAAAATTGAATATCCCGCTCTTTTACCATAGAAATTTCCATGGTAAATATACGGTAATAAAAGTAAAAAAAAAAATAAATAAGGAGAATATTTCTAATGAAAAATGGCGGCAGTGTGTGTTTGTTTACATGTAAGATTGCCGGTTTTAACCGTAATGATTTATTTTTAAAAAAACGAGAAGGCCTACAGTAGTGATTTTCGAAAGGAACCTTCTTTGCTTATTTCTGAAAATTTTGAAAAAAAAATTAAGTAGTTTCGTCAAGTCGTTCTCGAGATATCCGTACCACGCCGTTTTTTTTAACCACAGACTAATGGACGTCCACGACAAATTTTTTTTAATGAACTTTTTTTTATAATAATACATATTAGACAAATTAAAAAAAGTATCAGGATTATTTATTAGTGTTTCAGCTTTATATTGATGTGCTTTTCATAATGTGTAAGAGTAATAGAAAAAAAATATATGCACTTTAATGAGTGGAAATCGTGTGACCTTGACAGGTCGGTTGTAAAGCACAACCTCTCCGCTTCGTTTCCGAGGCGTGCAAAAGGGCTTTATGAGAATATTCAATAAATTTAATAAAAAATTTGAGTCAAATGGAAAAATTGATTTAATTGTTTTAAAAATCTTTCAGCAGTGACTTGAAAGAGCTTTAGACCGATTGGATTGACGATTTGATTCTATTATCCAGACAATTTTCAGAGGTGGCAATTCATTGATAATTCGGCTAATGTACGGTAGGTACCTTAGATGGGAATGCTCACAGGATTGGGACCGATTCGAATAGCTATATCCCGAAGGAGTAGATAAGACCGTTGAAATATCGACAGGAGTAGTGGTGGAAGGGTAGAGGGGTGTGTAGGTTGGTAGCTTGGTAGCTTGGTAGGTTGAGGAGACTGAGAGATAATCCTCTGGAGAACTTGCCGTTCGAAGCTCAACCAGTCGGGGATAATCACCGTCAAGCTCACTATATCTTCTTCCCTATATAAGACAATACATTTATATACATATATATATCAAGTCAAAATCGATTTCTGAAACATTACAAAAAATAAAAAAAAAATAAAACTTTTGTATTTTAACGATAAATTATAAAAAAATTTTCTTTACTACTTTAACTACTCATAACTTACGGAGAAACTGTTATTTTTTTTTTCCTTTTACTCCATAAATCTGTCAAGGCAAATAATCATTAAAAAAAATAAAAAGAAAGAAAAACTTCTGAAGCCACGACAAAATTTTCTGCAATCTAAAATACTTGGAGCTACTTTAAGAGCATTAAAAAAAAATTACCAAGTTTTAATAAAAGTTCTTTCTTTGTAAAAAGATATTGTGATAATCAGAGTACGAAATATTAAGTAGTATTTATTTACATCGTAGAAACGATAAGTTGATTTTGCCGAGTTAATCTTAAATATAAATCGGTGATTACTTAAGTCAGTGTGTAAACGTCAATAGAATTTGAGAGGAAAAAAAAAAAAAAAATACAAAGAAAAATCCATGTGCGGTTGGATGAGCTACATTAACTCGGGTGGGTGCGAGTACACGGTGGTTAAACAAATGTCTTTTTCACTTCCGCTTCATGTCGCAGAGCGTATAATTCGATTCAGTTGCCGAGTAGCCCACGTAGTATTCTCTCGGCATTTTGCCAAACAATTCCAACAAGTATATATCTGTAGAGAGTTTAGTGAGGCCCCTTCTGCGATTCCTTTATTGGTGCTGCTGAGCTTGGAGATATTGTGGTTTTCATGCTACTATGAGCACCCATCACCCCATTCATACGTTTCATTGGAAATTGACTTATTATTTCTATTATTATTATTGTCATGTTATTGTCTTATATAATTTTATACGAGTTACTAATTTTTTTCTATGTGTCAATCCATACACTGTAAAAAATTACCGGGGTAAGTCCTATTGGTGTAGGTGTTAAAATTATCGGTGTTAAATTTACCCCCGAAAGCGGTGTGAAAATAACGCCGCTGCCGGTGTAAATATTCTGTACCGGTGTTAAAAAAAATTCTCCGGTGTTAAAATAACACCGCTGCCGGTGTAAATATTCTAGACCGGTGTTAAAATAACGCCGCCGCCGGTGTAGATATTCTTTACCGATGTTAAAATATTTTACTTTGTGAATATTTTTACTTACTCGATCACTGTACTTGTTAATAAATAATATTCTTTATTAATTTTCATAGAGAACTGACATTTTTTGTGTTTTATAATCTTTAAAGTTAATCTTCCAAGCGGACGCAATTTACCCCGCTTTTACACCGGTATTACTCCGCTTTTACACCGGTTACCCCGCTTTTACACGGATTTTACTCCGCTTTTACACCGGTTACCCTGATTTAACACCGGTATTTTTAACACCGGTGAATTACTCCTCCTACACCGGTGTAATTTTATTTTAACACCGGGCGGAGTTAAAATGAGTCCATTTTTAACATCGCTCTTTTTACAGTGTATTAGTCAGTACACTGTAAAAAATCACCGGGGTAAGTCCAAATGGTGTAGGTGTTAAAATTATCGGTGTTAAATTTACCCCCGAAAGCGGTGTGTAAATAACGCCGCCACCGGTGTAAATATTCTAGACCGGTGTTAAAATAGCGCCGCCGCCGGTGTAAATGTTTTAGACCGGTGTTAAAATAACGCCGTAGCCGATGTAGATATTCTTTACCGGTGTTAAAATATTTTAGTTTGTGAATATTTTTACTTACTCGATCACTATATTTGTTAATAAATGATATTCTTTAATACTTTTCATAAAGAACTGACATTTTTTGTGTTTTATAATCTATAAAGTTAATACTCCAAGCGGGCGCAGTTTATCCTGCCTTTACACCGGTATTACTCCGCTTTTACACCGGTTACCCCGCTTTTACACCGATATTATTCCGTTTTTACACCGGTTACCCCGCCATTACACCGATTTTACTCCGCTTTTACACCGGTTACCCCGATTGAACACTGGTATTTTTAACACCGGTGTAATTTTATTTTAACACCGGGCGGAGTTAAAACGAGTCCATTTTCAACACCGCTCTTTTTACAGTGTATAAATTTGAAAGATATTGAATTACCAAAATGGTTAAATTTCGATTAAATAGTATTTGTGAAATTGATTCGTTAAACAAAAATTGTTAAATGTCAGAAGTATATTTATAAACATTGAATAACTATCAATTAGCGAGCAATAAAGTCATTTCTCGATATTTAAAAAAAAAACATGTAATATTTCGTGTTTACGCTCGTTTTATTGGTTAGTAAATTAAATGTGTTGATATATATTGCGGTTGGCTTCTCTCTTAAAGTAAAAAAAAAAAGAAAAAGAAAAAAAAATTATATACAGCAGGAGTATCAAGAACAAGTGGCGAGAGTCGACAGTATACTCCGGATAAATCCCCCTGTGGATTTGCTATCTCTATCATCGTTTCCCTTACGCGGTTGGGGTTAATCCTAGCAACTGTGTGCTACTACTATTGCTTTGTTTATGGCAATGTGGTAAAATTCACTAGATCAGCTAAATGGCAATCAGCTAAGATTACACTAAAAAAGTTAATTATAAAAATAGTAATTTACCACAATTGTGTGAGATTGATCTTGGGCTTAGATATATCCTTGAACCCGGGGTTAAGTAGGCCATTGGGGTAATATCAACTCATAATAATAAATTCTCTTATAATATATATTTGTTATTTTTTGGATGAATATAAAAAGTTTTAATATTTATATATGGCTGAAAAATTTTCATTAAAACTTTACGATACTTTTTTCCACTCAAGTTCCTCCTTTTTCTCAGCTTTATATATTTTAAGTATTAAAAAATGTTGACTAAAATAAGGGAATACTTGAAGAGGTTGAAAATGTCGTTACTTTGTATGATTTCTGACTCTATTTAACTTTAAGAAAAATGCAAACGTAGAAACTCCAGAGGTATTTTAATTTCGAGGGTGCCAGTTCAATATGGATGAATGTGCTCGACGGTTAATCGCCAAAGCTCGCTGAATATTTTCAGAGTGACGTGATCCATGCTTTAATTTAAACGTTATGTGAAAAATTTCATTGGATTTTCATTCTCTAAAAAAAAAAAATAAATAAATAAATAAAAATAAAAAAAAAATATTTTTTTTTAAAAGTAATTAAAAACATGATATAAATTTTTTTTTTTATGAGATATTTATCACTGCTCACTCTACGTAGTAGTCATGCGCGAAATTGAAATTCCGTTACGATCAATTTTCGTGGTTCGACGATCAGACTCATCGAGAAACGCCCTTCCAATAACGACTTAACCAAACTCCACCTCTTCATCTACGACTTTTCATCAATTGATGTTTTGTTTACTTTATATTCCTTTATATACATATGTACTTGCATATATAATATATAAAGGCGTTCTTTGTTCTAAAAATATCTCTGGCAAAAGCTCTAGTCTAAGTATGGTCAATTTATTCCTGGATAAAAGAATATCTTTTCTGAAAAGGACTCTTCTCTATGAGCGTCTAGCGAGTCTACAAGAGCTTGGTTAATCAAGTATTAAAATATACATTTTTACGCCTGTGAAACTCTAACGTAATAGAGCATCTTTTTTTTCCATTTTTCGTCTCTATCTCGTCTTATTGTTTTATTTTATTATCCTATTTCATTTTTATTATCATTATTTAGCTTTTTTTTTTTTTTTTTAAAAAGCGCTTTTATATTTTCCGATAAAAATTTAATCTTTACCAAAATTATTTTATGCTTTCAATTTTTCTTTACCACATTCGCTTTGACAGTATCACCGTTTACATTTTTTTTTTTTAATTATTACCCACATAGAATAGGTTTCTACGTAAAAGACATCGGGTATTGTTCTAGTCGATTCCTTGGTTAATCTTTCAAGATCTCGAGTCTTTCTTTTTTATTTATTTTCTCAAGTATTGAAGAAATTTTTTTACTTTTTTTTTCCCTGTAGCCATAAGAGACAAAAAATGACAAAAGTCGAGTGTGTAGTAGTAAACGGAATGAAAAGAGATAACAACAAGTAAAAGGACCAAAGACGTCATGAGACTAGATATAAAACTAAAAGGCATGGTATAAGAAAGAACAAAAGGTGCTTATCAAGTCTACAATCCTTATCCACTTGACGCGGTCATCCTTTTCTTTTATACCCATTCTATGTTATTATTCTCTTTTTCACAAACTCTCAAACTGTCGGACATATATAAGAAGACAAGTTTTTCTCGTCAGCCGACTGTTGTGATCTATATAAATTTACAAGAGCATAAGCTATTGCTGGATTATGATCATCATCAACCGCACATTCATGTTTAGCAATGGTATTTTTCATTAGAACAAATTTTAAATTCAGCTTCCGCAAGACTTAAATTTTTTTTTTCTTTACTACTCTCTAAAACTAAATAAGTGAAAATTTCACTAATTGAAATAGTGATCTTAAAATTCACTACAAAATTAGTGATTTTGAATTAGATTCACTAATTCATTAGTGATTCCCCGGATTCTACAATGATTACTAGTGGCGCCTCGCTTAAGGACTTTTTATTCTATCATTGAATTATCAAATTCAGGGCAAAATTAATTACGATAATTTTTAAATACAACTGAACAGTATTAATTCAAGTAAGTTAATTAAATAATACCTAATTTAGTTGCTAAATAATACATCTTGTTATTTTTTAATAGCTTTATATTTTTACTCCAACTTTTTTTACCGAACCTGAATCAAAACCATCATTGACAATAGATTCAGGTTATGAGTTATAATTATGATATAAATATTTACCGTATGAAAGTAATTTTAATTGTTAATTTAGTCGATCAAGTTGCTAAAAAAATTTTATAATCAATTACAAATAATAATCATAATAATGATAATATTTTGATAGTGGGGGCAGAGGCAGCCGATCGGTTCATGTGTGGCTCGGGCGATCATCAAAGTTAAGCAGCACCGAGCGTGGTTACTGTTTGGCTGGGTGACCGCTTAGCCATGCATTGAGCTTGATCGGACGTCTCTGTGCGCTAGGCGCGGACTGAAGAGCCAGTGATCGGTAAAAATGGAAATTTTATCGATCACTGGAACTTCACCTGCTCCGAAAAATGACAGCTGTACTGGCAAAAGGTTTTCTCTGTGGTTTCCCTTTGCCGCTATACTCCCACGGCAAAAAGGTGGGGTATAGGGCATCACGTAATGATGCAGTACAGAAGCACAAGTCGGTCCACAGCCGCATGAAAAAGAGGAGGGAATATAGTCTAGTCAACAAGTGCCTTTTTGACGAAAACCTGTTCAACCTCATCGAAAATTATGGTTTTGGTCTCATTCGATTCGAAATGGCATCTAGAAAAAATGTTCAACTGGAAAATTGGGGCTCGCAAAAATTGTAATAGTTATAAACAATTTAGTGAAACAAAAAAAAAGGGTTTGGTTTTTTGCAAATATTTCGAAAAATATTTGAGATATCCAAAATTAAAAAAAAGATCCTTAAAGAGGAGGAAATTTCCTAAAAAAAAGTCCTACCTCCCCGAATTGTACCGACAATATTTATAATTTTAATTTAACGGTGAAAATGGGACTAAAAACGGATAGCGGCGCGTGCACGCGCGTTGACCGAATCAATACTATTATGAATAAAAATAATTTTCACTGATAAAATATAAATATTAAGGAATAAAAAAAATTTGGTACTTTCAAAACACATGAATAAATAATAATTCGCCGAAAAAAAATTTTTACCCCGATTTTTCAATTAACTATGCTATTGTTAATTAGTTAATTTTTACCTGTTGAAAGTTTGCATAAAAACCCTGATTATTTCAAAACTAAAAACCCAGAATTTTTTTCACTTCTTGGAGCTATTCTTGAAAGGGTTTAAAAAAGATCGCCATTGGAAAAATTTAAAAATTTTGATTTTTCACTTTTTTATTAACAATCTAAGACATTGAAAAATGAAAAACTTAAATAAAGCAATCAAGAAAATTTTTTTTTTTTATTTTTTTTATTAGTTTGTTTTTTTATCGCTAAAAGCTACATAACAATAATTTTTAAAAAATTTTTACTTGCATTGTTTAAATAATTGTTATAAACAAATGTATTGCTAATAAGATTTTTAAAAAATTTTTTTTGGGAATGAGATGCTTAATGAAAATAATGATTTTTAAAAAAAAAATCGTTTCTTAAAAAAATTTATTTATTGCTCAGAAACGCATTTGCTAATTAATAATCTTTTTTTGTTGCTTAATACTAATATTGAGGAACCATTTTTTTTTTTTAAATCATAATTTATCATGTTCTCTTATATTATAGAAAAAAAAATTTTTTTTATTCATTTTTTATTTGTTTATTTAACAAACAATTTGTTATAAACAAATGAATTTTTATGCAATATTTTTTTTTAAATACTACAAAAAATACTAAAAACAACCATGTGTATTTTTTTTTGCGAAAAAATTTTTTTGTATTTTCTATATCATTTTTAAAATTATTGTACACTTGGACTTGTCGCTACCTTTCTGTTTTTCTTCATTGTTATTAAAATAACTTATAAATTATTAAAGATACGACTAGAACACTTCAATCCTTATTTATTCTTCATTAATTAATAAACAAATTGAGCTTTTAACCGAAGCTCTAACTCAATTACATAATGAATTATGAATGAAAGTATTTATATAAAAAAAATTCTTTAACTTTTTTTTATTTGTAGTTCATAAAATGCTTAGACTAAAAAAAAAAAATTAAAGAATTTTTTTTATATAAATACTTTCATTCATAATTCATTATGTAATTGAGTTAGAGCTTCGGTTAAAAGCTCAATTTGTTTATTAATTAATGAAGAATAAATAAGGCTTGAAGTGTTCTAGTCGTATCTTTAATAATTTATAAGTTATTTAAATAACATTGAAGAAAAACAGAAAGGTAGCGACAAGTCCAAGTGTACAATAATTTTAAAAATGATATAGAAAATACAAAAAAATTTTTTCGCAAAAAAAAATACACATGGTTGTTTTTAGTATTTTTTGTAGTATTTAAAAAAAAATATTGCATAAAAATTCATTTGTTTATAACAAATTGTTTGTTAAATAAACAAATAAAAAATGAATAAAAAAAATTTTTTTTTCTATAATATAAGAGAACATGATAAATTATGATTTTAAAAAAAAAAATGGTTCCTTGATATTAATATTAAGCAACAAAAAAAGATTGTTAATTAGCAAATGCGTTTCTGAGCAATAAATAAATTTTTTTAAGAAACGATTTTTTTTTTAAAAATCATTATTTTCATTAAGCATCTTATTCCCAAAAAAAATTTTTTAAAAATCTTATTAGCAAGACATTTGTTTATAACAATTATTTGAACAATGCAAGTAAAAATTTTTTAAAAATTATTGTTATGTAGCTTTTAGCGATAAAAAAACAAACTAATAAAAAAAATAAAAAAAAAAAATTTTCTTGATTGCTTTATTTAAGTTTTTCATTTTTCAATGTCTTAGATTGTTAATAAAAAAGTGAAAAATCAAAATTTTTAAATTTTTCCAATGGCGATCTTTTTTAAACCCTTTCAAGAATAGCTCCAAGAAGTGAAAAAAATTCTGGGTTTTTAGTTTTGAAATAATCAGGGTTTT
Source organism: Microplitis mediator (assembly GCF_029852145.1). NCBI lineage: Eukaryota > Metazoa > Arthropoda > Insecta > Hymenoptera > Braconidae > Microplitis > Microplitis mediator. Next base: position 15,832,723 of record NC_079972.1, on the reverse strand, counting down.
TATGTAAACTTTCAACAGGTAAAAATTAACTAATTAACAATAGCATGGTTAATTGAAAAATCGGGGTAAAAATTTTTTTTCGGCGAATTATTATTTATTCATGTGTTTTGAAAGTACCAAATTTTTTTTATTCCTTAATATTTATATTTTATCAGTGAAAATTATTTTTATTCATAATAGTATTGATTCGGTCAACGCGCGTGCACGCGCCGCTATCCGTTTTGAGTCCCATTTTCACCGTTAAATTAAAATTATAAATATTGTCGGTACAATTCGGGGAGGTAAGACTATCTTTTAGGAAATTTCCTCCTCTTTAAGGATCTTTTTTTTAATTTTGGATATCTCAAATATTTTTCGAAATATTTGCAAAAAACCAAACCCTTTTTTTTTTTTCACTAAATTGTTTATAACTTTTACAATTTTTGCGAGCCCCAATTTTCCAGTTGAACATTTTTTCTAGATGCCATTTCGAATCGAATGAGACCAAAACCATAATTTTCGATGAGGTTGAACAGGTTTTCGTCAAAAAGGCACTTGTTGACTAGACTAATAGAAAAAGGTAGCGATTGCGATTAAAGGCAAGAAGTGTAAAAGGCATAAATATGCTATACACTGTTAACAATAATAAAAAAAAAAAAAAATAATAATATTTTGATACAATATTATTAGCAACGATACAATATTTTTCCAAATAAAACCTCGTCAACAAGTGAATTAGTACATTTTTGACTAATTCAATCAGTGAAATTGTCACTAATTCTATATGTTGTTTTTTTTACTAATTCAAAAAGTGAATAGTCACTAATTTATAGTCGTATACTTTGGACAATTTAGATTAGTGAATATTCACAAGTAATTCGTGGTTTTTCACTAATTTAGTTTTAGAGAGTACTCGACTACTTCCTTCTCAGCAATTGTCTCGGTCTCTTTAGTTTGGTTATTTCCATTTCTTTCATCATCACTATTCCGTTCCGATTTTCTTTCTTCAACCACTTGTCGACAATTGAGTTTTTTCAGATTTTCCGAATCTCTATTTATTCACACACCCATGACTACCCAGAAAAACCTCCTACACTCTGGATTCTATACCAGCAGTAAAGGTACTCGAGAAAAGAAGCACGCAGTTAACCCAACTCATTTTAACTTTTTTCGTGTACTGAAAAGAACAAAGCCCGCACGATAATATCAGGGTTATTTGTAGTGGTTTATGTAATCGAACGCCCGACTCTTGAGTAAATATACTTTGCTGAGTTGTTGTTATTTTTAATATATTGTATGTTGCGCATAAAATATTAAACAAGTTTGTTTAATCAAGTACAATGTGGAAATTTAAGTTTGTATGTAATATTATTGCTGTGTATAAAGTTAATAATTTATAAGTATTACATAAGATTTCACTTAACGTGACTGAGGAACACAACTCACCTGACATTGATTATGTAGTGTGAAATTGGATTGTTGTGGGAATTCTCGCTTGGAGCCCATGAGATTGTTACAGAGCGTGATGTGAAGTTAGTGGCGATAGGACGTCCCGGTGGATCTGGTACATCTGCAAGAACAAATAGACAGTAGATCATGTTAGCTCTTGTCTTTGTTTTCAACACATCTGTTATATAAATATAAACGTTTGGTTAACATATTAATTTAAATATAGGGGAGGGTGGGGCAGAGCGACCCCCTAAGCCAATTATTATTTTTTGTGGCTTTCAACCATAAGATCACTTTACTTTTGTCCTATTTCGAACAAATTTATGGACATTTTGCCAAAATTCTGAAAAAATTTTTTTTTTTGTGGGGCAGAGCGGCCCCCCTTCAAAAAGTGATAAAAAAAATTTTTTTTTTCGTTTTTTTTTTTTTAAATTGTTTTCATCATTAAGAATGTATTTCTTTCTCTTGACAACTATTTTTGGTTTTATATTACTCGAAAAAAATTTTTTAAAGCGTAAAAAATCGTTCACTCTCGATTACCTTAATTACTAATTGTTATTTATTAAAAAAAAAATCAATTCTATAGTTTTACTTTATTTCAAAAATTTATCAACTAAAAAAAAAAATTTAATTTTTATAAATTTTTAGTGACCAAATTTGCCTCTTACATAAAGAAACGGCCGAAAAATATGAAAAAATAATTTTTTCGGAAGTTTCGGCTGGTCCATTTTGCCCCAGGTGTTATGCGTAGGGCTAGAAATGTGGAAGTATACTAATTTTTTTTTAATTTGACGATAAAAATATGAAAAAATCACTTGTTCAAAATTTTGGGCTTGTCCATTTTGCCCCAAATGTCATGCGTAAGGGTAAAAATGCGCAAACATATCGGATTTATAGTAATTAGTCGAAAAAAAAAAATTTTTTTTTTTATCAAAATTTCAGGGGGGCCGCTCTGCCCCACCCTCCCCTATATTTAAAATAACTATAATGAACTGACTATAGCCGAGTCGAGCTGAAAATTTAAAAACCTTCAGTTATTATTAAAATTCTCTGCACCGGGTGATGAATTATTTTCATCGTTTAAATCCGGGATTATATTTTATAGCTAAACGTGAATAAAATCCCGTTGATGAGTACATTTAAGCTGGAAAAGCGAGTAAAAAATTATACGAGATCTAAATAATGAAATTTTTCAAAAGTATATAAATATTGTTGAAATAGATCAGTGTAATATGGTATTCTTATTATTATCAAAGTAATGCTGGGCAAAATGCGATGTAGAAAATTTTTAAATTTCAAAGTTTTGTCCAGCTTCCTCTTATTCGTGTGTATTTTTAAAAATGATAAAGTACTTTTAGAATAAAATTTGAATTGCTTATTATTCTTAACACTCACAAGTAATAAAATATAATGTCTGGGTTGCATAAGATCTAAAATGATAGTGGGGGCCAGGTTAAATCTCAATGGGACCTAAAGTCATCATCCTTTTCTGACCTTTCTGGCCTCTCGGCGCTGCCAGTGACCGCTTTCGCGTGTCTCCGACGTTTATGTCGCTCTTGTGACATTTACCCCCGAGAATACACGGTATATATGTTTGCATACAACGCCTCTTCTTTATATATATATACTATATACCAATATTATACATCATAAACATTTTCACAAAGTTATCATTTTTTTAATAGCCCCAGAATATATTACATTTCTACCGCGAGTCAGATATTTAATGTCCTATACATACGAACTAATTAAATTATACTAATTAATCAATAAATTTAATTACACTTTGTACATTATTTAGGTACTTGGTATTAATTTGGCATTTAAATTTGTTAAGTATTGTTTACGTATTCATAATAATTGGTTAGCTCGCGATTTCAATTTAAAAGTAGTTACGATATTTTATTTTTTATTTGTTAATTTATTTTCATTATCCAGGTTTACGGTCTGATGTATTGCAGAACAAGCGGTTGTGTTTTATTTATTGCAGATAGACATTAAATTAAGGTTTATTGGTACAGGACGTGGTTTTTTATTTATGTTGTTTATATTTTCTTGCCATATAATTTAACGGTGAGAAAACAATGATTTATGAGCAAGAGTTTAAAGTGAATGTAGAGAGATGAGGCTGAGTGACAATGATGAGAATAAATTACCGGACGAAAATACTTGCTTTACTTTACTCAGATATAATAATATTTTATTATTTTTAATTTTTGTGTGAAATAACCTTTTAATTCGTTTTATTACTTAAATTTAGTAATTAATGCATTTAAATATCTTGACAAATTTATCCCACAAACTACGTTCTCGTTTTTATTAAATAAATTTTGACATGTTGTCTTTAATATGATTTTATTATTTTAAATTTGATCTATAACACGGAATATCGCTTTAAAATAAAGTATTTAATTTAATTATTGTAATTCCATTATGGCGTTTATCATTTTCACTGAATATTGTTTCTATTTTTATGCAACCTCATGGCTTATTTAATTTATTGAAATAAAATTTGTTAATGTAATATTACAGAGCTTTAATTTTATATTTTATATTTTAACTGCGAAATGAAAATAGATTTAAAATCTAACTCATAAAAATTAATTCAATTAAATATGAAATTCCGTAAAATATTTAAAATAAACATTTTCAAAATTACATAGACATATATGTATACATTCTTTTTTTATATGACCTGCTGATCATTGACACTAAAAAATCGGGAGTAAATTTGGATTTTATTTCAATCCTCATTCACTCCAACACTGTAAAAAGAGCGGTTTAAAAATGGACTCATTTTAACTCCGCCCGGTGTTAAAATAAAATTACACCGGTGTTAAAAATACCGGTGTTAAAGCGGGGTAACCGGTGTAAAAGCGGAGTAAAATCGGTGTAAAGGCGGGGTAACCGGTGTAAAAACGGAGTAACATCGGTGTAAAAGCGGGGTAACCGGCGTAAAAGCACTCTCTAAAACTAAATTAGTGAAAAACCACGAATTACTTGTGAATATTCACTAATCTAAATTGTCCAAAGTATACGACTATGAATTAGTGACTATTCACTTTTTGAATTAGTAAAAAAAACAACATATAGAATTAGTGAAAATTTCACTGATTGAATTAGTCAAAAATGTACTAATTCACTTGTTGACGAGGATTTATTTGGAAAAATATTGTATCGTTGCTAATAATATTGTATCAAAATATTATTATTATTATGATTATTATTTGTAATTGATTATAAAATTTTTTTAGCAACTTGATCGACTAAATTAACAATTAAAATTACTTTCATACGGTAAATATTTATATCATAATTATAACTCATAACCTGAATCTATTGTCAATAATGGTTTTGATTCAGGTTCGGTAAAAAAAGTTGGAGTAAAAATATAAAGCTATTAAAAAATAACAAGATGTATTATTTAGCAACTAAATTAGGTTTTATTTAATTAACTTACTTGAATTAATACTGTTCAGTTGTATTTAAAAATTATCGTAATTAATTTTGCCCTGAATTTGATAATTCAATGATAGAATAAAAAGTCTTTAAGCGAGGCGCCACTAGTAATCATTGTAGAATCCGGGGAATCACTAATGAGTTAGTGAATCTAATTCAAAATCACTAATTTTGTAGTGAATTTTAAGATCACTATTTCAATTAGTGAAATTTTCACTTATTTAGTTTTAGAGAGTTCCGCATTCACTTCAGTCGTTCTATTCCGATGACCATCTTACCCTACCCTATTTATTTTCAGTAAAATAAAAATTTTGAATACATCTGTATATAATTATAAGTTCATAGGCATTAATTTTGTAATATCTAAATAATAAAGTTGATTTTAAATTTAATCTACCATAAAAATATATATCTATATTTGTATATCAAGATTTAGTGTTGTTGCAGATTAGAAAACCCATGTCACCAAAAGACAACTCACATCTCTACACTGGAGCTTGTTGTATTGGGGCTCAGGTGGTTCAGCACCAAATGGTAATAGAAATCTACGACACATTCACTTGTATATCTCTCCACATACATACAAGTATATATTATATATCTCATTTAAGCTTTTTCATGCTCTGCTCTGCCATTCAAAATAATACAGCATGACAATTTAATAGTATTCTCTATTCTATAAGATTATATTATAGTTACCCGTTTTATTATCAAGACTAAAAAGAAAGGAAATAAATCAATAGATATATTACTTTAAAAAAGATTGTGTAAAAAGTATTGTAATGTGCTCTTGAAATGTTTCGACTATTATTTAACTATGAGTATTAACACTTTAAGGTTTACTTTTGCACATTGACTATTCACTATATTGCTTTTGACTTTAGTGACGTCTAAGTGAATAGTTCTGTACATGTACTATACAAGAATAAAACGATTGTACAGCGCAAGGAAACTTGTAGGAAACAATTATATAGAAACAAAAGATTGCTTTGAACAGCTCTGGTGGATATTTGCCAAATGCTTTCGTCGGAGGTTGCCATGATCTAAGAAAAGAGAATACACCTAGCAGAAAATCAAAATTAAATTTTCATTATTAATATAGGAGAGGGTGGGACAGAGCGGCCCCCCTGAAATTTTGATTGCATTTTTACCCCTACGCATGACATTTGGGGCAAAATGGACAAGCCCAAAATTTTGAAAAAGTGATTTTTTCATATTTTTATCGTCAAATTAAAAAAAAATTATTATAATTCCACATTTCTAGGCCTACGCATAACACCTGGGGCAAAATGGACCAGCCGAAACTTCCGAAAAAATTATTTTTTCATATTTTTCGGCCGTTTCTTTATGTAAGAGGCAAATTTGGTCACTAAAAATTTATAAAAATTAAATTTTTTTTTTTAGTTGATAAATTTTTGAAATAAAGTAAAATTATAGAATTTATTTTTTTTTTTATTAAATAACAATTAGTAATTAAGGTAATCGAGAGTGAACGATTTTTTACGCTTTAAAAAATTTTTTTCGAGTAATATAAAACCAAAAATAGTTGTCAAGAGAAAGAAATACATTCTTAATGATAAAAACAATTTAAAAAAAAAAAAAACGAAAAAAAAAATTTTTTTTATCACTTTTTGAAGGGGGGCCGCTCTGCCCCACAAAAAAAATTTTTTTTTTCAGAATTTTGGCAAAATTTCCATAAATTTGTTCGAAATAGGACAAAAGTAAAGTGTTCTTATGGTTGAAAGCCACAAAAAATAATAATTGGCTTAGGGGGGCCGCTCTGCCCCACCCTCCCCTATATAACGTGTTAATTACAACATTCACTCTCTCTGTCTTTTATTAATAATTGATAAAAGCTTGTAAATATTTATTCTCATAATTAATAATTCCATTTATTTTATATTTTATTATTATTATTATTGTATGCAGATGTGAATAATTCATGTGAAATTTATCTCTCAATTCAAGCGTTTCATCAACTGACTACATAAAATATATATATATATAAATTTAAATATTGTATAACTTTGTAGTTAAAGCATATTTAATTATACTGAGAAAATACCGAAATCATCAAGAAACTGAGGTAAAGTAAAATATTTTTGATTTTAATTGTAAGTTTACTCCGTCAATCGTTATGTACATTATCTATACATATGCGTATAACGTTAAGACTTTAATGCTTAGAATAGATTAAAATATCTTTTACTTTGTAGTTTACATTTAAATGTTGTCTTTCAGATATTAAATATACGCTGTTTCAATGCTTTAATATTTATTCATGTATATTATTTTATAATTTAAAACAATTTTTTTCAGGCGAGATAAAAAAAAATGTTTTTAAATTTGAATATAAAAAAAATAAATGTTTGTCTTGTTTTTATAATTTTTATTTTATTTTTATTTTGTTGTCAAAAGTTGTAAATGAAATTAATAAATTTTTTAATTGACGAAAACTAAATAAAAAGTTAATGGAATTAATTAGAAATCAAACTTTTTTCATTAGCGATTCACAAACTTTATTTTTTTTTTATTTTATTACTCGCACTGTACATTAAATCAATTAATTATTTTAGTGCCGGCAAAGTTAAAATTCGTTTTTTATTTTTTTTTAGGTGGTGTTATTTTACAACATAAATTTTTCTTACTTAATAATAAATTAAAATTCATTGGTAAAGAGCAAATAATAAAATTAAAACAAAATAACTCTATGATAAATAATAAATAATGAATATGCAAATAATCCCAATGGATATCACTTGTGTGTATTGAGTTTAAATTTATGAGCAAACCGGGTAAAATTGATCATTTTGCAGACCATCGATAGTAATTACCGAATTCCCATTCCATTTATTCATAATTTTTATTGACTTATTGATTTTTAAAATTAGTTAATCAGCCATTATTCAAATAAATCCTTATATCCTTATATATTTATTAATAACAATTTAAAATACGTATGATGTAGATATTGTATAAAATTTAATCATCAAACTGATGGAAATAGAAGAATAGAAGAGAGCATTGTTTAATTGCAATCCAATTGCAATTCATTGGTGTTAATAATTACTTTGGTAGCAGATCGTGTTCGTTCATGTGTATCGAGTCATCAAATTGGATCGTGCGTTACCTCATTTACTTCGTCCATTCACCTTTTCAATGTTTCCAAAATGGCTACGCTGTTTCCTACCCGTCATTTTAATTTTTCTTTCACACACAAACATGTTAACCACTCGAATCTTTTTTTTCTCTTGTTAATGTCGAGCTTTAGAAAAATTTAAATTAAATTTTTTTCAATGTTCCTACACGGAAAGAAAATTATGGCAGCGGTTCCCATAATTTTGTGAAATTTTTTCCTATACCATCATAGGAATTACGACCATAAATTATGGGAGCGGTTCCTATAATTATAGGAATGTTTCCCATAATTATAGGAATAGTTCCTATAATTATGGGAATGATACCCATAACACTATAGGAATGGTTCCTATAATTTATAGGAATACTTTCTATAATATTATGGGAATCATTCCTATAATTTATGGGAATGGTTCCTATAATGCAATTGGAATGGTTCCTATACCATTATGGGAATCATTCCCATAATATTATAGGAATAGTTCCCATACTATTATAGGAACTATTCCTATAATATTATGGGAATGGTTCCCATATTATCATGAAAAAATTAATTTAAAGAAGTGCAGTAATCACTTCTACAATACACAGAAATATTTTTAAACATAAAAACAAAAATTCAAACATTGAAAAAAAAAATCGTATTTGGCAAAAACACATTAAAATTTTTAACAAGAATTTTTTGTCAGCACAAAAAATTCAAGAAAATTCAAATTTTTGGAAATTTCTACACTATTGTGCAAAAAAAAAATTTAATGATATTATAGGGATGGTTCCCATAACATTATGGGAATAGTTCCCATAAAATTATAGGAATAGTTCCTATACCAATATGGGAACCATTCCCATAATAGTATGGGAATGATTCCCATATCATTATGGGAACCATTCCCATAATGGTATGGGAACTATTCTTATACTATTATGGGGATGGTTCCCATAATATTTGGGAACCATCTCTATAGTAGTATAGGTACTGTTCCCATACCATTATGGGAACCATTCCCATAATGCATAGCAAAACTTCCCATAATTTTCTTTCCGTGTACACAGAAAAAAAGGATTTCTTCGCACAAAAAATTTTTACTTGACCCAAGAAATTTTTTGTATTATAAAGTGAAAACAAAACTTTTCTTGGGGTAAGATAAAATTTTCTTGGAACAAGAAAAAAATTTTTTAGCCAAGAAAAATTTTTGTTTCAATTCATAATACAAAATATTTCTTGCGCCAAGAAATTCTTTTTTTCTGTGTATTAGTTTGTTTATATACACACCATCCCACACTATTCTGTGTTATTAGTAATATCGCAAAATTAAACTTGAGATTTAACGCGATTGGTCCGTTTTCTGCTTAGAGCCTTCAGTACATAAGGGACTTACTGAAGATTACAGATTTAGTATTAGTGAAAGAGTTAATCCCACAAGCTATTAATGGCTAAAATAAGTCAATTACTTATTCATATAAGGAGACAAGGAATAGTTGAGTAGTTCGAACTATGACCTTGCTGGTGATTTTACTAGCTGGTAGATCAGTCCCTCTACACTCTACTCGTTGTTGGATCAATGATTTCAAAAGGCTTTAAAGCAAGATAAGGAGTACGAGTATTGCCTAGGACGAATACTGTTCATGGCGATCCAAGCTGTGACCTAGCTATAAATTTAATCGTGAATCGAACGAAAAATTTCAGAACGACCAGACACAAAGACCGTCGACGCCCAATAGTTGGTTCTCTTATCCATTGTATATCGGTGAATCTACGATATTCTCAACGATTATCGATTTTATTTTCAACAAATTTTCCTATACTGCTATAGTCTTATTCTTATTTTCAAAATTAATATATAATAAAACAAATTTCGATAAGAGGCGGACTAAAAGAGTTAACCAAAATTTTTTTTAAAAATCTTTCTAATCGTAATTTAATATTGTTTTTATCAATTGTTCAAAAAAACTAAAAAAAGGTTTATGGCAACTCAAATAATGTCTTATTTTTTCGTAACATCACCATTTTACCCGCCTATTTCTTCATCGTATTTTATCAACTGAATAAATTTAACATAAAAATTAAATTTACTTATAAATTCATTTGTATTTTCAGTAACTGTTTTTATCATCAATTAATATACTATGATGTTTATGATGTAAAAAAAATTTAATATAAATTCAATTAATACGGGGATGAACCAATAAATTTAATTAAACACTGTAAAATCCATTGGAAAATATCTATACTTTCAATTTCATAACCAATATTGTACAATGTATATTCATGCATTCAATTTGAATTCCATTTGCGTTTTCCGCGTATACTTGCTGAAAACTGTAGTATGTAGGGTCTTTATCGTTTAATATAAATTTATAAGTTGAGTCAAATCTATACATATATATTTTTTTTTCTTTATTCCAATATTGAATTTTTTTTTGCTAACCTCCTCCGCCAAAAAATAATTAACCGCTCATATAAATTCACTTTTAATTATCCAATTATATGTGTAATGAGGAACTATTACTATTACGTACTACGTATTAAATATTAATCAATAGCTAGAGACATATAGAGATAAGATGAGAGATTCCCAGAGGAAGAATTAGGAAATTCATCGCTTCTGGTGCAAGAATATTTGAGCCAAATGGAGCACATACGTATATATATATCTATATCTATATGTCGTCTTAACTCGTGTGTCCCATCCCTCTTCTCTAAACCACTAGTCCCAGGAGATGCTTATCTACCGACTAACATCTCGAACCCAAACCGCGATAATGTCATTCCATTAAATTCATTATCTTATTTTATATTCATGTAGATTTAATTTTTAAATAAACTCACACTCTTATATCTAGATAAACAGTAAATTCATTATGTTAAAAATAAAAATAAAAAGTATATTTATTGCCTTTAAATAAGTACAAGAACTAATAGAATCTTTTTGTGATTGGTTTAGTATCGTGGAGACTTGATTGATGTGTCTTCGACCAGCCTTACTCAACGGTTACCTAAAGTGTTTTCGTGCTACTGGCTGTTTCTCTACGCTACTAAACTCTCTTTGTATATATATATGTATGAATGTATGTTGTAGTAGTGTATCTTCTCATCCGCCCCGATCCGCTATAATGTCACACTGTATTTCAGTTGTCACTGATGTAAATAAATTGTATCGATAAACATTGATTTACGAAACACTCGAGATCAATAATTCAATCATCAGTACTCTCTGGCTTATCTGTAATGTTGTAATTATTATTTTCTCTATCTATAGAGTAGGGGAGGGTGGGGCAGAGCGGCCCCCCTAAGCCAATTATTATTTTTTGTGGCTTTCAACCATAAGATCACTTTACTTTTGTCCTATTTCGGACAAATTTATGGACATTTTGCCAAAATTCTGAAAAATTTTTTTTTTTTTGTGGGGCAGAGCGGCCCCCCTTCAAAAAGTGATAAAAAAATTTTTTTTTTCGTTTTTTTTTTTTTAAATTGTTTTCATCATTAAGAATGTATTTCTTTATCTTGACAACTATTTTTGGTTTTATATTACTCGAAAAAAATTTTTTAAAGCGTAAAAAATCGTTCACTCTCGATTACCTTAATTACTAATTGTTATTTAATAAAAAAAAAATCAATTCTATAATTTTACTTTATTTCAAAAATTTATCAACTAAAAAAAAAAATTTAATTTTTATAAATTTTTAGTGACCAAATTTGCCTCTTACATAAAGAAACGGCCGAAAAATATGAAGAAATAATTTTTTCGGAAGTTTCGGCTGGTCCATTTTGCCCCAGGTGTTGTGCGTAGGGCTAGAAATGTGGAATTATAATAATTTTTTTTTAATTTGACCATAAAAATATGAAAAAATCACTTTTTCAAAATTTTGGGCTTGTCCATTTTGCCCCAAATGTCATGCGTAGGGGTAAAAATGCGCAAATCTATCGGATTTATAGTAATTAGTCGAAAAAAAAAAAATTTTTTTTTTGGTCAAAATTTCAGGGGGGCCGCTCTGCCCCACCCTCCCCTATACTCTTAAATAATGACGATAATAATTATTTACTATTTTTATTAAAATTTATTCGAGTTATAAAATATATAATAATTTTATCTCTAACAAGTGAAGTAAAAATTGAAAGAAAAAACAAGGAGAATTGATTGTTAAAATAAAGAGTAAAACGTAAATGTACGGGCAGAAGCTCAACGGATGTCTGAATAAGGGCGGAGATAGATCCGCCCAAAAGTGGCCATGGTGATAAAACGTTAAAAGCACTCTCATAGATCGTGAATACAAATGGTTGCATTTGGTCAGCTCAAGGTTGTATAAAAAGTATAAAAAACCCCAACCCATTAATCGTAAATTTTATTTTAACATTTAAAGTTTATTTTACAAAAATAATCATTTACAATTTTTCACTTTTGAAAACTGTTTGTCAATAATATCAAATTAATTAGTGGAAATCAAAAGGTTGATAAAATTTAAGTTCTATGAGCACTTTAAGATTTTATGTACGAGTTTAAAATTAGCTCAGCGAATTCTATTTGTCGTATCAGATATCTACAAGATTTAAAAGATACAAGATCCTTTGCTCTGTATAAACACTCAATTTAAACAGGTACTAAAGTGCAGTTTCCGTACACAGAAAAGAAGGATTTCTTGGGACAAGAAAAATTTTGCATTATTGAATGAAAACGAAAATTTTCTTAGGACTAAAAATTTTTTCTTGCCCCAAAGATTTTTTTTTTGACTCAAGAAAATTTTTTCTCGTTCCAAGAAAATTTTCGTTTTCAATTCATAATGCGAAAAATTTCTTAGGACAAGTAAAAATTTTCTTGACGTGAGTAAAAGTTTTTTGCGCCAAGAAATCCTTTTTTTCTGTGTATACATATTTTTATTTTTAAAAATAAACAAAATTAGTTATTTATTTCAAATTATCCGTTCGTGGTTATTCATAAATAATTTATTGAATAAACGTAATTACTATGAAAGGTATTGATATTATTGTTTTCATGTTATGTGACAATATCAGTGTCTTTGTTCAAGCAAATATATATTCGAATATACAATACCACAATAGAAACTAATAAATTACTGCAAAGGTAAAAGGAAACGATTAAATTATTTAACATTAAATTTTTTATTTAAAAGTTAATGAATATTTTAAAATATATGCTGCTGTAAATTTAGTTTTCATTAATGATTAATAATCACTGATAGTTAAATTGAAAATTTAATCGTGAAGATTTAAATGAAATTTCCGTTTTACCTGAGTCCAAATATATTTTATTACTAAAAAAAAAATATTCATATATGTATAAGACTTTGATACCGTGGTTGTTATAATTGTAACTGGGTTATATCTCAATTAGGCAAAATCTGAAAATAAAAGAAAGACGCGAAGCACGATAGTAATAATAATTAATGGTCATGTGCGGCAAGTCGAAGCGGAATAAACTAATTGGATAATTTTTTTTTTTTGTTTATTAACGGTGAATTCATTATATTTAATAGTGAATAAAATATATATAACAGTTAATTTAAATAAATTCGAAATAAAAATAAATAAATTTAAAAAAAAAATGAATGAGTTATGGAAGTTATGATTGAAAGCTTTGTATCATCAGTCAGGTTACTGTCTCATTTTCTATTATATATATTCAATGACAGAACCTAGAGTAGAGGCCGAAAACTTGTTGATGAAAGTTTCTCCTTAATTTAATTCAAAGTGCGTCAGTGATATAAATTTAACCCAAGCTCGTCGGTTGTAAAGTATAGCTGTTGTCTTTTAGTCAGAACGAGTTTTTGGATAACAGGCATTCCACATGTATATTAAATTTTAACTTTTACTCATATCAGTATCACTATTAATTGATAAAAAAAATTTGTAAAACTTTTTTAACACTGTGTGATAGAGGAGGGTGGGGCAGAGCGGCCCCCCTGAAATTTTGACCAAAAAAAAAATTTTTTTTTTCGACTAATTACTACAAATCCGATATATTTGCGCATTTTTACCCCTACGCATGACATTTGGGGCAAAATGGACAAGCCCAAAATTTTGAAAAAGTGATTTTTTCATATTTTTATCGTCAAATGAAAAAAAAATTATTATAATTCCACATTTCTAGCCCTACGCATAACACCTGAGGCAAAATGGACCAGCCGAAACTTCCGAAAAAATTATTTTTTCATATTTTTCGGCCGTTTCTTTATGTAAGAGGCAAATTTGGTCACTAAAAATTTATAAAAATTAAATTTTTTTTTTTAGTTGATTAATTTTTGAAATAAAGTAAAATTATAGAATTGATTTTTTTTTTATTAAATAACAATTAGTTATTAAGGTAATCGAGAGTGAACGATTTTTTACGCTTTAAAAAATTTTTTTCGAGTAATATAAAACCAAAAATAGTTGTCAAGAGAAAGAAATACATTCTTAATGATGAAAACAATTAAAAAAAAAATAAACGAAAAAAAAAATTTTTTATCACTTTTTGGAGGGGGGCCGCTCTGCCCCACAAAAAAAATTTTTTTTTTCAGAATTTTGGCAAAATGTCCATAAATTTGTTCGAAATAGGACAAAAGTAAAGTGACCTTATGGTTGAAAGCCACAAAAAATAATAATTGGCTTAGGGGGGCCGCTCTGCCCCACCCTCCCCTATATTAAATTTTAACTTTTACTCATATCAGTATCACTATTAATTGATAAAAAAATTTTTAAAACTTTTTCAACACTGTGTGATATGTATTAATAATTACTATTAATTTGTTAGTAGTTATATTTTGTTGAGGTAAAAGTCAACAATGGTGTTGTCCGAAAATAAAAAAACACGATTTTATTTTATTTAGGGCTACTTAAACAAAATAGCAAGTTTAATTGTGTAGCAGAGACGAGAGCCAGCCAGTCGTTTGTGAACCCGAGTTTTAAATGAAATGGCGTTAAATACAAGCGAGTAGAAGTACGCGTATTTAAACGACACAGTCTGTATGCAGCCGTTGAACCTTACTCGTTTGTACGTACGTATACTTTGGTCGTACAAGCTGCAGGATTGTTTCCCAGGGTGAAACGATCCTTGGGGAGTAATTGTGGAGTCGTTTTAGTTGAGTCAGCGCAAGGGAATGAGCGAAAAAGAAACTTAAATTTCTGTACACTTTACTCGTATGTCCATGTGTGTATGTGTACTAGCGATTGTGTGAAAGAGAAATAGAGAGAATGATCATGAGAGTTAAAAAGAGAATATATATATATATATATATATATATATAGAGGATAAAGTTATTGGTGACCGCTAGTTGGTATATGGTAAAAGACCATCTGTATTCAACCTACTCGGTAAATTTTAAAATATTTTCCGCCCCAGAGTAAATCAACTACCACGCCCGGGTGTACGCGCACTATGCACAAAGTCTCTGTAAATTCTTTTACTTTTTTACCGAATACGAGTATTATTTTTATTACAACATTCACAAGAATTCGAAAATATAACACTGCGAGTACTGTTATAAAGTTATTTCAAAGAAGTTAAACTTATATGATTCGATTGTTGAGATTCTATTTATTCATTTATTATTTTTTTTTTTTTTCACTGACATAGGAACGAATAATTTTTATATTTGGTCGAAAAAATTTTAAAGGAAAATTGAATAATAAAATAAGGATGTGAAATTATTTAAAAACTTAAATGGTATTAAATTATTAATTAAATTAAACCTCTGGTGATGATTGACAATTATTAATCAAGTATCCAGACCGTTAAATAATTAATATTTTTAGTGAGTAAGTGGAATTATCAATTCTGACCTCAATTTCGTAATGATTAATATTGTAAGTCTTCTTTTTAAAGGAGATGAAAACTTTCTGTCAAAGAAAGAGTTAAGAGAACCAATAATGTTTGAATTAATTATAATAAAAATTAAATAGGAATTCATGTGCTGAAAATAAAAAAAAATTTGTAAAATCCAAAAGTGCACGCCTCGAACGCTCATGTTATGTTTTTTTTTAATAGTTAAATTTCGAATAAAATTGAATATCCCGCTCTTTTCCCTTAGAAATTTCCATGGTAAATATACGGTAATAAAAGTACAAAAAAAAATAAATAAGGAGAACATTTCTAATGAAAAATGGCGGCAGTGTGTGTTTGTTTACATGTAAGATTGCCGGTTTTAACCGTAATGATTTATTTTTAAAAAAACGAGAAGGCCTACAGTAGTGATTTTTGAAAGGAACTTTCTTTGCTTATTTCTGAAAATTTTGAAAAAAAAATTAAGTAGTTTCGTCAAGTCGTTCTCGAGATATCCGTACCACGCCGTTTTTTTGAACCACAGACTAATGGACGTCCACGATAAATTTTTTTTAATGAACTTTTTTTTATATTAATACATATTAGACAAATTAAAAAAAGTATCAGGATTATTTATTAGTGTTTCAGCTTTATATTGATGTGTTTTTCATAATGTGTAAGAGTAATAGAAAAAAAATATATGCACTTTAATGAGTGGAAATCGTGTGACCTTGACAGGTTGGTTATAAAGCACAACCTCTCCGCTTCGCTTCCGAGGCGTGCAATAAGTTGATTTTAAAAAAAAATAACGTCAAGAAATTGAATGAAAAAGAGTTTAAAATGATAATAAATTTGATGTCGATGGGTTCGTTTAAGCAATAGTGGTTGGTCATCAATGTAACTTGTACTTGGTACTTTGCGCAAAGTTTAATTCTATAGGACAGACACTTAATCTGGCTTTAACTGCTACTTGATTAGAAAATCCAATCCTTGAGCTTGATTTATAATGTACTATTTGCTGTCGGGAATCAGAGATAAATTATCCATCAAAGTCCAAATACCCCTTCTCAATTATTTATCTAGAATTTTAAAAATTCAACCGACTAAATAAATTTGAAATAATTTAAATTTCGTCTTGTGATATTTTATTATCGAATTGACTCTTTATTTTATTATCTCTTGTTCCAACTGCTGTCTTGTCAACTGGATAATAAATTTATATTGTTGAGATTCACCTGGATCCATTCCAAAGGAACAAATCTGTCGCATTGTTGTTTTTAGAGAGTTGTCTTCTCCGAATTCAGACTAGACTACGTTAAACTGGCCCTTGTCAAAGACAAATGTTGGAATTAAAAGACTCGCCGTTCTTTTGTCCAGTCTCAAGAGACTTTTATTTTTTATTTTTTTTTTTTATTATCATTTTCTACGACAACAAAACAAATAAGTAAACGAAAATAAAACAAAGAAATTGGAATACCAGAAATGCTTGAATCCAATAAAAGAGGTCTACCTAATTCAATGATTCTCTGCACTGCGGACTTAAAAGTTTAAAGAGAAATACATGCCACCCAACAAACGGATACCGGAATTAGATACATGGATGTTAAATTCACTGGGTTGTTGAAAAATCCAATTGATTGTCGCACACCAAATATATATATATATATATAACCAGTCTTTCGAATTAGTTTTCCATGTGTTACGTTACGCAGTTTTCCTGGCGTCTGACCACTCCTATCGATAACTACTAAATTTGTTGCACCAGTATCGAATCGATTTTGTCATCCATGTTTCGATTATATTCAGTTCAATAATTTATTTTAGTATAAAGAAAAGTGCTTAACAAATTATCCGAATAAATTACCTGAAGATTTAAAAATACGATTTTTAAATTATTTAAAATTGTTCGATCCATAAAAGTTTCTATTTATATATATTAGACTGGGCCAAAAAAATCGACTATTTTTTTTTTAACGATACTGTGAAAATATTATTTGGGATGACAAAAAAAAATTATTGTGAAAATTTGAGCCCTTAATATTAAAATTGAGAGGTGTATCATCGCAATTTTTGATTTTTTTTTAATGAGCGGGTTTTTGTCTCATAACTCTCAAACAATCGAGATAATCGAAATCGACTTAGATACATTTTTTGAAGGAAATTTGATACTCTACAAAAAAGGTTTGATTGAATTTTTTCTTCAGTTGAATCGTTTCCTTATAATATTACAAAATTCCAAAGTTGAACAATCGAATTTTAAAATCATACTAATGTTCAAAGTATGATTATAAGGAAACTGTTCAACTGACGAAAAATTTCAATCAACCTTTTTTTGTAGAGCATCAAATTTCCTTCAAAAAATGTATCTAAGTCGATTTCGATTATCTCGATGGTTTGAGAGTTATGAGACAAAAACCCGCTCATTAAAAAAAAATCAAAAATTGCGATGATACACCTCTTAATTTTAATATTAAGGGCTCAAATTTTCACAATAATTTTTTTTTGTCATCCCAAATAATATTTTCACAGTATCGTTAAAAAAAAAAATAGTCGATTTTTTTGGCCCAGTCTAATATATATATATATATTTTTTTTTTTAATGTTTGAATTGAAATAATGGCATTTATATTTATAGTTTTATAGAGACATAAAAATGTAACAATACTGTCAGCAGTGTTGCTATGCAATCGTATTGGTGAGTAGTGGTAAATCCATGGGCTTTGGAATTCAAAGTGCTGTGCGTTGAGATATCTGGGGATTTTTCACCGCTTTCATACTGTGTTTTTTCCTTAGAAATATCTTTTATTTATGCGAAACCCTCAGTACGAATAATGCATCTAAATGGAGGAGGCGCTTGCTTCGTTTTTCGTTTCGTATCTGATTTTAGTTTCCAGAAGAAGTTGTTGCCGTGGTATAAAGATGAAACTGGCATCTCGCCATCAACCTATGAGTATAATTATTTATATATGTTGTATATAAATTCACCTACTCTGTCATTGGTTACGCTCACTCGTGCATTCAATATTTTTTTTTTTGTTTTTTTTCTATCTTCTTTAGCATAACCAAATGTATGAGCAGAGAAATTGAAAAAATTTATATTTTATTTTTATTAAATTATTGGTTTTATAAATAAATAAAATAACGTAAGCTCATCGTAAACTCGGATGATGTATTGAGAGATTTATCATATAAAAGCAAGTAGATGTTAAAATTTTATTATTTTTCACTGTATTTAAAAATAGTACTTTGAAATAGAATAGATTATTTAGAAAGAGTAAATTTATTGGATGCTGGAGCATTACTCTTGAATTCGTTTTGTGGTGTAGTATAGACAGACGAATAGCGGGTAACCACTACCACTCTGGGTTAGGAGCATTAGATCTATTCTATGGCTCTTGCTCTAGGGAGTCTGGCTTGACATGAAGGATGATGGCCTGCTACGTTGAATTGGTGTTTACCTCAACGAATTCCCATTGACGCATGAATTCGAAACTCGAATCAGACGAATTTGATCCAACCAACTACAACAGATGTCTAAGAGCCTTATTTTATGGCTCTTTTATTTTATTATTTATAATAAATTTCAAATAAATCATCTCAATTTTCTCTTAAAGAATTCAACGATCCTCTGCATTTTAATCTTTGACGTAATAAAGAATGATAGCACATATAAGATTTACCACTCTCTAAAACTAAATAAGTGAAAATTTCACTAATTGAAATAGTGATCTTAAAATTCACTACAAAATTAGTGATTTTGAATTAGATTCACTAATTCATTAGTGATTCCCCGGATTCTACAATGATTACTAGTGGCGCCTCGCTTAAGGACTTTTTATTCTATCATTGAATTATCAAATTCAGGGCAAAATTAATTACGATAATTTTTAAATACAACTGAACAGTATTAATTCAAGTAAGTTAATTAAATAAAACCTAATTTTGTTGCTAAATAATACATCTTGTTATTTTTTAATAGCTTTATATTTTTACTCCAACTTTTTTTACCGAACCTGAATCAAAACCATCATTGACAATATAGATTCAGGTTATGAGTTATAATTATGATATAAATATTTACCGTATGAAAGTAATTTTAATTGTTAATTTAGTCGATCAAGTTGCTAAAAAAATTTTATAATCAATTACAAATAATGATCATAATAATAATAATATTTTGATATAATATTATTAGCAACGATACAATATTTTTCCAAATAAATCCTCGTCAACAAGTGAATTAGTACATTTTTGACTAATTCAATCAGTGAAATTTTCACTAATTCTATATGTTGTTTTTTTTACTAATTCAAAAAGTGAATAGTCACTAATTCATAGTCGTATACTTTGGACAATTTAGATTAGTGAATATTCACAAGTAATTAGTGGTTTTTCACTAATTTAGTTTTAGAGAGCATAGTTAAAAATTTAAGATGTCAGATAAATTTTTTATCAACGTATCATTCTATTTCGATCTCAAAATTTGTCCGTTTATTTGAGAATATAAAAATAAAGACAGCATATCTTTTATTGTACAAATAAGTGAATTTTCTTGCTCAATAAACGTCACGTGCATTCAAGAGTATTTCGGTTTGGTTCTTCAATAGTACACAAGAGTTTAGTTATTGTCTTTCGTTTAATATAACGCTTCACTAAATTTAGATTCTTCTTATAAAACAAAGATATCAAACTATATACATATATATATGCATCCAACTCATCGTCGTGTGAATATTATTTTCGCTTAAATTTTTTTTCCATCGAATCCGTATTGATTTTATTTTACTTTTTTAATAATTTATATTTTACACCCAATCCTTTTACATAAAATTTAAATAATGTAATGCTATCCATTAAAATATTTATAAATAATTTTCACGTAACCTAATTTTTTTTTTTGCGGTTTTCATAATTAAAATCAGAGTACTTAGTGACATTAAATGAATTGATTTACATTAAAGCTTGTTTAATTATAATAACATGTTAAATGAATTTTAGTATATTTTTCATAGAATATTTGATGTATCGGCAGAAGTATGAATAAATGATAAAATAATGGATTGAGCAGACAGTGATTAAAAGTGAAAAATGATGATGTAAACATGACTCTTGGTTGAATAATAAATAATAGTATGATATCCAGGGGCATGTAGAGATGGATGAATTAATGAAATGTTGGATATCGAAACGTATAAGATTGACTAGTGAGATATAAACGTATATGCAAAGTCAGTTATCTCGAGTGGATGAATGCTGTAGCAGAGCACAATCGAGAATGTCGAGTGTCGACTGGCAATTTGGTATGCGTGTGGTAACTCCGTTGTCTAGAGTCTAGATAGAGGTGTAAAATAGAGCGAGGTTAAAGTAGGGATATGACGGTGATAGTGGAATTCGATAAGGTCTCTTCTCTTATTTTCGTGTGCCTCAAGGATTTTACGCGTTCCTAATGTATATAGGTATAGATATTACTTTAAAGTCTACAGTATCAGTGTCTATAGTAAACTCTAATACTACTCACTCTATACTACTGTAGTGTAAGTAATGTAAGAGACGGCGGTGCAAAGCGATCGATGTGGACGATAGCATTGATCGTCTACCATTATTCTATTGACATTTTGCCCATTCGATAGTCCAAAGAATGAAAGAGATTGAACCAAGTCGACTTGAGGAGAATTCTGGTTATTTTATTCTCCGCTGGATGCTTTCATTTATTTACAGTCAGGTCACGTATTACTGATGCTGTTGAGTCCCATGACCGATAATATTCAGTCTTCCAAGTATTTCAAATATGTACTTTCATATATTTATACATGCGCACATTTTTATTCATTTAATAACAATAAGTCACATGAATTTTATTCAGATTAATAAAATATCCTGTTGAAATTCAAATAATAAATTTAACATGTCAATATTAATACTTATTTTTAAAATTTTAAATACTGACGTTGCTTCCTGGAAATCAAAAATTTTAAATAATTTTACATAAAAGTATTTTTATCATTATTCACATCCGATTCTGGTATAACAAATTAAGTAAAATAAATTATAAATCATTATTAGAGATATTTGAGTGTATATACAAAAATCGATATACATTTATAAGTTACCTTAATTGCACGTCTCGGAAGCGAAGCGGAGAGGTTGTGCTTTATAACCAACCTGTCAAGGTCACACGATTTCCACTCATTAAAGTGCATATATTTTTTTTCTATTACTCTTACACATTATGAAAAGCACATCAATATAAAGCTGAAACACTAATGAATAATCCTGATACTTTTTTTAATTTGTCTAATGTGTATTAATATAAAAAAAGTTTATTAAAAAAAATTTATCGTGGACGTCCATTAGTCTGTGGTTAAAAAAACGGCGTGGTACGGATATCTCGAGAACGACTTGACGAAACTACTTAATTTTTTTTTCAAAATTTTCAGAAATAAGCAAAGAAGGTTCCTTTCGAAAATCACTACTGTAGGCCTTCTCGTTTTTTTAAAAATAAATCATTACGGTTAAAACCGGCAATCTTACATGTAAACAAACACACACTGCCGCCATTTTTCATTAGGAATGTTCTCCTTATTTATTTTTTTTTTTTACTTTTTTACCGTATATTTACCATGGAAATTTCTATGGGAAAAGAGCGGGATATTCAATTTTATTCGGAATTTAACTTTTAAAAGAAAACATAACATGAGCGTTCGAGGCGTGCACTTTTGGATTTTCCAAATTTTTACAATTATTACTTGATAAAATTATTAATATAGTTTAAATAAAATTCCGCTAGATAAATTTTCAAGTGTTTTTCAAGATTGTAAACACGCAAGCCAGCAAGCAAATCATGAAAAAAAAAAATAAAGGAATAAAAAAAAAAAATTCAATTTGGATGAAGATTACATTGAAGATCTAGTCGAAATAAGACGCCCCATTTACCTGACTGCATAATTCAATGTCACTTTGTTCCCAGTTGTTACAATTGAATCCAATCAATCGATTCAAGATACATATATACACACATACATTTGCACACAGATGCGGATACATCACAACTGTACTAGTGTAGTCGAAACGTGATCTTCTCTTTTTCATGATTCAACAACGTCCCAATCAACCCACTTGTTACGGCTGTCGAAAGTAAATTTTTTTCCGCTTGTATAACCTCACGGGAAATATACCTCCAAATGACTCGCACATTTCTGTTGAATTGCCATAACATGCAACCCATTTATAACTCCCGTTCTCGTGGTATATTATACAACAAACTATATATATATTTGTATACACATGCATACCCAATAACATTAGTTTATTTGAATAATATATGCGACATTAATTCAATAAAAATCTAAATTACTTCAGAAATACCTGACGGTTTGATTTTGTTCAAAAATTTAATTTGAAAAAGAGACGTATCAAAAACGATTAGATTCAGGGATTAAATAAAATTTCCTACAATAGTTTTAGTTACAAATTAAATATTTAATATAAGTTTAAGTATATTAGCGTATAATTTAATTTTAGTATAATAGTAATTACTACGAGCAATTGTAATAAAATAATACGAATAAAGGTCTATGAAAATAATAGTGACGGGTCAGATGAGTTTAATTGTAATGGCAGTGGGTACTGGTTATATTTAACCAGTTAAAGTAACTCAACGACTTAAAAGGGAAATACGTGCCGACTACAAATAAACGGAGCAGTGCAAGGGACTTGTTTGCCTGCCAGGGCCAGCACACACTGACCGTTCAATTGCACCTTGTTGCACGTGATGAACACACTGATTATGTATTTTGTCTTTATCATAAAGCTACATGATACTATACCACCGTTGTCACAACTTTCAAGTAATTTATTTTTAAAACTCGTGTGACAATTACAACTGATAATTACATATGAGGTTATTGCATGCCTTAAGCGCGAGCTCTATTTTACTTTATTGTTATATGGTTTATTTAATTCATGGGTGACTATCTTTGTTAACCAAAGTACTTTAAATTATACTAAACAAAATTATTTTTGGTAATCATTAATCCCCTTATTAATCGAGCTTTTTAAGTAAACTATTATTAAATAATCTTTTAAAATAAAATAAAAGCTTTTAAAGCTATACACGGAAAGAAAATTATGGCAGCGGTTCCCATAATTTTGTGAAATTTTTTCCTATACCATCATAGGAATTACGACCATAAATTATGGAAGCGGGTCCTATAATTATAGGAATGTTTCCCATAATTATAGGAACCATTCCCATAATATTATGGGAATGGTTCCCATATTATCATGAAAAAATTAATTCAAAGAAGTGCGGTAACCACTTCTACAATACACAGAAATATTATTAAACATAAATACAAAAATTCAAACATTGAAAAAAAAAAATCGTATTTGGCAAAAAAACATTAAAATTTTTAACAAGAATTTTTTGTCAGCACAAAACATTCAAGAAAATTCAAATTTTGGGAAATTTCTACACTATTATGCAAAAAAAAAATTTAATGATATTATAGGGATGGTTCCCATAACATTATGGGAATAGTTCCCATAATATTATAGGAATAGTTCCTATACCAATATGGGAACCATTCCCATAATAGTATGGGAATGATTCCCATACCATTATGGGAATGGTTCCCATAATATATGGGAACCATCCCTATAGTAGTATAGGTACTATTCCCATACCATTATGGGAACCATTCCCATAATGCATAGCAAAACTTCCCATAATTTTCTTTCCGTGTAGTGAGGAATTGACAGCTTATGTCAATCGTAGAATCTAGAGTTTTAAATTAAGAACTTATACATTAACACCATATTGGTGGTGTGAACGTTCTAATTCAAACAATCCAAAATTTAACGCCGTGCGTGGTGTAACTTTCACACCGGCAGTGTTGAAAATTTTAAAACAAATTCATTCACATCACACCGCGGACTCAAAATTTTTTACAGTATTGTCAATTTTTAATAAAATTATTTTTATCTCTTTCAGGCAAAATCGAGTCGTCTAAAAAAAAATATTTTTTTATTACTAACCAAATTAAAAAATAATATTATTACCGAGTCGATTTTCATGTTTAAAAAAAATTCAATTTTCAGAAATAAAATTTTTTTATATTTTAATTTTATACGTGAGTTTATTTCACAGTCACAAAACTTAGACGATTACTTGGGCTTAACTTTTCGCGAGGGACTATGAGTAACGTAAATACCCGAGCTCGTGCTTTGCATACACAAAAATTAGTTTGTCTTTTTAACGAAACGTTAATCATGTCAATTAGCATACACGATAAGTTAATCCTCTAAATATTTATATTTTATCTCCATTATATACATTAACTAACTATTAAACCATTTAATAATTAAAAATAATAATAGGTATTTATTAATAGCAATGTATAGATTATTTAACTAAACAAAATCAATAGCTATTTTATCACTATATTACACATAAGGTATTATCAGAAGCATACACGCAATAAATACACACTAATACGCAACAGAAGCACACATATTGCCGTTGCGCATATAGTTCCTTGCAATCTAGAGACCACATTACATAAATTCACTCACGGGCAGAACACATTTCGCGATAGTGTACATTTGAGATGCGCCCGTGGACTATACAGAGCTCTAATTCCGATGACGTATGTGTTTGCCTAACCTAGTTTTCTGTTTGCTAGTTTCCGGGTAACGAGTTGTCTAACACCCCCAGTATGTATTTCCGAGTTTCATAACTTCTTCCCGCAATGTATACACCCCCAAAAATTATTATTTTTAATTAATTATTGACTACATCCACAATACTCAACTTTTGACTACAAATATTCAAGTGTAGGGGAGACCGGGGCAAGACGGCCCACCTGGGGCAAGAAGGCCCACCTCAAAAATTAACCAAAAATTTTTTTTTCTTGTTTTCTTTTGATTATCACAAATTTATATTATTTACTCATTTTTAGCCCGATACGTGAAACTTGGGGCAAAATGAACCACTCAAAAATTCTAAAAGAAAATGTATTTCATAGTATTATAACCTAGTCATGATTAATTTAATAGAAATATCATTTTTTGGTTAATTATATGGATTTCGATTAAAATAGAGCATTTGAAAAAGTTAAAAAAACCAATAATCAATTTTCTACAGAAGTGAAAAAATGACTCGTATTATATCAAAAAAGGTTATTTCGAGTAATATTAAAGTAAATACAGTTGTTAAAGAGAAAAATATAAACATTTGTTACGCGGGAAATTTTTTTACAATTAAAAAAAAAAAATTTTTTTGCGCGCCTCGGAAGCGAAGCGGAGAGGTTGTGCTTTATAACCGACCTGTCAAGGTCACACGATTTCCACTCATTAAAGTGCATATATTTTTTTTCTATTACTCTTACACATTATGAAAAGCACATCAATATAAAGCTGAAACACTAATAAATAATCCTGATACTTTTTTTAATTTGTCTAATATGTATTAATATAAAAAAAAGTTCATTAAAAAAAATTTATCGTGGACGTCCATTAGTCTGTGGTTAAAAAAAACGGCGTGGTACGGATATCTCGAGAACGACTTGACGAAACTACTTAATTTTTTTTTCAAAATTTTCAGAAATAAGCAAAGAAGGTTCCTTTCGAAAATCACTACTGTAGGCCTTCTCGTTTTTTTAAAAATAAATCATTACGGTTAAAACCGGCAATCTTACATGTAAACAAACACACACTGCCGCCATTTTTCATTAGGAATGTTCTCCTTATTTATTTTTTTTTTTACTTTTATTACCGTATATTTACCATGGAAATTTCTATGGGAAAAGAGCGGAATATTCAATTTTATTCGAAATTTAACTTTAAAAAAAAAATATAACATGAGCGTTCGAGGCGTGCACTTTTGGATTTTCCAAATTTTTTTTTTCATTTTTTTTCGGAGGGGGCCGTCTTGCCCAAAAAAAAAATTTTTTTTCAGGAGCTTCACCAAAATTTTGGTGAATTGAGTTCAAGTTGGACAAGAGTAAATCGACTTGATGGTTAAAAGCCACAAATAATAATAACCGGCTTAGGTGGGCCGTCTTGCCCCGGTCTCCCCTATACTTATTTTTTCTTTTTCACTTGCAGTTGTGCATTTAAGTGCAATAAATAAATAAATTTATAATGGTCATTATTTTGATTAATATTTAAACAAAATTGCTGGCTGGCTCCTTAGCATAAAATCTTTTGAAAAATTACGAAAACAAGAAGAAGAACAAGAAGAACAAGTATTTCATGTCTGGTTTTCAGTACACTGCAGTGTAGAATCTCGTGTAGGTGTGTTGGCTATAGAAATGTATCATCTGGGGTGTAAGGAGGAAAATGTAGGAGAATTTTCAGTGTAAAGGAAGGTATGGAATAGTCGAGTAGACAGAGAGAAGTTGTTGTATTTGTAGCATCCAGCCTTATACTCTCTCATCCTACTTCAACGATTTTAACCCAGGCAATGGGTTACTAAAGGGGTTGAGGAATGAGAAGGGTAGACTAGGACGGTGCGGGGGTGACCCAGGTATATATCTACTTTCACAATACTCTTACTCTGTATGAATATATATATATACCTTCTCTAACTCCTTTCACCACCCTACTGAGAAACAGTACTAGCTACAAGCATGTACATATATATATATATGTATAGAAAGAAGCAAGCAACGAGCTCAACTTTACCGCTGACACGTCAAGTGTCCAAATAAATAATGTGCCTTATTTGTTATATCGCGTGTGCAACGCGTAACTGTGTTGAACGACGGAAAACCCAGATGCAATGTGAATTCATGGCAACACGCAGAAAAGTGATTTGGTATAAATATATATATATATATTTTTTATATAAAATATATAGATCTATAAAGACCAAAGTAAGAAATGGATATAAAAGAACGTCACGCTCCAGTCGTTGATACGCCAGAATTTTTCCCACGATTTTCGATTCTCATTTTTCGAATACTTCATGTTTTATGAGCTGTAAATCACTTTATAAGTATTAACTGCCAGTTAAATTGCATTTTAAAATGTCTGTTAAGAGAAAAAAATAAATTCTTTATTAAAGTTCACAATGAGAGAATCAATTTAGATTTTTTCCATCGAGATTATTGTTGATAATTTAATTTACGAAAACCAGTGAAATTATATTGAAATAATGAATAATTATTTGCATTCAAGTCAGTGCTGAATAATTTCATAGGATAGAGAGAGAAAACTGTGTTGACATGTTTTGTTTTAAAAACATATTTTATGCATGAGCTATATTTCATATGGCTTCTTATAATATCAAAACTGATAAAATATTTGTGACGCGCTTGAGAAAAACCTGAACGCTATTCTTTATTAAATAATATAAAAAAAGTTTTTATTTAGAGTTAAAAAAATCTTTGACTTTTTATTTATGTATTTATAAAAAGATTTTCAAGAGTAATTTTCTTTACATTTTTATTTTCCAGTCTATCTATATATATATATATATATACATGAAATGACATTAAAAATAAAAAATAGTGTTACGAAAGTATACAAATGTGTAAGTTGAAGTGGTGCCGACAGCAACAGCAGGTTGTAATATACCAAACAGTTTGTGAATGTTAGGTTACGTTGTTTTTGATGACGTTTTTCCGGTTAAATATATATACATTATATACACATATACTCATCCTATGTACCTTTAACTTTTGTATAATTTTACTTTAATTGCTGTTGAGGCTCGAGTTTTCGAGTTTTCGAGTTTTCTCAGTGACGCTATTTCTTTTACTTCTTTTACTTTTTATTATTTTTTTTTTTTGTGCGCTCGTTATTTGGCAAGGCACTTTTGTACTTAACACATAACAGTACTTGCTCGTTATTTATGTTGATATGTTTTCCAAGTGACAAACTTATTTAAACCATTTATCTTAATTAAAATTAATTATAACCCGAAAGCCTTGTTGTTATTGCCTTTATAATTGTTTTTTATTTCTTTTATTAAATTAAAATATGTGTATATGTTGGCACAGTGAAAAAACTTAAAAGAAGCATTTATGTTTTCAGTAATAGAAAAAAAAAAAAAAAAGGTTGATAAGCAGTCTATGTAAGCTCTATTCGGCAATGAATATTCATGAGTTGTGGTGTTTTCAAAAGTGAAGAGCCAACTCCTCCTTGGGTCGTTCGATGGGTTAAAGATGGTATCAGCCCAATGTTTACTTAACAGAAACACACACTTTTCATAAGCTTTATCATCAGCCTACATCACAAAAAAAAAAAAAAGCAAATAATAATAAAAATGCTAAAACATTTATTGAAAATAAAAAAACAAGTAAAAAATTTTGATGTCGTTCCAGCAAGTTAAAAGTTTATCAAAAATGTATATGGTTTGTGTTATTGACGTTTAAAAAGTTTTAAAATGTTGAAAGCCGATCGTCTCAAGTATCCACCGCCAACACAAGAGTCGTGTATCTTCTTTTTTTTTTCTTTTTTCGAATCAATACAATAGTTGATATGTCTCTGCAGAAAAGTATTTCTAGCCGTTTTTAAAGGGGTAAAGATACTAAATCATCCTTTATACGAAGCGTCGCTAACAGCCGGGGAAACGATCCCTTTTTAAACTTTTATTTTTTGCTGCTATGTAGTTGGGTTACTATCTCCGGCCTCAAAAGTCTTCGCTGCTGCTTCTGCTACTGCTTCAACTCGACTTTTCATCCCCGGGTTATTACTTGAATCTACCTTCCCTTTATTCTATTTGTTTTTTACTATATATGTACTACTCGCCATCTTTGAATCGTTACTTTTATAATTTTGACTTTTTTGAGACATCGAAATTTTTGTAAATAGTTATTTATATTCATCACTATAAATTCATGTACTTCCATCGACTTTAATATGCAAATATTTATCATTTAAATAGTTATTAAACAGTAAATAAATATGAATATTACTATGAGTAAACATTAAATAGGTTAACGTTGAGTTGCTACAAATACATACAATCTTTCATCTAAATCCTTACACGTACCAACTCGATGCATTACCTACTACCACCCAAGTCGACACCTTTCCAACTCGGTTCACATTTACATATAGATAAATGTATATTTCCTAGCCTATGTATACAAAATCCGTCCACATATATATGCAGTTACAATATATAGACTTGCATTAAACATGCGTTCTTGTAAAATATATTTGTCACCAATCTCAGTGCTTTCAATCCGTAAATATACTTGTTTTTTGTAAGTATTGTAGTACACTGTAAAAAGAGCGGTGTTAAAAATGGACTCATTTTAACTCCACCCGGTGTTAAAATAAAATTACACCGGTGTTAAAAATACCGGTGTTAAATCAGGGTAACCGGTGTAAAAGCAGAGTAAAATCGGTGTAAAAGCGGGGTAAAAACGGAGTAATATCGGTGTAAAAGCGGGGTAACCGGTGTAAAAGCGGGGTAAATTGCGTCCGCTTGGAGTATTAACTTTAAAGATTACACTGTAAAAAGAGCGGTGTTAAAAATGGACTCGTTTTAACTCCGCCCGGTGTTAAAATAAAATTACACCGGTGTAGGAGGAGTAATTCACCGGTGTTAAAAATACCGGTGTTAAATCAGGGTAACCGGTGTAAAAGCGGAGTAAAATCGATGTAAAAGCGGGGTAACCGGTGTAAAAACGGAGTAATATCGATGTAAAAGCGGGCTAACCGGTGTAAAAGCGGAGTAATACTGGTGTAAAAGCGGGGTAAATTGTGTCCACTTGGAGTATTAACTTTAAAGATAATAAAACACAAAAAATGTCAGTTCTCTATAAAAATTAATAAAGAATATCATTTATTAACAAGTACAGTGATCGAGTAAGTAAAAATATTCACAAAGTAAAATATTTTAACACCGGTAAAGAATATCTACACCGGCGGCGGCGTTATTTTAACACCGGTCTAGAATATTTACACCGGTTTCGGCGTTATTTTAACACCGCTTTCGGGGGTAAATTTAACACCGATAATTTTAACACCTACACCGATTGGACTTACCCCGGTGATTTTTTACAGTGTAGTAAAACGTTATATAAATAACTAAAAAAGTTGAAAAATTATTTAAAGCAGTTTAAATTGCCGTTACATTTCATTTTTATTTATCGCATTTTGTAAAATATTTTAAAGACAGCCGTTAGTTTAGTTAAACGAAATGGTTTTATGTATGTATACAAGTTGAGTTTAAAAGCAGACATATAGTTTAAGAAATTTAAAAAACTGTAAAAATTTAAAAGACATTTATGAGCGCAAGAGCAACAAAAAAAAGTTAAACGGTATATAGGCATATAGTTATAAAGGTTTTGCCTCTTCGTTTATCATAAATCGGGTCCTTGTAATAGTGCACACACACCCTCAGCCATCAGTTGGAAAGAAACTTTTCTGAAAGTGAACTCTGCAAGACTTTTCCGTTCTACTTTCTAGCGGTTTAGTACCGAGGACGTAAAAAGAATAACGTGAATAAAAGGAAATGGCAAAGAGAAAAACAGAGCCGAAACTTTTAGTCATCAAAAAAACTTATGTGATTTTCGCACTCTCATTTGACATTTTTCCCTACTCTATTTTATACTTACTTAACATTATATCCACTATTTATAACAAAAGCTTTAAATTAACTCATATTTTTGAATAAATTAATTATATTATTATTTCGTAATTAGTGATTCGAAATCACATCAGATGCAAAAAAAAAAAAAATCTTTAGCTACTATAAATTATTTTAAAAAGTAATTAATCATTCAGCTAATAAAGTTTCCCTTCAAGTTAAATTATTAATATGGAAATCAATATTTTCTATTCCTATATCCGCTTTTTTTTTTTTTTTTTTTTTTTCTCATTACATTAAAAAACTCAATTTTACCATTTCCCGGGTAGCTTTTGTTAAAAGTACGATGCATGCAATTTTTGCTGAACGTGCAATCTGAAACTTCTACCTACGGTTCATTTTATTAACTCGCTTATATCTGAAAATGGTTCTGTAAAATCACTCTTTTTATTTTTTTTCCCTTTATTTTCATTGAAAACCTAATTCACAGAATTATTATTTTTCTTTAAATATTCCGTTAGCTAAGATGAAAAATAATATTTAATATCCATCGGCAGTAAAAAAAATATATGCATATGGAATAATGTTTTTACAAATAGAGCATACTTACTCATAATATTTTCACAATATATTAGTATTATTTTTTTTGTTTGTATTTATTTGTAAAAGCAAACAAATGTAATAAAACATAAATTTTCGTTAAACAAACAGTTGAAAGTTAACATGATGATTTTTTTTTTTTTTTTTTTTTCATACTGATTATTTAATGTAGACTATAATAACCAGATATTGGATTAATGTAACATGGAAACTAGTATATAAACAACTAGGTATATTCATCGAGTGTACGCGAATCGATTTTCACGAATTTCTAGGCGACATACTCGAGCATGCGTTTCACATACAATCTCTTTGTGATATAGATTTTAAAAATAATAAAATAAAATACTAAACTAAACGAATTTTTTTGCAATGATGCAGAGGTAGGTAAATGGTAGAGTAGAAAGAATTATTGCATATTACAGTTTTTCACATGAGTACTATAAAATAAAAGGAATTTCGTGTTTGAATTAAAAAGCATATTTATATGCTTTCGCTATATGATATTGATTGTTATTAATTGAAAGTCAAATATTATTTTTATCAAGTGTAGTTTGATTTTTTATTTTCAGTTATAAATAACGATTGCTATTGAATTTTATAACTATTTCAATGATTTCAATTATAATCTCGCTCTCTATTAATTATCTCACGAGTATTATTATGATCGATATATATATATATATATATATACTTTTAATATAGCAGAGGAATAGGAAAACTAAAAAAAAACAAAATTGATTTTCATTGTCGTCTACTATTTGCACAAATATTTTCAATTGATTTGAGAATACTAGAACGTAATTTTTAAAAAATTTTTTTCAAAGACTTTTGCTATGAAATGAATTTTTCCCGAAAGTAAAAAATTTTATGAAAACTGAAATTTCATCTGGATTTTTAGAAATATAAAAAAAGAGATGTAATGTAATGAAGATTAAAAATAGCAACCGTTACTTCCACTTTTCCTCAACGTATCGTAATATTTTAGAAGAATTTAATACAAAAATAAGTTATTCAATTTTGATGATACTTTAAGTGAGAAAAGTCATTTACAGTTATGGTTATAGTGCTCGACTGTATAGAAAAAAAGTAGTCTAATGATCATTAAAATTAAAAAAGAAAAGGTAATATGAAAATGTAATGCACAGGTAAAAATAATAGTTAAAGTAATGATAGTTACCGCGTAATGTGCATTGCATGTGTTAATAGACCTGCAAGTGATGCTAAAATTTTTATTAATCAAGATTAAGTTTTAAAAAAATTGTTGAAAGTTAAGTTTAATGAAATTTTTTTTTAATTTAATAAAAGAAATTTATCATAGTAAATTGAAAGATTAATAATTTATGTTAAAACTAACACAGATAATACTTTTTAACTTCCCGCTAAGAAAATTGTAAATTTTCAAAAATTCGGGAAGTTATTGGTTTCGGTCCGATTTACGAAAATCGAATTTCCATCAGATGTCGACGTTTTGAGGTCCTAGGAAGCTATCCTGACTAATTTCACGATGATGTCCGAGTATATGTATGTGTGTACGTACGTACGTATGTGTGTATGTATGTAAATATTCATAACTCTTGAACGGATGAACCGATTTTGATCGTTGGGGTGTCATTCGACGCGGCTTGTTAATGTCTTGAAGCCGTAAAAATTTGAACTTAATCGGTAGGGTGCGTTCAGAGATATTTCAAAAATAAAATTTTTTCGAAAATGTTTTATTTGGATAACTTTTAATTTGCTCGATGGAATGATTCCAAAATCTAATCAGCTCTAAAACTCTATAAGCCGCGTCGAATGCCACCTCAAACATCAAAATCGGTTCATTCGTTCAAGAGAAACCGTTGACGAAAGAATTCAAAAAAATTTTTTCCTTGGTTTTTTTGAAATTTCTCAAAAACGGCTAAATAAATCAATTTCAAAATTTGATCAGCTTCAGAACTTGATAAAACGCGTCGATTGCCACCTCAACCATCAAAATCGGTTGATTCGTTCGCGAGATATCGTGGGAGAAGGAAATGCTAATAAATGGTTTTTTACAAAACAATGGCATACAAAAGTATTTGCGAGCTCGAAGAGCTCGAAAATGTATTCACAATAATGTTTTCGAGCTCAACGAGCTCGAAAACAGCGGACAGTTTTGGGGCTGGCCCGCAGGGTCAACTGACAGACCGATTTTTTTAGATGGAATTGAAATTCAATACAAGATGAATTTCTTGAATCATCTAGACACTTTTTAGAAAATAAAAAACAAACTATTGTTGTAAATAAAAATAAAAATAAACTCAGCAAATTTCCCAAGATAGTTTGACCAACACCTATTTTTTATGAACTATGATCCTTGATCCTGTACAACGACATATTGCCACTTAAACGTCGCTTTTCAATTTCTTCTTCTTACATCAACAATCGCTGAGTACTCGCACCGAACTGCAATGTGAATTACGTTTTTTTTTTAGGAAGATACAAAAAAAAATAGCTCATATTACACTTTTCTTTGTGTACTCTTCTCTAGATAAAATTTTTTTTTTTAATTTTTAAAATAAAAGTTATAAAAAAAATAATTTAAGATTTGATTGATGAAAAAGTAAAACTGGGAGCCATTTGTAATATTTCTTAAAAATAATTAAAGTTCAGACATGAAGAAATTAAAAAGAGCGTTATCATGGTGAAAATTATTTCAAGTATGCAACTCACGTTCTAACGTAATCCAATCGAGCGAGACATGTAAGTTGCCAATGGGAATAATTGTTCAAGCGTTTCAGTCCAATTATTGGGCTCCTCGAATGACGTACAATCTCGTGTGACGTAATTTAAGATTTTTTTTAAAAAACAAGTCATGGAAAAAAATCCACTTGTCATCGTAAAATATTACTTTTATAAATATTATCATCATATGCATTAAAGTTTAAGCGTTAACACTTAAATGAACAGCTTTCACCATTAATTCAATGTATTTACTAACTTTATACGTAAGTCTGTTAATTCCAACAATTCCAGTGGGTTTTGGGAAAGACGTTTATGCAATGACCCTGCTTTTCATTTCACCCCCGCAATTGTGGAGCCCTTGCGGCAAAGGATTACTCACAAATTACCCCGAGGTACTACGTTATAATCTAAGGAATCTTCAGATATAATTTACCATAACTCACTCTGCTCCATTACTAGAGTAATGTATTCATCATAGAAATGTTAACTTTGAGTAAATTTAAGGCTTAATGCCCTACTAAATGAATTATTAATTTAAATCATTGCAACAAATAATACTTGATTCACTTGAAATTTTTAATTATTACTCAATATTTATAATGCACAGAAAAAACAGATATCTTGAATCAAGAAAATATTTTTGAAGACAAACGTTTTCGGGAACCAAGTCAAGATTTTCTTGAGCCAAGAGAATTCGTCTTGGTTGGAGAAGATTTCTACTTTATCTTAGAAAATTTAGATCTCCAAAAAAATTTTCATGAATCAAGAATATTTACCTTCAGTCGAGAATTTTTTTTTTGTGTGTGCTTATAAAAAAAAACTAGGGTCTTTTATTAATTTATATTATTGCACGCCTCGAAGCGAAGCGGAGAGGTTGTGCTTTATAACCGACCTGTCAAGGTCACACGATTTCCACTCATTAAAGTGCATATATTTTTTTTCTATTACTCTTACACATTATGAAAAACACATCAATATAAAGCTGAAACACTAATAAATAATCCTGATACTTTTTTTAATTTGTCTAATATGTATTAATATAAAAAAAAGTTCATTAAAAAAAATTTATCGTGGACGTCCATTAGTCTGTGGTTAAAAAAAACGGCGTGGTACGGATATCTCGAGAACGACTTGACGAAACTACTTAATTTTTTTTTCAAAATTTTCAGAAATAAGCAAAGAAGGTTCCTTTCGAAAATCACTACTGTAGGCCTTCTCGTTTTTTTAAAAATAAATCATTACGGTTAAAACCGGCAATCTTACATGTAAACAAACACACACTGCCGCCATTTTTCATTAGGAATGTTCTCCTTATTTATTTTTTTTTTACTTTTATTACCGTATATTTACCATGGAAATTTCTATGGGAAAAGAGCGGGATGTTCAATTTTATTCGAAATTTAACTTTTAAAAAAAAACATAACATGAGCGTTCGAGGCGTGCACTTTTGGATTTTCCAAATTTCATATTCTATTGCTGTAATAATATAATTAAACATTAATCTCAGGTCATTTTATACTTTTGGAATGACTATACTTAGATCTGCTGAAAAATTTACGGTTTTAAGGAATATGATTGTTAAATGTTAATAGAATGATTTCATGAATTTTAATGCAATTCTCATAAACTTGTTGAACCATCTGTAATACATTGCACAAATATTATGATGACAAGAGATATAAAACATTAAAACTTATGAATTTTTTACTACTATTCAGAAATAAACTTATAAATCCTGAGGTACTTTTTGATGCGATATGAAACTATAATGATATAAACTTTTCGATAAAATTAAGCTCAGATGTTAAGGTGAATATTAAAATTATGACAAAAATACATTTTCATTAGAAATTCATTGTATATCTTAAATAATGAAAGGTTTTTTAAATGAATGATTTCAATATTTGTCATAAAAATAGATTATGAAGTTAAAGATTATCGTTGAAGAATTGAGATTTTAATACTTTTCAATGAAGCGGAAATAAATCTCAAATTTTTTTTTACATTTCACAAACGAACAAATTGGTAATTTTTTTTATTTCTTATAATTAATACCATATACGCTTTGAAAGAATCAACGATTGTTAAAATTTTTGGTTGAAACAAAAAATTTGTAGATTGAACAAAAAAATATGTACTCTCGAAGCAGTTCTATAACATTTCTCTTTTCAACAGTATGTAGATTCAATTGAATTTACTTTTTGTTCCTCAATTTTACTTAGTTTTTTACGAAAGAATAAAATGTATGAGGTAGATTGAACTAAAGTTTATTTCATTCATTTTATTATCATTTTTTTTATATTTTTTACGTACTTTTCCTACTGTTCATTGTATTGCGATTAACGATCGGCTGCAGTAAAGTTCCACTTTAGGTAAGAGCTTTCGGTCAGCTGCCCGAGCTTTTATCTGTAAAAGCTTCGATTCGTTTTGACATGACGTTTTTGTACTTTTTACGATCTTTATATCTTATTATCTTATGCCAACACGAAAATATTTAAACTCTGGTAATATATATTCAAAATAAAATAATTAAATGCACTCTTGGACATAAAATTTTTTTATCATTTTAATTGATACCATTAGAGAAGTGCATAACTTTTTTTTTTGTATATTTAATTTTTTTTATCTTTTAATTCTGTTTAATCCAGATAAATTATAATGAAACTTGCATAATTCGGATTAAGAATAAAAAAAATAATAAAATAAAATTTATATCTACCTAGTATAATAAAGAAACTTCTTATTCTTTAGGTTTTCTGTGGTATCTTATTTAATACTTCTATAATAATGTACAAAACGTATAATAAAAAAAAATTTCAAAAAATAACTTTATTGTTATATTCTTTTCGTAAAGAAATTTAAAGTTCTAATTAATGTATAGAAATGTGTGTGTGTTTTTTTTTATTTTTTTTTTCCACAAGAGTATAAAAGATTATCCTTTACAACTTTCAAGTTGCCTTAAGGGAGTTAAGCATGTACATAATATTGTTCAGATCATCGCCTTTATGTTACTCACTTTAAAATCTCATTATTGTTTAAACTTTTATCTTTATTACCCATCAAAAATTTTATCTACATATTCTAAATAATTATTAGGCAGTTGATATTTTAAATTGAAAATACAATAAAATCGATGATTTACCATTTCTTTTTTTTTTTTAATCAACAAAAATAATATTTATGGTACGATGTGAATTAAATTTTAATTAATTCTTTGTAAAAGCTCTGTTCCAATAATTCAATATTTTTTTTAAAAAATTAATTTGTTTTTTTTTTACATAAAAGCTTTTTATGCTGTAGGCCAGGAATTGAAAGGAATTTTCAATTGCAAACAAATTCTTTCTACTTGGGGTTTATTTGAACATAAATTTCAAATAAATCACTTGATATAGGGGAGGGTGGGGCAGAGCGGCCCCCCTGAAATTTTGACCAAAAAAAAAATTTTTTTTTTTCGACTAATTACTATAAATCCGATATGTTTGCGCATTTTTACCCCTACGCATGACATTTGAGGCAAAATGGACAAGCCAAAAATTTTGAAAAAGTGATTTTTTCATATTTTTATCGTCAAATTAAA
Organism: Microplitis mediator; assembly: GCF_029852145.1. Taxonomy (NCBI): domain Eukaryota; kingdom Metazoa; phylum Arthropoda; class Insecta; order Hymenoptera; family Braconidae; genus Microplitis; species Microplitis mediator. Next base: position 15,794,511 of record NC_079972.1, on the reverse strand, counting down.
AAAAAATTTGTATAATTCCACATTTCTAGCCCTACGCATAACACCTGGGGCAAAATGGACCAGCCGAAACTTCCGAAAAAATTATTTTTTCATATTTTTCGGCCGTTTCTCTATGTAAGAGGCAAATTTGGTCACTAAAAATTTATAAAAATTAATTTTTTTTTTTTAGTTGATAAATTTTTGAAATAAAGTAAAATTATAGAATTGATTTTTTTTTTTATTAAATAACAATTAGTTATTAAGGTAATCGAGAGTGAACGATTTTTTACGCTTTAAAAAATTTTTTTCTAGTAATATAAAACCAAAAATAGTTGTCAAGAGAAAGAAATACATTCTTAATGATGAAAACAATTTAAAAAAAAAAAAAACGAAAAAACAAATTTTTTTTATCACTTTTTGAAGGGGGGCCGCTCTGCCCCACAAAAAAAAAAAAATTTTTTCAGAATTTTGGCAAAATGTCCATAAATTTGTTCGAAATAGGACAAAAGTAAAGTGATCTTATGGTTGAAAGCCACAAAAAATAATAATTGGCTTAGGGGGGCCGCTCTGCCCCACCTTCCCCTATCATTCGTACATAGATTATGAATACAAAATCTTATTTCAAATGTTACAAGTCATTGGATTACTGAAATGATTAAATAAAATAATTAGTCTGGGTGAGACATTGATTTGAGATTTTAAAATTAAATTAAAAATGAAATTTGAACAATAAATGTCTGAGAAATCAGAGTATCGTCTGGAGAATAATATTTGCAGAGCACAGCAGTTTGGTTGACGTGATGTGTTGAATTATTCATCTGTTGTCCTGTAACTGGAACCGTTTCTGACTGACTCGCCACTAAGTTCCATTGGGGTTTCTGTATGTCACTCGAATATATTTAGCACAGTGTCGCATTATTTTATCCTTAAAAAAAAAAAAAAAACTTATCTATTTCTACTTTCGTGGGTTATCAGTTGACTGGATCGTTTAATAAATAAGTATAAGTTATTTTAAAAATAAGATTAATTAAAGAACATGTCAATTCTCATCACGTCAAATAAAGAAACTGAAATATAAAAGTTATTACGTTTTCTTATAAGTAAGTGCAACCCCAAGAGCGAAATTCGAGAATTTTTCCGTTCATTTTTACAGTTGGTAAGAAAAATTGTGGGAGACTTTTTGATTCGTCAAGGGATTTAAACTTGAGAAACTTTGAATCCGTTCTCTTTACCTCCGGGAGTGCCTTGTCATTAAAAAGTTTGTCGTTCAGCAAATGGAAGACAAGAAAGACATATGGAAGATCCGTTACTACTTCTATAGTTTAAACATTATATTTTTTACTTTGGACATTTTTTTTACAATCTGTAATAACGGAATTTTTCTTATCACTTCTCGTTAAATGACCAAATGAAAAAGCTACTCCAAGAGTATTTTCTCAGCGATATGATAAATTTTTTTTTCATTACTTTATTTCCTCGCTGCGCGCTGCCTTTTATTCTCATCTCCGTAAGCCATTGTTACATTTTTCCGAGTTCTGCTGCATTCACTTGCATAGTATACATATCTATCGATCCTCTAGCTATTCTTTTACTCAGTGACGCTTTTGCAACATCATACCTGTCATCGTCAAAAATTCCCTTGCATTTGATTCATAGTCGACATTTTTTCCGATCTTTTATATTTTTTGCTTTCATACATGGATTCGTAATCCAAAACGGATCGTTTGTTATATTATCTATCAAGTATTCATACAGAGAAGCCAAAATTTAATGGATTCGACCAAAAAAAATTCACCTCCATTTCTTATCTAAAATAACATTAATCGAATAAATGTTAGATATTCTTATATATACATATATATGCTCTCATTCTTTGGTCGTACGAAAGAAATCATTGGTACTTTTAATTCCTTAGAGACGAGATAGTTAATTGCTAACCGATCGGAATAAATTGCTATTCCCTCGTTAATGTCAAATTGTAAAAAAAAAAATAAAAAGTTGAAGCTTAAAGTTTCGTTCCAATTTCTCTTTATTTCATTCTCCTTTACAACCCGCTTGTTTTTCTTCCATTTTATACACTTTTTATTTATTTTACTCAATGTTTAGTTTTTATTTTTTGTCAAGTGCCCTTGATGATTCCGCGGACGTAGTTTTGTATAACTAATTGCATTCGCTTACGTATATTTTCAACAATATACCTCACAATTAAATGTTATTTGAGTTGTTCTTGTACTTTTTGTATATATAAAGTTTTCTCATTATGTAACAGCTAAAAAAATAAGTACTGCAATAAATAAAAAGTTATAAGTTGGTGATTTGTGTTGAGATACAAATTAATATGTAATTTTTGTTTCTTTTTTTGATATTTGAAAATTTCTTTCAATGAGGATCAATTGGCCCATTATTTTTCGAACACTGAATATCTCTACAATTTAAACAATGAATTGGAAGCTTATTATATAATTGGCACAATCGGCTTTAAACAAATGCCTAATTAGTAGGATGTACGTCTTATTAATATAAAAATTATCGAGTAGAAAACAAACAGAAACTCTTAAATTAATCACTATTTATGATATTTTTTAACTGAAATCGGGTGATTTAAAAAAAAAAAGAATGAGAAATTTGTTTTTGTATAGGGGAGGGTGGGGCAGAACGGCCCCCCTAAGCCAATTATTATTTTTTGTGGCTTTCAACTATAAGATCACTTTACTTTTGTCCTATTTCGAACAAATTTATGGAGATTTTGCCAAAATTCTGAAAAAAAAAAATTTTTTTTGTGGGGCAGAGCGGCCTCCCTTCAAAAAGTGATAAAAAAATTTTTTTTTTCTTTTTTTTTTTTTTTAAATTGTTTTCATCATTGAGAATGTATTTCTTTCTCTTGACAACTATTTTTGGTTTTATATTACTCGAAAAAAATTTTTTAAAGCGTAAAAAATCGTTCACTCTCGATTACCTTAATTACTAATTGTTATTTAATAAAAAAAAAAATCAATTCTATAATTTTACTTTATTTCAAAAATTTATCAACTAAAAAAAAAAATTTAATTTTTATAAATTTTTAGTGACCAAATTTGCCTCTTACATAGAGAAATGGCCGAAAAATATGAAAAAATAATTTTTTCGGAAGTTTCGGCTGGTCCATTTTGCCCCAAGTGTTATGCGTAGGGCTAGAAATGTGGAATTATAATAATTTTTTTTTAATTTGACGATAAAAATATGAAAAAATCACTTTTTCAAAATTTTGGGCTTGTCCATTTTGCCCCAAATGTCATGCGTAGGGGTAAAAATGCGCAAACATATCGGATTTATAGTAATTAGTCGAAAAAAAAAAAATTTTTTTTTTGGTCAAAATTTCAGGGGGGCCGCTCTGCTCCACCCTCCCCTACTTGCGACAATTTTTTTCGATAAAATAATTTACAGATGGTTAAAATCGCTTAAAAATAATTGTCAATAAACTATTAAATTAACGTCAGTTTAAAATCTAATGAATATACTAAATGTGATAAAATTAAGCTTTTCAACTTTTTTAGTAAAAAATAAAAAAAAACTAATTAATTACATGAATCAAATTATGACAACTATTTCCTCAGTGAAATTAGCATAATTCTGTGAATGTGATGAAACAAAAAAGTAATAGTAGGAGAAGAAAAAAATAAAATAATAAAAATCAAGTTTTACTTTTAGAGAATTTTTTTTTGCGTCGCAACTCAACAACATATTGAGCCCTTGGTGCTTTTTAGTAGTGTCCGTATCACTCTCGACAAATGTGTTGCTGGCATACACTTGTGCTGCAGTACACACAGTCAAAAGAATTTAGGTGGAATACGAAGCCAGAGAGTAGTCTGAAGAGAAGGAATACAGAAAGGAAAATGGTGGATATGTAGCTGAGTGAGAAGTGTATAAACGTGTGGATGTGAGGATGTGGAGACGCGTTGAGCAATTGAATTCATCCTCCGGAAAGAGGGTGACTGTCGACACTATTCCAGGTGGCATGGTTCCTGTTTCAGTCCTCATATATATATATATATATATAACTGATATACTGTTGAACTAAGAAAATAGCATCAAGAAGATGTCATACCTGTTTATCTACTTAAACTTTTTTAATAAAATATTTTTCAAGACTTTTACTGTTATTTTTTTTCCAACAAGTATATAAATAATATTTTTCCTAAAACATTTTCCTATGGATAGAAGAAATTTTAATTTCTTATTAATATTGAATGTATCATTACTGAAAATAAAAAATTTATAATGTTTAAATTTAATCTGGCTTTCAAATGAAAACTATGTCTCTCTTAGTTTTATCCTTTTTCAAGTTGGCTTTAGCTGTTTGACCTGACCCCATTGCTCTAGTTAGACTTGGACGCCATTTTCAGTACGCAGAATAGTTCTACTGAATATTTCTTAAACTAAGTACTATAGCTCATACTTTTTATTCATTCTTTGACAGTTGACATAACTTTTTTCTTTTTTTATTTAAATTTTAATTACTGTCAATTCAGGTGTTTTTTTTCTTCTATTTTTTTTTTGTAACTCTCTTATAATTATAATTTTTCATTTTAAACTTTCTGTCAGTTTTGAATTCTCGCTAAAGCTTTTAATGGATTCTGTTGATACATGATAAATAATTGCAACTCGAGTGCACGTGTTTATTAAAATCTGATGTACACATCAAAGGTATAATATTTTGTATTACATTAAATCAATGTGCAAAGCATCAAAGTTTTGTGTTTAGAGTGAAAACTGACTGGTATGCTATTTTACCACAAATTTAATGACTAATGTCAATATTATCGTCTTGACAAAGAGCAATGTGGTAAAATAATTCTATTTTTGTTACCTTTACTTTATAGATTTAGCAATTTATTTTGACAAATTACATTTATAATTCTGATTAATTTCTATTAATCGATTGTTCACAGCTATATTAAAAAATGAGCAGGTCTAAGACTTTTCCCGGGTCAAAAATAAAACTTGATTTAGACTTGGTTTACCAAGTCGAAATTTGGAGCCGTTTTTCACAAGACTTTTTTTACGGAGGTATGAAATATATTAAGTTTTCGCCTTGGTTTAGACTTAACTGGCTTACTTAGTCACGATTTAAGACGAAAAAGTTTAAATCAAGTCGAAATTGACTTGATGTAGACTTATTCGACTTAAATTATAAGTCGAAAAAGTCAGAACTAAGGTAAAATAATTTTTATATACCCGGGTCAAAAATAAAACTTGATTCAGGCTCGCTTCGCCTTATTTTCTTTGAAGTTATCGATTTGCCGACGATTTTTTGATAAGATCTCGACTTTTTCGACTTAAATTTAATTTTTTTAAACTTTTTGAACTTTTTTCATCTTAGTTTCAACTTATTCGTCTTTACTTTGAGCACGATAGTCATTCACATTACTTTTGACTTGATATATAAAAATTATTTCACCTTAGTTCTGACTTTTTCGACTTATAATTTAAGTCGAATAAGTCTAAACCAAGTCAATTTCGACTTGATTTCAACTTTTTGGTCTTAAATCGTGACTAAGTAAGCCAGTTAAGTCTAAACCAAGGCGAAAACTTAATATATTTCATACCTCCGTAAAAAAAGTCGAGTTTGTCTTGTAAAAAACGGCTCCAAATTTCGACTTAGTAAACCAAGTCTAAATCAAGTTTTATTTTTGACCCGGGTATTAAGGCGAAAGTAAGGCGAATAAATAACTTTATTTCGACTTGATTCAGCAAGTCAAAAGTAATGTGAATGACTATGTGCTCAAAGTAAAGACGAATAAGTTGAAACTAAGATGAAAAAAGTTCAAAAAGTTGAAAAAAATTAAATTTAAGTCGAAAAAGTCGAGATCTTATCAAAAAATCGTCGGCAAATCGATAACTTCAAAGAAAATAAGGCGAAGCGAGCCTGAATCAAGTTTTATTTTTGACCCGGGTTTCATTCATTAAAAATAAAAAAAATTTTAATTGCTACGAAAAAAAATCTATTTTATTTGTGGGCAAAAATTTTTGACTACCTCATTTTACTTAATTATTTCTTGCATCATGTAAAATAAAATAAAATTTATTTTTAATTAATATCATTAGAGTTTAATCACTAATGAATTATTAACGAGATAAAATTAATAATTACGTTTAGTACTTAAATAAATTTTTTTTTCTTTTAGATTAAATTATCATTAAACGAGTATTTAAACCCAGCATTGGACGTTACTGTAAGTAAATTATAAATTTATCTCTTCTATATACTATTATTGTTATTATCATCACTATTATTATTATTTAAATAATTAAATCTGTTCAAACTATCAGAATGAAAAATGAAGCTATAAGATTTTTATCTCTTTAATAAAGTTTATTTTTTACTCAGTGTATAACGGACGATTGATTTTAAATTATATCCACGACAGCCTTGAATTTCCATCCGAGGAAGGGATAAAATAGAGTAGAGCCTGGCTCTGCAATATAGAACCCGGGGATTGTGAACCAAAGAGGGTGGACAGATTAGAGCGCGCCTTGGATTAATGACATTGACTGCTTGATAACGAGATGCCGCTTGTTCGCTTAACTAAGATTTACGAACATGCTCTGCATTTTATTTCATTAAAATTAAAATTTAAAAAAAAATTAACTTTTAAAATATTTATTGCTCTTGCCTCAATAAATTAAATTTTATTAAATAACTATTTCTATTTTTAAGTTTTACTGGCCGCTTTGCCCCACCCTGTCCTATAAAATACTGATAAAAATCTCTAGTATTATTACAGCGCAGGTTATTGATTATTTTTCACAAACTAATGCGTACTAATGATAATAAAACTGTGGGGTGATCTTTGCGTGCAGTAACTAACTATTTTTAAGATATCCGATTACCATCGCAAGCTAACTTCCGTAAACTCGTAATTTGTTATTCAATGTTATATATAAGGGATATCCTTATCCAAAACATTTATTGCTGAGGTTAGTCGGAGTCCATTTATGTCTATATATATACATACATACATATATATATATATTTATATATAGAGGCGGTTTCGTGTGACACCGCATTGAGAGTAGATCGATGACACGTCGCTCATGTTGCTTAATGATAATCCTTTAGCGCTGAGTATGTTGACGTTAAATGTGTGAATCATTAGTAGATATGTATGCGATGACGCACTGGTAATCTTGCAGTAAGAAGACTTTATGGAGAGTAGATCAACAGTTTATAGGCATGAATTTCCCTAATTAAATGATTTATTGGTGTGTATATTATAATATTACTTAATGTAGAAGCCAAAATTTGTGTTAGTTATATATGTATGATGCATACATTCATGCATACATGCATACATGTATATAGATCTCTCTTTCTCTCTCATTCTATATTATTCCTAGAGGGAATAGCAATGATGTGATTCTATGAATAATTATAAAATTGTAAGACTGATGAATTTCTCGAAAGTTTCATCACCCTATATTACTAACATTAGTCTATCATGCATATGGATAAATCTCGCTTTGTAATGAAAGAAAACGTTTTAATTTCTTGCTGCATAAACGTTTAGTCGTGAATCTTGAATTTAACTTTGTTAGAAAAACATTTTTAACTTTTGATTCACTAGGTCTTGATTTTCATTCGTTTTTCAATCACAGTACAGACTCGATATAAAGGGAAACTCAGCTACATAAAAAAATCGGTCTGTCAGTTGACCCTGCGGGCCAGCCCCAAAACTTCTCGCTGTTTTCGAGCTCGTTGAGCTCGAAAACATTATTGTGATTACATTTTCGAGCTCGTTGAGCTCGCAAATACTTTTGTATGCCATTGTTTTGTAAAAAACCATTTTTTAGCATTTCCTTCTCCCACGATATCTCGCGAACGAATTAACCGATTTTGATGGTTGAGGTGGCAATCGACGCGTTTTATCAAGTTCTGAAGCTGATCAAATTTTGAAATTGATTTATTTAGCCGTTTTTGAGCAATTCCAAAAAAACCAAGGAAAAAATTTTTTTTGAATTCTTTCGTCAACGGTTTCTCTTGAACGAATGAACCGATTTTGATGGTTGAGGTGGCATTCGACGCGGCTTATAGAGTTTTAGAGCTGATTAGATTTTGGAATCAATCCATCGAGCAAATTAAAAGTTATCCAAATAAAACATTTTCGAAAAAATTTTATTTTTGAAATATCTCTGAACGCACTCTACCGATTAAGTTCAAATTTTTACGGCTTTAAGACATTAACAAGCCGCGTCGAATGACACCTCAACGATCAAAATCGGTTCAGCCGTTCAAGAGTTATGAATATTTACATACATACATACGTACGTACGTACGTACACACATACATACACTCGGACATCATCGTGAAATTAGTCAGGATAGCTTCCTAGGACCTCGAAACGTCGACATCTGATGGAAATTCGATTTTCGTAAATCGGACCGAAACCAATAACTTCCCGAATTTTTGAAAATTTACAATTTTCTTAGCGGGAAGTTAAAAATTTTTTTTTAAAAATATAATAATATTATTTTCATGGCCGATATAACATATTTGTTTCTGTTGAGCAGCCGTAATCAGTATTTGATGTTATATAATGCGATGATACAAAAGTTATCGGCTTACAACCAATCAATTATTGAGACCTAAATAACATTGATATGGATGTTAATTTCTGAATCCAGAGCTCTATTGAGTACCGATGTTCCCTGTCGGCTTGAATCTGTTAAGCTATCACTTCAAAGAGCTGGTCGGATTAGCTGGTTCGAATATTGGTTCCACTCATGTCCATAAGAACTCAATTTATATATATATATATATTTGCCGTCCATATCGCTGCTAGACCTGCCTAAAGCTTCCTCTATATATTAATGTCTATTGTGAATTTCTGACATATTTCAATCATGGACATTGAATTACGTGTTATACATTTATAACGGTCAAATAAATCTGAACCTCCCAATTCTCAGATAAATTTCATCAATAATAAATTTTTTATGATTTAACGATAAAATTTATATATAATTTGTAAATGTTTCTTGTAGCATGTGCGTAATACATAATAAAAAAAAAAAAAGAAAAAAATGTGGCAAATTTAGAAATGGATGAGATGATGATCTCGGTGAATTGGAGGCCATCAATATATATATATATAGAAGTAGGGTAGAATAAGGCATCACCCTCTTACTTTAGTTCCTACCCAGAGTGAAATAGCTCTTCTGATTATGGCTTCGCCTAGCTAGTACTTGGGCAGGAAGAGCCCTTCCAATCCGGAGGTACTTTGCCATAATGCCTTCGGCGGATCTTGGGAAATAGTTGGAAGAGTAAAAAAATGCCTAGAACTGGATTTACGGATAAGTAACTCGTCTGCTTGACGACAAATTATTTTTTTCAAATCACTTTGCTGTATTGTACATTTACTTGTATTGGTTTTCATATACGTTTAAAAATAAATATTCCCGTTTTTTATAAAAAAATTATGTTTTGATAAGAATTTATTTTAAAATATAAAATTTTGTTATTTAAATATTGAAAAATGAAGGACATATATATATAAATATATATGAGTATGCATCCTGAAATAGCCTGATGAAATAATAATATTTTCATCACGCACGGATCCTATTATCTGACTTTCGAGTACAATTTGTTAGAATGAATTGTTGCCTTAAGAAGTAGAAGAAGGAGAAAGTAAGAAAAATGCGGGTGACCTTAATCCAATGCTTGAAACGTGTCAGCAAAATAAAAGTACCTGTCTCTAGAAAAAAAAAAATAACGATAGCAGCATAGAGGGTGTGGACAAAAACAAAAGATAATATATCATCAGTACGGATTTAAGAAATATTCATTTTAATGGTTGATATAACGTTAGTGGGTATTGGTTACCCACAAGAAAAATACGTGATACGAATCAACGATATCTCGTCCACATGTGCTCGGTTACTTTACGTATAATGTATAGACACGATCTTGTGAATTGTAGAGGACGTTACTCTTACTATGACCAGATGGATCTACCAGACGGAATTCAATTTCCTTCGACAGATTACTACACTAGACCCGAACGCTTTTAAAATATTTCTATTGTTTTGTTGAATACTTGTCAATTTTTTATATTTATTCTCACGTTTAGAAATAATTTCATTTGAAAAATACGTGTAATAAATATTTATCAGCTGAAATATCGTCTTACATTAAATGTGTTATGACGTTAATGTATTTGTTTTATATATATTTAAAAAAAAAAAAAATGAAAATGAAAAGGTCATTTGTTGAAATGCATTTCACAAAAATTCAAATAAATAATTTGATTGGGGCTTTAACTAAATTTGGGGCTAGTTCAGTTTTTCTTTCCCTCTTCGATATCCTTCACATCGTCTTGATCCTCTTTTAGAGTAAAGTAGAGCACCAGAACTTAAGTAAACTCTTAAACTTTTGCCGTAAACTAGTTTCCGGAACACAAATTACGACCGCAGTGAATGAATGAAAAATGCGATCACTACTCACAGTACAGATGGAAAAATTTCGGTAGTCTACTTTAAGTTATTTAGTAATTTCACAGTCATTACTAAAAATAAATTTACAAAAAATATCAATAATAAATTTATGACATTTGTTAATTACCTTGAACGGTGAGATTGACGATAACTTCAGGAATATTTCGGCTATTAACAATGCACTGGTACTCGCCACTGTCTTCTGATTGTACCGGTTGAAAGAATAGTGTAAAGTTTTTATCCGACAGTATTATTCGGTTGTGATGAACAAAATAAGTAATACTTTGACTACCATATTCAACAATTTGATAATCATTAGCACGCCATACTAGTCTCGAAACGACTGAACGTTCTGTTACACCAGGGCACTCTAATGTTACATTTTGTCCAGCATCTGCAAGAACATGCTTTATAATTGGGTCAGGTACGTCTGCAACAATAAAAATATTTCATCTATTAATTAATCACATCATTTCAAAATTTTATTTGACTACAAATATTTATTCTCCGCCATTAAGCCCAACAAAATATCGTGTTGTCAAGTGATAGGGGAGGGTGGGGCAGAGCGGCCCCCCTAAGCCAATTATTATTTTTTGTGGCTTTCAACCATAAGATCACTTTACTTTTGTCCTATTTCGAACAAATTTATGGACATTTTGCCAAAATTCTGAAAAAAAAATTTTTTTTTTGTGGGGCAGAGCGGCCCCGCTCCAAAAAGTGATAAAAAAATTTTTTTTTCGTTTTTTTTTTTTTTTAAATTGTTTTTATCATTAAGAATGTATTTCTTTCTTTTGACAACTATTTTTGGTTTTATATTATTCGAAAAAAATTTTTTAAAGTGTAATAAATCGTTCACTCTCGATTACCTTAATTACTAATTGTTATTTAATAAAAAAAAAAAACAATTCTATAGTTTTACTTTATTTCAAAAATTTATCAACTAAAAAAAAAAATTTAATTTTTATAAATTTTTAGTGACCAAATTTGCCTCTTACATAAAGAAACGGCCGAAAAATATGAAAAAATAATTTTTTCGGAAGTTTCGGCTGGTCCATTTTGCCCCAGGTGTTATGCGTAGGGCTAGAAATGTGGAATTATAATAATTTTTTTTTAATTTGACGATAAAAATATGAAAAAATCACTTTTTCAAAATTTTGGGCTTGTCCATTTTGCCCCAAATGTCATGCGTAGGAATAAAAATGCGCAAACATATCGGATTTGTAGTAATTAGTCGAAAAAAAAAAAATTTTTTTTTTGATCAAAATTTCAGGGGGGCCGCTCTGCCCCACCCTCCCCTACGTCGTTTTAAAATACTGCCCTCCCCCTTTTCGTAAGATAAGGTGAAGTAAAGACATTGAGTAAAATTCTTCATGATTAAATTTTTATATTTAAAAAATAAATACGCTCAAGATTTATATTTTGTTTTAGTGAAGGTGATTAATATAAAATATATATATGAAATCATCGACTGTGACAGTAAAAAAGGATTGTCAAACTGTAGAATGATATATTGACGTTATGATCGATCTCGTTTGGTCACGATTTTGCGGTGATTCAAAACCTAATGTTTTTTGTTTATATTCGAATCATGTTTTCAGTATTCATACGTGCCCAAAGTGAGCCATAGATTCGATAACTGGACATTCTACCAGTTCTATTTATTTTCTGTACAGCTTTATCGATACTCATCGAGTTCATACGTTATCTCATACACAAAATTTTCCTTTTCCGATTTATCAAAATAATGTTATGTTATTATTTATTAATTGATAAAATAATTTTAAATTCTTATTTCGCATAAATTAATTCCGTTTTTTTTCATTCATTAGATCTCAAGATGAAAATCTTTTTTATTGAAAAATCAGATAATATGTTGAATTGTTGATATGCATGGAGATAAAAAAAATATATGATTCACGATATTAGGAATGTTATGCTTCATATCGATGTCCGAATTTCATAAAATATTTAAAACACCAGATATTGAAACGTCATTCTTCATATTCCTAACTGGAGAATTACAGAAAAGTATAATATTTTATCAACTTGACAGTCATCTTAGAAATTTATGTATATATGTATAAATAACTACTTTAAAATAAATTTAACAGGTCAAAGGGACACACCTGAAACACATCGCATATAAAATAAAAGTTACAATTAATAATAAAAACGAAAAAAAAATTAAGAACAAATTCTATTTTTACAATAGAATGAGCATACTTTTAGCAATTATACAGGCTAATTTTTTTAATTACAATTATTAATGCACATTAAATGTTTGTCTTCATATATTTAACAGTAATGTATGATAATCGTTTTCACCTGTGATATTATTTATTATTCATTTATTTGTAAAGGTTCAATTTTTATAAAAACTACCAGCATTTAAGAAAGTAGTAGACAAAACGCTCGCGCGTACGCTAACCTAGCCCATTAACTTTATAATTACCTTCTATTTGAGCCTTCTCTCTTCCTTGTCTTTTTATCTCATAACCAACTCACTATCTTAATTGCTTATACCTTAACTAACAAATCCCAAAAGTGTCACACGTTTAAGTTTATTCTACAACATTTCTCTGCATTATTAATTTATAACCCCTTTATTAATATTTTATCTAAAGCAAATTTACGTCATTATAATAATAATAATAATAATAATAATAATAATAATAATAATAATAATAATAATAATAATAATAATAATAATAATAATAATAATAATAATAATAATAATAATAGTAATAATAGTAATAATAGTAATAATAATAATAATAATAATAATAATAATAATAATAATAATAATAATAATAATAATAATAATAATAATAATAATAATAATAATAATAATAATAATAATAATAATAATAATAATAATATATCTTTATTTTTAGCATTGCTAGTTTTTCTTTACAAGTTCAATTTCACACTGAGTAAAATGAAGCGTACATACTACCTTATAACAATTATTTGTAATCAAAATTATCTTTTACATATTTGCAGAGTTCTCTTTTAAAGCTTTCTAGTCTTATCTCATTTTTTACACTTTCAGGAAGATCATTATACAGTTTGAATCCTTTATAAATAATACTCTTTTCAGCAGTATTAGTTTTGGTGTTTTTTACATCAATTAAGTTACCACTACGCGTATTGTAGTTATGTTTACTATTTCTAAAAACAATATATTCATTTAAATATTCAGGAACAAGATTATTGATCATTTTATAGACAAATATACAGGTATTAAATATTACACGTTGTTTAATACTAAGCCACCCTATTACTTCTAGCATTAATTTGATACTTGTGTATTTGTTTACCCCTAAAACTAATCTCATTGCTCTGTTTTGAACTTTTTGCATTTTATTCATTTCATCTTGATTACAATTTAACATTAAGGTATTACAGTATTCAAAATGTGGTGCTATTATAGATTTGTATATTATATTTTTTGTATAATTACTAACTGAATTATTTATACGGTGTAGTATGTTCAATTTTTTAGCAACTTTTCTTATTACATTAATTGTATTATTCTTAAAAGTTAAATTATCATCAATAATTATTCCTAAATATTTAACTTCAGAAACCTCTTGTACTTTTATATCGTTAAATATAATATTGCACTTATTTCTTATGTTACTTCTTCTTTTATCATGTAGAATAGAAAATACTGTTTTCTTCATGTTGATTTTTAATTGATTCTCTTTCGTCCATTCATGTAGAATTCTCAAACCTTCATTTAATTTTATTTCTATTTCTTTGAGGAACTTACTAGTAATATATAAACACATGTCATCAGCAAACAATTTACATACTATTCTTAGATTTTTAAACTTTTCAATTACAGCATTCACGTAAATAATAAATAATAGTGGTCCAAGTTTAGAGCCTTGTGGGACCCCATGTTTTACTTCAATTTCTTCTGACATGGTGTTATTAAACTTTACTTTTTGCTTCCTGTTATTAAGGTATGATATAAACCAATCAAGTACTACGCCACCTATTCCAAGTTCATTCAGTGTTTTAATTAAGGTAGGCCTGTGAATGGTTTCAAAAGCTCTAGCAAAGTCGATGTATAAGACTCCAACCATTTCACCAAGATCAAATGCTTCTCTCCACTCAATGATTGAGCTTTGCAGAGCTGTCTCACATGAGCACTTTTTCCTAAAGCCTGACTGCCCATTATCTAATAATTTATTAATTTCCATATAATTTTCTAATCGTGATTTAACAATTTGTTCCAATACTTGTTCATATATAGGTAGAGTATTTATAGGTCTGAATTCTTCTACTTTCAAACTATTTTTAACTTTTTGAATGGGAATAACAGTTGATGTTTTCCAGTTATTAGGAAATTGTCCCATTTTCAAAGAATTATGAATTATATATAAAATAATACTTTTATCATGTTTCCATATCTGTTTAATTAGATTAGTATTAATAGTATCGTTAACCCCTTTATTACAATCTAAATCATTTATTATTTTATCAACTTCAACAGTTGAAATTTCATCGAATTCAATCCATTGTGTGTTATTATTATTATACTGAACACTATTATAATTTATATTGTGATTATTACCATCTATATCTGTTATAATTTTTTCAATACTGTCGACAAAAAATCTGTTAAACTTATCAGCAATTACTTTATTATCAGATATCATCTCACCATTAAAATTTATATTATTTAACTGAGTTGATTGTACTTTTTTATCACCTATTATTTCTTTTAGCTTGTCCCACATTTGCTTAGAATTGGATTTATTTCTATCTATATTAAGTTCATAATATTTCCTTTTGCTATTTTTTAAATCTATTGTTATCTCATTTCTTAAATTTTTATACTTTAATAGATCACAAGCTTTTCCACTGTTCTTCGCAACATAAAAGATTTTATCTCTCATTTTCATTTTATTAACAATTTCTTTGGTTATCCACGGTTTACTGTGAAATTTCAGTGTTCTGATTTTTTGTGTCATTGGAGCAACTTCGTCCATAGTCTGATTTATACTATCAATAATTTTATCAACTGATCTATTAAAAGAGTCAATAGATAAATTATTTATGTCATAATTATATACAATATCACTTATCTTACTTTCCAGCTTTAAGTTAAATATATCGTAGTCAAGATTTTTTAAATCTCGAGTAGAATAAACTACTTTTTGTCCTATTCCATCATTAGAATTGTCAATACTTAATTTAATTATATTATGGTCAGTTATCTTTGGAGTCTTCAGTACTTCAGTTGTAATTTTAAAATTTGTAAAAACTAAATCAATGATAGTATCAGAATTCAATGTTATTCTAGTTGGTTCTTTTATTTTTTGTTTGAGTCCTAAAAATGCACATTCATTAACTAGTTTTTTTGCATAGTTATTATTCTTGCTAACATCTACATTGAAATCACCCAAGATAACAAATCTGTCCACATCTATATAGTTTTCTAAAAATTTAATAATATTATCACAGAAATGCTTTATATTGCTATTTGGGGAGCGATACAAATTGCATATAGTCATTTGCTGTTTCCCTTTTATTTGAACTATATTTATCCATGCTCCTTCAATTAAATTATCGCTATTAACCAATACATTAAAATCAATATCCTTTTTAATATAAGTAATAACTCCACCAGTTCTATTGTTAGTTGTGTTTGTTCTACATATATTATAATTTTGAATTTTTATTTCATGATCTGTGACGTCTTCAGCTACATGAGTTTCGTTCAAACATAAAATATCTGGTTTGTTGTAAATTACCCAATTCTCTATCTCATCTTTGTGATAAATTAAACCACACGCATTCAATGACACTATAGTCAATTTATGTTTATAAGTTTTATATTTCTGTCTCTGCTATTGTTCTTCGTACATAATTTTCGACTTTTCAAAGCTTAATATTTTACCATAGTATTGACATTTGTGATCAGTGGCCATATGATTTATGTCCCAGTTACTTTCATTAGTTTTTTGTACATATTTAACACAGTTTATACATTTATCATAGTTATTTTGGCAATCTACTTCCTTATGATTATCTGCACACTTTCTACATACTTCTGTCTTTTTACAATTAGCAGCAATATGGTTGTATCCCCAACATTTAAAACATCTTTTCACATTTATAAAGTCAAAAAATTTATAACTTCTCCATCCTATTTTTATATTTTTTTTATCAGATACAAACTTTTGAATGTCAGGCGTTAATTGTAATATAATAGAACCAGTTCCTTCTTTTGTTAAAAATCTTTTTACTACTTTTATTGTTTCTTCTGGCTTTTTGAAATTTTGTAAGTTATTTTGTTTAATTAAATTTGATATAAATTCCTTTTCATTGATATTTAATAAATTTTCTTCAACTCCAATAATTTTTATTCGTGGTTGTTTTTTATTATCTATGGTTTTTATAATACAAGAATTACCAAATTTGTTTTTTATTTCATTTGTTATAGAAATTGTATCTGCTTCATTATCAACTTCTAAAATTAATTTACCATTTTGCTTACTCTTTACACTATTTACACCAACTCCTAATTTAGCTACATCTATGTTGTCTTTCAGTTGTTGCAATGATATGTTACTGTCGTTATTATCATTCGAATTAATAATTATTGTCTGATGCCCTTTTTTGACTAACTTTTTAGCAACCTCATTGTAACTGTCTTGTTTATTAACTAAGTTTTCATTGCCAGTGAGATAATTTTGAGTCTGAACAATCATTTTTTTAATTTCTAAAATTTCATTTTTCCAGTGCAGTGATGCCTTAGCGACTTCGTCTGTAATAACATTTTTTATAGTACATTTAAAATTATTCATTTCGTCTTTGATAAATGTTTGAAAGGATTTTTTTAGTATTTCAATATTATCTGGATTCATATGATCTACTTTTTCCGTGATGTTATCTGATACTTGATCTATTTGGCCAATTAAATCGTTATTGTCACTGTCCTTTATAATTGTTCGATTGTCCGGGTTCTCCAAAGTTGAGTTGATTCTGATATCGTTTGTGCTTCGACGAGAAAAATTCTTTTTACCAGTCGAAGTAAGGTTATACAGCTCCCAAATGCCATCACATTGAACAAGACTTCCATCAGAATTGAAAACTTTGTGAGCTTTTATGCAACAGGGGTGAAAATCCTTTAAACATTTAACGCAGCTTTCGACCATACGACTAATAGGTTTTTTACACCGACCACAATTATATTTTTTTCCGTTCATTTTTATTGTTTGTATGTAACCTCAAAAAGTAATATTCAACGTAAACAAACTTTCAACCACGTTTTCAGTCGAGAGACTCTAACCTCAATTGGTCAACGAGATATATTATTTATTGTTAAAAATTTGAAATGACGAATTTTACAAAACTTATTATCACAATAACAACTATAATATTAACTTAATCAAAACACAAATGTTTCATAATTTACAATTAAAAACCATTAGTTAAAAATCACTTTTTAGAAGGAGATTTCTCCAACTACGTTCACTCATGATGATAATAATAATAATAATAATAATAATAATAATAATAATAATAATAATAATAATAATAATAATAATAATAATAATAATAATAATAATAATAATAATAATAATAATAATAATAATAATAATAATAATAATAATAATAATAATAATAATAATAATAATAATAATAATAATAATAATAATAATAATAATAATAATAATAATAACAACAACAACAACAATAATAATAATAATAATAATAATAATAATAATAATAATAATAATAATAATAATAATAATAATAATAATAATAATAATAATAATAATAATAATAATAATAATAATAATAATAATAACATTTGCAAAAAATTTTTGATCACGTCGAATTTCTTATAAATAATTGATAACACAATTTTAAAAAATTATCTAAAGTATTTAATCGTGCCCTACTTTCCCCTTTATTTTTTATCAACATCAAAAATAATTACACTTTATGAGAATCGATATAGCAGGAGCATTAGTACACTCATTACGTAGATATCTCGAGTTATATTTCATGCTGCATGGTGACATGAATAATCAGCCACCACAAGTAAATATCTATACATCATTTAAAAGATCACCAGTTATATTAACACACGACAAAATTGCTGAATATATTGCTCTATATATATAAATATAAGAACATCAATAATAGCGTGCGCATCTTTTCTATGAATCGGA
Source organism: Microplitis mediator (assembly GCF_029852145.1). Lineage (NCBI taxonomy): Eukaryota > Metazoa > Arthropoda > Insecta > Hymenoptera > Braconidae > Microplitis > Microplitis mediator. Next base: position 15,775,860 of record NC_079972.1, on the reverse strand, counting down.
TGGCATTTTGCAGATAAAACATCATTAATCATAAAGATTTTCATCGTTGTAGCACGTGTACTTAATACGTTTTTTTTTTTTTTATTATTATATACATATATTTATGTGGAGAAAAGTGACTAATGCTAACGAATGTATCGCGATATTCGAGCTAGCTCGTTACTATTGAATTTTTTATTCAATACTTGGTAGTCATCACGTATTTACCCTCCAGCGAAGCTCTGTATATATTTATGTATATTGGAAAGAAGAAAGTTATCAGTATTCTGAACTCGATTAAATTCTTATCGACTAATAATCTGAAAATATATATATATATACCTCAACTACAAATTGAACTTGATTCAACTTTTAATCTTTTTTATTGGTTGACAATTGTTTATCGTCTCTACGTGTTTATCTTTATTGGGCTATCAAAAACTCGGTCGTCGATGATTAAATATTTATTATTTTATATAAATAGAATTTTTTCTATTTTTAAATTCAATTAAATAAACTACATAAATTGTTTATTCATCTGTTTTTATAAATATTTACTCTAGTTATTAAAATAAATAACGGATATATATATATACATTTATATATAATTATGATTGCATGTTGACAACTTTATCATATCTTTCACTGATCGCTCATGCTAATTTTATTCATGTTTACATTTGAACTGCACAAAACATTTATAAACTGTTAGCTAAGAGATAATTATTTTAAAAAAATAAATAAAACAGCAAAGAACATAAAGTTACATTCAATTTATATATTTTACTCCATTAAGCGATAAAAAATTAAAATAAAATAACCTGAGTGTTCATCAATATTAATTGATACGAATATTTGATAGGTAATAAAAAAAATGTATTTATAAAGCTCGATGTATTTATTAAATATAATCACCGGCGAGATCAATTACGCAATTTATTTGAAAATAAACATAAATGTATTTAACAGAAAAACCAACTATACAATCTCCAAATTGCTTGTGCTTTTACAAGTTACATATTTCGAAACATTTTATTAATTTCATATAGGGGAGGGTGGGGCAGAGCGGCCCCCCTAAAATTTTGATCAAAAAAAAAATTTTTTTTTTTTCGACTAATTACTATAAATCCGATATGTTTGCGCATTTTTACCCCTACGCATGAGATTTGGGGCTAAATGGACATGCCCAAAATTTCGAAAAAGTGATTTTTTCATATTTTTATCGTCAAATTAACGAAGAATTGGTATAATTCCACATTTCTAGCCCTATGCATAACACCTGGGGCAAAATGGACCAGCCGAAACTTCCGAAAAAATTATTTTTTCATATTTTTCGGCCGTTTCTTTATGTAAGAGGCAAATTTGGTCACTAAAAATTTATAAAAATTAAATTTTTTTTTAGTTGATAAATTTTTGAAATAAAGTAAAACTATAGAATTGATTTTTTTTTTTAATAAATAACAATTAGTAATTAAGGTAATCGAGAGTGAACGATTTATTACACTTTAAAAAATTTTTTTCGAGTAATATAAAACCAAAAATAGTTGTCAAGAAAAAGAAATACATTCTTAATGATGAAAACAATTTAAAAAAAAAAAAAAACGAAAAAAAAATTTTTTTATCACTTTTTGAAGGGGGGCCGCTCTGCCCCACAAAAAAATTTTTTTTTTTTCAGAATTTTGGCAAAATGTCTATAAATTCGTTCGAAATAGGACAAAAGTAAAGTGATCTTATGGTTGAAAGCCACAAAAAATAATAATTAGCTTAGGGGGGCCGCTCGGCCCCACCCTCCCCTATATTTATTTCCATTTGTATATAGAAAAAGATCAGACAAAATAATTTTTTTTAAATTGTCTCAAATTTTAAATTATTTTAAATCTCTTCTCACAAACTTTATTACAGACTATATGTTTTATCTAAATTGACAAATAGTTTTTTGTCGGTAATTAATTAATTTTTTTATGGCATAACTTCGGTAATTGATTTTATTTTTAAAATAATTACTCAAGTGAAATCAATTAATTGGAAAAATGTTATTATCGAGTATTTATTTAAAGGAAATTCTAATAACTTTCCAATGGCTTTAACATGAAATTCTTACTAGTTTTCAGTGTTAATTGTCACGAAAACTACCTTTCTCTACTCAAATATTTTTTATCACTTCTTGGAATGATGGAAACTTGAACTGGATTTATATCACTAATGTTTGAAACTTCAGTAAAGTTTTTTAATGTAACGTGATGAATAAATTAACAACAGATGTATTTCATGAAAATCACTAAATAATATTGAATTACTCGGCATCTGATAATTGTATCCTGAAGGAAATATTCAAATAAATTATTTAAAAGTATGTTACGATTGCATTTCAATTAAAAATAATATTAAAAATGTATCAATTATAGAATTGAGTATTCAACTCATGGATGAAACTTGATAGGAATTTATTGAATTTCAATTTCGATGTGAAACATAAATTTAATGTTGTAACCAACTATGATATTATGTTCTTATAATATTTAATTAAAATGTGATACAGTAAATTTTAATTAGTATAGGTTATTAATAAATTTTCCAAACTATTTTTGAATGAACTTTCGTATCCTGTGATTATTAAACAGAAAAGGTTATAAATTTAATTAAATTACTGTTTACCAATACGTAGCCTCTATTGTGTTGATAAATTTAATTACCGATATTTAAAATTTATTTTCTCTCAACTAATACACTGCATATACAAGAGTCCTAAAGTGCATAGACGCTGGATGTTTAAGTTACCATAATTTACCTCAACTGCTGAGAACTAGTGAAGCTTGATCGATCGGAAACACCGGGAGTTACAGCACCCGCATGCAGAGTGATGCGCATTCGAAGGAAGAGAGTTACAACATCTTGAAATAACTCTTAGTATTCACCGTCAAGACAAAGTGGTTTAAGCTATTCAAGGACCAAGAGTAAATCAAATAATTGAATTTATATACTGCTGCTGGCGTACGATGTGAAGTAGAGAAATTCAATTACGCATCGGCACATGCTTACTCTATGTATTGTTGTGTATATACACACATACACCAAGAAACACAAGTGTTAACAACAATTCAAGCTTGGCATTACGTTCAAGCAATGAGTAATCAAACAAAATCAACCATTATAGTTTCCAACAAAATTTAAACCTTTATAATACCGCATATATATATATACGTTTACGAAGTTACGTCAAAATCGTTATATGTATGGTTCCAGTAAATGTTTGCTCAATTACACAGTATATAAAGTTTTTTCAATTTTATTGAAATTTTGTACAAAATGAACAGAGGATGAAAAAAAAAATGAAGTTTTTCTATCGTGATCACGTCAAATTTTTTCCTACCATCAGAAAATTTTTGCTTACACCCCGTATGAAAAAATCATATACTGTCGATAATATATAAAAAAATATATGGTAAATAACTGAACATATATGGCGGCAAAATTATTAATATTGATTAATATATGATTTATCATATATAATAATTTATACGTTTAATATTATAATAATCCATATCATTTATAATATATGTGATTATATACATGTGATATCGTATCAAAAATTATATATCTGCTTTATATATAAACTTATAATTTCAATATTATAAAAATTTCGATATTATTATACATAAATAATTTAAAAAATTAACTCATATACCAAAAATTAAAGGAAAAAAAAATTTTTTTAATTTTTTAGTGATTTTTGCAGACTGTAACTTCATGAAAAATAATCGTATCGAGATTTAAAAAAAAAGCATTTTATAGTATGAAATCTTTAGTTTTATATTTGTAAAAATATATATAAACATATATCTATATAAATATATATTTACATACATTTATACAAATATATGTAAACATATATTTATATAATTATATATTTACATGTATAAATATTATACTTCAGTCATATAATTAAATCATATATCTTATCATATAACTTAAAGTATAGTATAAAATATTATAAGCAATACTTATAAGTTAGCATGTAAAAAAAATATATTACCGATATATATGTTGCAAATTATAAAATCATATAATATTTCGGCAAAATTTTGTATATGGCTCCATATATGACTTCTTATAATTCCATATAATTTATCATATATTGCACGCCTCGGAAGCGAAGCGGAGAGGTTGTGCTTTATAACCGACCTGTCAAGGTCACACGATTTCCACTCATTAAAGTGCATATATTTTTTTTCTATTACTCTTACACATTATGAAAAGCACATCAATATAAAGCTGAAACACTAATAAATAATCCTGATACTTTTTTTAATTTGTCTAATATGTATTAATATAAAAAAAAGTTTATTAAAAAAAATTTATCGTGGACGTCCATTAGTCTGTGGTTCAAAAAAACGGCGTGGTACGGATATCTCGAGAACGACTTGACGAAACTACTTAATTTTTTTTTCAAAATTTTCAGAAATAAGCAAAGAAGGTTCCTTTCAAAAATCACTACTGTAGGCCTTCTCGTTTTTTTAAAAATAAATCATTACGGTTAAAACCGGCAGTCTTACATGTAAACAAACACACACTGCCGCCATTTTTCATTAGGAATGTTCTCCTTATTTTTTTTTTTTTACTTTTATTACCGTATATTTACCATGGAAATTTCTATGGGAAAAGAGCGGGATGTTCAATTTTATTCGAAATTTAACTTTTAAAAAAAAACATAACATGAGCTTTCGAGGCGTGCACTTTTGGATTTCCCAAATTTTTTTTTGTATTTTTAATTATACTGAAGCTCATATATTGCTTTTTCATACGGGACTATTTTGCCCACCCCTCTGCTATTATCCTAGAATATATATTTATGTATGTATGTATATTGATTTTATGTATTAGAAATAACTATACAGATAGAGGTGATAGACTAAACGGCAAGATTGTAGATTAACAAGACTATATTTAGCAATGAATTCTAATAGCCTGTCGTAGTGGAAAGCCTAACTTGTAACACGCATATCGGTTTTAAATCCGTTAATACTTGATCCCAGGTTTGGAACAATTTGCATAGATTTCAGTGGTTAGGTGAACCAACACCTGGATACCCTGTCATTTGAGACAGCCTGGCTCTGATGACACTAATCGGGTGCATGGACTTAACCTGTAACCTGCTGCACCCGGAAACCCTCATCTGGTTTTGTACTTATGGCCTTAACAACATCCGCCCGATAGCCAAAACGATATTCACGGATTTTAAATCTTCTTGGAACTAGAAACGTTCTGTTCAGTCAGACTGAATATAAAGAATAGGAGATAAAAAAAAAATGAAAAAATAAAAAGTATAAAACTTAGTGATAGTGATACGAATAAGAGAAGAAACTGTTGGATGGTTGCACGCGATTCACGTAAATCACTAGAGGCTACTATGGATTCACATCTCCTGGATTTATTTTTTAAAACTGTTATCTAACTTATTCTCTGATGCGCTTGCTCGTAAGTACGATTAAAAAAAACAAAAAAATAAAAGTTTTAAAAGATGCAAACAGACGTATGTTTTTAAACTTGAGAATGGTCAAGCGAAAAAGGCTACTTTGCATAAAAATTCATACCTGGATAGAGCATTTTGTTTTATATTTATATATTTATTTTGAATTATTCTTTTTTCTCCGTGAATTAATAACGAAACGTTTATTTGCATCTTCAGCTTGTTAACTACTATTTATATTCGCATATATTTAAAAGATAAATATCACTTGACTTTACGGATTCAACGATTCGTAAACCTACTTTTTACGCATGCCAAATCACGTAGCAACGTTTTTTTGTAATTTGTTATGGCACGTCAACTGGGGTGACATTGAATCAGGGTAGAAAAGTTTGAAAAAAAATAACCAAAAACAAAAAAAATATCTAACTCATGCGGTTTTTCTTCCAAAACGATCTGTCATTGTGTACAATTTAACAATTCTGTACTCTCAAAGTGTAAAAGAATGGTTATCTGTGAGAACGAACACAAAAAAAAATATATAAAAAGTTAAATATAAAAGAGCAAAAAATTATCGCCAGAAGGACTTGTACCGAAAAAAAAAAAAAAAATCGCAAAAATGCCGTGTCTCGAATATAATGTAAACCTCAGAGAGGAAATCTGTTTCCAACGTAAAAAAGCCTTGGGCTATCCGTTTTTCCATTGAGTCACGTGACTATTTTAAAATTCGAAACGGGCAATTATACAAAGAATCACACCTGTGGGATTTAAATGTTTAACATTATTATCTGTTTTTCAGTGTATCGCTACTGTGAAAAAGCTTTTTTGAATATTTTTATTCTCTAAATGCTAAATAGAAATTTAAATTTCTACTAACTATTTCATATATAAAGGCTGAATTATTTTTTATAACGATAGATAATTGATTATAATGATAATTAGGGGAGGGAGGGGCAAAAGGGGGTACAAAGTTTTCGAGGACTCAAATACGCTAAATCTTTATTTTTTAATGATATTCAAAGTAAATAGAAGAAATTTTCAGTTACCGTTGAAAAAAAAAATTTTTCATTTCTGCGGGCAAAGTGGGGTACCCCCTAGAAAAGGTAAAAAAAAAATTTCTGGATTTTAAACGAATTTGATTAAGTTGAATTTTTTTGTAAGTAATTTACGTGAAGAAAAATTATATTTTACATGTTTATTGGAGACAAAAGAAAAAAACAAATTTTTAATAGTTTATATCATAAAACAAACGTCATTAATATTTTTCAACTGACAATTGATTTTTGAAAAAGTTTACCAAAAAAAATTCAAAGTAACGCTGAATTATATTTACAGAAGTGATTTTGGAATGTTTAAAAACCATTTAAAGTATAAAATTTTTTTTTATTAAATTTTAGAGGTACTCCTTTTTGCCTACCCTACCCAGTTTTGCCCCCCCCCCCCTTCCCCTATAAAATGAAAACAATAATACGTTTTATTTTTTCAACATCTCTAAGACTAAAAGATAGTTCAGTTCTATCAATTGAACTTGAGATATATTTGTTATGCATAAACTTTAAACTAAGCTCTCCTTAAACCAACAGAAAGGAATTTTCCTCTCAGATGGAAGATATATACATAAGCAAACTTTAAAACTTGATTCATTTCTAAAACATCTCACGGAAATACACCAGCCGACCACATGTCTGATCTCTCACCTGAGTATCAAACTTTACGTTCCTTCATCTACTCTATACTCTAGCTTTGAGTTTACTGATACATATACCTTAAATTATTTACTATCATTCAAAGTTTATACTTTTTCAAATATTTATACTATATTTACAATATCAATCTCTGTTTATTTATTCTACAATCACCCGCTAATTTGAATACAAACACCATTAAATAGTATTATTTACTTCCATCTACTTATAAATTACCATAAATCAATGACTCCTTGATAAGCAAACAAGAGCTAATTTAATTGCATAGAGTATGAAAATATTAAGATTTAAAAAAAAAATTTTTCCTATACCATAATAGGAATTACGACCATAAATTATGGGAGCGGTTCCTATAATTATAGGAATGTTTCCCATAATTACAGGAATAGTTCCTATAATTATGGGAATTGTTCCTATAATTTATAGGAATACTTTCTATAATATTATGGGAATCATTCCTATAATTTATGGGAATGGTTCCTATAATTTATAGGAACTATTCCCATAAATTATAGGAACCATTCCCATAATATTATGGGAATAGTTCCCATACTATTATAGGAACCATTCCTATAATATTATGGGAATGGTTCCCATATTATCATGAAAAAATTAATTTAAAGAAGTGCGGTAATCACTTCTACAATACACAGAAATATTATTAAACATAAAAACAAAAATTCAAACATTGAAAAAAAAAATCGTATTTGGCAAAAAAACATTAAAATTTTTAACAAGAATTTTTCGTCAGCACAAAACATTCAAGAAAATTCAAATTTTGGAAAATTTCTACACTATTGTGCAAAAAAAAAATTTTATGATATTATAGGAATGGTTCCTATACCAATATGGGAACCATTCCCATAATGGTAGGGGAACTATTCTCATACTATTATGGGAATAGTTCCCATAATATATGGAAACCATCCCTATAGTAGTATAGGTACTATTCCCATACCATTATAGGAACCATTCCCATAATGCATAGCAAAACTTCCCATAATTTTCTTTCCGTGTACTTATAAATTACCATAAATCAATGATTCCTTGATAAGCAAACAAGAGCTAATTTAATTGCATAGAGTATGAAAATATTAAGATTTTAAAAAAAATATAAATCATCTTTTTTAGAAAATAGTTATTTTGTAAAAGACAACAGAGTAAAAAATAACGAAAAAAAAATAATAAAAAAGTAAAGAATGTGAGAAAAGTTTTTCAAGAGGTGCTTTGAAAGGCCCCATGGTCATGGGAGGGGGGGAGAAGAGTAAGTCTGAAGGTGGAAAGGATGGCAAAGAAAGCTTCAAGAGCTATTTGGTTGAAAGGGGTTTCTGCTGAGGGAGGGGCGGAGGGGAGGACAAGTTCCCTCCGAGCTTGCCCAACACATCAATCAATATATTCGTCTGGAGTACTCAGAACCTCGCAACCACACTACATCCTCTAATATAATACTTGTTCTTCTTATCTTTACAAAATAACATTTTCACACTGCTACAACTTTCTGTAGTCAGTCAATATTATTATTAATAATGTTAAGATTTCATAAATTTTTGCATTTTTTAATAATTCACCATTTTTTGACACCTTAAATAATTAAATGACTGAACGGTGCTTCGAAGTTAAATTATTTAATAAAAGTTATTGTCAATCTTTAAAATCCGTCTTTTAATAAATACTGACAGAAATTTAATTTATTATGCAATATTGTAAATGTTAACATTTAATGTTTTATTATACATCAAAACCTGACTTATCAAAAAAAACCTTTTTGTTTTACATTTCTTAGACAACTATTTTCTTTTTAAATTTTTTTTCAGCTATTACCCTCTGTTCTATTGAATAATAGTACAAGAGCTTTTCCGACAAGCTTTCATTGTAAGTGCACCCTTGATAGGTGTATTTTTTTTTAGTCAGGTTCTTTGTACATTTTCTTGGGAAAAAATACCAGTTATTGAATGATCAGCAGTTTTGCTTCAAGTAACAAGGTAATGGGTATTGTTACGTACGAGATTATTATAATTATCTGTAAATTTGATAACTGTCTTTTTTTATTCACATAATATATCAATTGACAAATATTGACACCGTAAAAGAAATTCTATAGAAAATCTAGACTCAGGGCTCGGTACTTGAAAAAAAAATTTTTTCAGGCCCCCAAACATCCAACAGAGGCCTTAATTTTGTTCAGGATCACCTATACTCATGTTGATTAATTAATTTTTGACTGATTTAAAGGGACTTTAAATAAATCAAGTAGGGGAGGGTGGGGCAGAGCGGCCCCCCTAAGCCAATTATTATTTTTTGTGGCTTTCAACCATAAGATCACTTCACTTTTGTCCTATTTCGAACAAATTTATGGACATTTTGCCAAAATTCTGAAAAATTTTTTTTTTTTTGTGGGGCAGAGCGGCCCTCCTTCAAAAAGTGATAAAAAAATTTTTTTTTTCGTTTTTTTTTTTTTTTAAATTGTTTCCATCATTAAGAATGTCTTTCTTTCTCTTGACAACTATTTTTGGTTTTATATTACTCGAAAAAAAATTTTTAAAGCGTAAAAAATCGTTCACTCTCGATTACCTGAATTACTAATTGATATTTAATAAAAAAAAAATCAATTCTATAAATTTACTTTATTTCAAAAATTTATCAACTAAAAAAAAAAATTTAATTTTTATAAATTTTTAGTGACCAAATTTGCCTCTTACATAAAGAAACGGCCGAAAAATATGAAAAAATAATTTTTTCGGAAGTTTCGGCTGGTCCATTTTGCCCCAGGTGTTATGCGTAGGGCTAGAAATGTGTAATTATAATAATTTTTTTTTAATTTGACGATAAAAATATGAAAAAATCACTTTTTCGAAATTTTGGGGCTTGTCCATTTTGCCCCAAATGTCATGCGTAGGGGTAAAAATGCGCAAACATATCGGATTTATAGTAATTAGTCGAAAAAAAAAAAATTTTTTTTTTGGTCAAAATTTCAGGGGGGCCGCTCTGCCCCATGGGGGCCACTCTGCCCCACCCTCCCCTAGTAGAATTAAACGAAGAAAATTAAATTTTCATAGGATCTATTTTTTCGTTCTCGGTGAAAATATATTTAAATTTTCATCATCAAGATACTGAAGCTCAATAAAAACTAATGCATACCATGTAGACAATAAATTTTTTTTTTCTTTCTTTTCTTTTTTTTAATGCTAAAAAAACTGGGACTCGAGACATTCCAACAACTTTAATGATTTTTATACAAATATAAAATTCTTAAAATTGTAAAAAAAAAGTTCCACATCATTTTCACATCAACATCTGTCATATCTATATATATACGTACGTTTAAAGTATATGAAAACTTCTCTTAGCAAGTTGAGGATCTCGCGAACACAATGGAGGATAGTAAAAAAAGAAAAAAAGGCAAGGTACGTTGGTAATGAGATCTATTTTTTTCCTCGGCTCACTACTTTGTCAGCCAAGATTTTTTATTTTTTTTATTTTAACTACTACTACCATTGGTGGATGTTTGACACTGTATATACGCTCTTCAGTCACGTGTCAGCTCTTTATTTGCAAGCAGTAACAATGTTCAGTAGCACATGCTCCTCCAATTTACCTCGATCTTCATGTATTTCTGAATAAACAAAGCACCTCGTGAATTTTTTATTGTCTTTAAAAATTTTAAATATAAATATCAGCGATAAATCTGCCGGAAAATGAGCATCAATTTTTCATCCTTAAGCTCTTATCTCTTGTATCTGAATAAAAGTCAATAAAAAAAATGTATGTATATATATATTTCTATTTAATAAATGTGCATACGGCTATTTTATGGTTATTTTCAATCAAGGTAAAACGTAGGACAATAAAAAAAAATGTTACAATCTTTCTGATCCTTAGAACAAGCACGTTTCGACAGTTTCAGAGCCTAATCCGCTTTATCTATCCCTTGATATATTGTTTTATTCTGAAGCATCCGTATAACATAATATATAAACTTGCAAATGAGAATAAATTTCATCTTAAGTTTATTAAATTTTTTATTCACTCGCAATAGAAACAAAAAAAATATATAGGGGAGGGTGGGGCAGAGCGGCCCCCCTGAAATTTTGACCAAAAAAAAAATTTTTTTTTTTTCGACTAATTACTATAAATCCGATATGTTTGCGCATTTTTACCCCTACGCATAACACCTGGGGCAAAATGGACCAGCCGAAACTTCCGAAAAAATTATTTTTTCATATTTTTCGGCCGTTTCTTTATGTAAGAGGCAAACTTGGTCACTAAAAATTTATAAAAATTAAATTTTTTTTTTTAGTTGATAAATTTTTGAAATAAAGTAAAACTATAGAATTTATTTTTTTTTTTATTAAATAACAATTAGTAATTAAGGTAATCGAGAGTGAACGATTTTTTACGCTTTAAAAAATTTTTTTCGAGTAATATAAAACCAAAAATAGTTGTCAAGAGAAAGGAATACATTCTTAATGATGAAAACAATTTAAAAAAAAAAAACGAAAAAAAAAATTTTTTTTATCACTTTTTGAAGGGGGGCCGCTCTGCCCCACAAAAAAAATTTTTTTTTTCAGAATTTTGGCAAAATGTCCATAAATTTGTTCGAAATAGGACAAAAGTAAAGTGATCTTACGGTTGAAAGCCACAAAAAATAATAATTGGCTTAGGGGGGCCGCTCTGCCCCACCCTCCCCTACATATTTTTTTTTTCATTTTTGCTAGAAAAAAGATTGACGAAGAAAATAATTAACACGAGTATGAATAGCCGTGAGAAACGTTACAAAAATAAATCTTGCCGACAATGAAGCATATGGAAGATACACCGGGTGCTTAAAGATCCCAGTACTTAACACAGTAGGGTAGACAGTAAACATTATTCACGCTGGTGCTTTTACTATGACCAAAGAAGAACAAGAAGAGATTCTAACTACCTCTTCATCTCAACTGTACACATATATATATATATATAAACAAAATTCAACTTGGTCACAGAGATGCCCAGTATATATATTTATACATATATGTATTTACATTTACACCTATACTGTTTATCCGTGGGTGAATCGGTGAGAGGCCGTCTGAAGACGCCAACATCATCCACCCACTCTCCACAATGTAAAGAGACAGGATGCAAATGGCATGAGGATATATATCGGGTGTTGGCTCGACATTTCTGTGCATATACATGTATATACGACCATCTTGTGTATATAGAGCAGAGCTATCTTATTTGCAATGATTATTAAATGTTGGATAGAGAGAGAAAGAGAAAGAGAAATAGGGAACGAGTGGAATTTAAATGTATGCTAGATATGGTTGCTCAAGTAGAAACAGAAAATTCAAATCTGTTTGGACGCAAGAGTTGTCTATACTGTTGTCAAGTATAAAAGTCCACGAATTCATTGGAGCATGTTTAAGCTGGTGCATATAACTGCAGTGTTTGCCGGAAGTTGCAAGTAGTAACATAAATATATTCCTATAGAACTGGAACTCGAGCAAACACCATGTATAGTCTTGGGCTGCAGTCCAGAAATCAAAATCCATACCTGCTGCTATTATATCCTAGTCCTACTTTAAGCCGTCTACTCGAATTTGGTTGTCCCCAACTCCATATTTTTAATATTTAATAATCAGTGTCATACACTGTAAAAAGAGCGGTGTTAAAATAAAATTGCACCGGTGTAGGAGGAGTAATTCACCGGTGTTAAAAATACCGGTGTTAAATCAGGGTAACCGGTGTAAAAGCGGAGTAAAACCGGTGTAAAAGCGGGGTAACCGGTGTAAAAACGGAGTAATATCGGTGTAAAAGCGGGGTAACCGGTGTAAAAGCGGAGTAATACCGGTGTAAAAGCAGGGTAACCGGTGTAAAAACGGAGTAATATCGGTGTAAAAGCGGAGTAAAATCGGTGTAAAAGCAGGGTAACCGGTGTAAAAACGGAGTAATATCGGTGTAAAAGCGGGGTAACCGGTGTAAAAACGGAGTAATATCGGTGTAAAGGCGGGGTAACCGGTGTAAAAGCGGAGTAATGCCGGTGTAAAAGCGGGGTAAATTGCGTCCACTTGGAGTATTAACTTTAAAGATTATAAAACACAAAAAATGTCAGTTCTCTATGAAAATTAATAAAGAATATTATTTATTAACAAGTACAGTGATCGAGTAAGTAAAAATATTCACAAAGTTAAATATTTTAACATCGGTAAAGAATATCTACACCGGCGGCGGCGTTATTTTAACATCGGTCTAGAATATTTACACCGGCAGCGGTGTTATTTTAACACCGGAGAATTTTTTTTAACACCGGAACAGAATATTTACACCGGCAGCGGCGTTATTTTCACACCGCTTTCGGGGGTAAATTTAACACCGATAATTTTAACACCTACACCGATTGGACTTACCCCGGTGATTTTTCACAGTGTAAGCTTTATTTAAATTATAATAACCATTGACTTATCTTGATTGCTCAGACATTCATTGTATGGAAATTGTTAAATATTTGAAAAGGGTACCTCGAGCTAATTTATAATACTTATTAATAAATTAATAGCTCGGTTATAAATGGCATAATTAAATTATGTAACTAAAATATCTGGTGAGAAACAGTTAGCAGACGCGCGAAGCGATATATACGACGACACTGTGAGATTAAGGCATAATGTTTGATTAGGTGTATGAAAGCACTAATAGTATTAAAGTCCTCCATCGAGATATCCCTGGGGGCAGTACTCTCGAGTTGGCCCCATTAAATTGTTCAACGAGATACCAGATTACACTATTTCTGAGTACATCTAGTTGTTTCTGGACCAAAATAAATTTTTTTATTTTTTTCACTTATCGAATAACTGAGAATAAAAATTTGATCATTACAAAAATTTGTTTTGCTATGTAAATATTATTTTTTAATTATTTAAATCTATATAAATTTGTGCACTGAGAAATAAAAATATGTGATGCGAACTACCGTCTATTCGCTCAAACGAGATGTCCTTCACTCAAAATTCACCGTCGCTGAACCAACGGTGACTTTGATGAGAGAACAGAATCTAGTTCCCAGCGTATTTTTTTGTCAGTGTGTAGATCTATCAAGACTGAAGCTAAAGCTAAAAAAATCTAAAAGAGGACATATAAAAAACCGACAGTTTTAAGAAGATCATCAAAATTGGATATAAATTTTTTTCGTATTAGGTTTGAAATTTTTTTTTAAATTGCAATTCGAAATTTAGTTCAGTTTTATTTTAATTATTTTTTTTAAGCTGCCACACTTTTTAATATAACTATATTTTGAACGACAATATACTTCATTTTTTAATTGTTTTATTTAAATCAATATAGATTTATAAAATTAGCATTGACCTGAATGTTTGTAAATGACAAATTTAAATGTCTAATTTAAATCATCAATAAAATCTATTGGTAACCTTTTGCTAATCGCGTAAACGCGCATGTATTTTAAATAATTAAAAAATGAACAAAAAATTATTTAAGAAAATATTAATCATTAAAATGTAAATTCCTTCAGCCGTGCAGTTTTATTGTTGTTATTATAAAAATAATTGAATATAGGTAATATATTTGGTATATATAAATAATATGAGATTTAAAATGATTCGTCAGAAAGAAAGCAATTTAAGTCTTGGTAAAAGTAATAAATAATGGGGTAAAGTTGCGTATAAAATTGGATGACGCGAACGATGGGTAGGAAAAATGAGGAAAATATAAAGAGGAACTCTGTCCCTCAGGCCCCCGAACGTTACAGCCACCGCCGCCGACACTCAATTTATTCGATATTCTTGTTCCCAGTTCTAGTTTCATATCCAGTCAGTGAGCCTTCGGGAAATTTCACGCTTTGACTACATTCAATTGTTAAAGTAAGAGCTTTTTTTAAATCAGAACCAACTTATATTATGGTATTCACATTTATCTTTCAAGTAGTGCCTGAATCAAATAATCTTTAAGTCTATCAAAATATAAAATAAATAAATATATTCGTTTCTTAAAAATTCTATCTTATTCTGCTCCAAATTTCCCTAAAATTAATTATGGTCCATAAATTAAAACTTGAAACTATCTACGAAATTATACGTATATATATATATATCAATTACGATTACTTATCATAGAAATATTGAGTATGCATAGAATTTAGTAAATTTCATCAAAGATTAAAGTACACTCATCTCATCTTATATCCTTTGCAAACCGGATATTGGATAAGTTCTCAAGTAAAATTTATATCTATACACAGTATCTTAGCTATATCACATCACTTTATAATTATAACGATGGGGGCTCTACAAACACTTATGTGTATCTTAATAAAGTTTAATATACTATCAACTGCCATCAACTGTTTCTTATTTTTTATTATCAAAACTCTGAAACTCTCTAATATATTTTAACAAAGTGGAATATTAATTTTTAGTTAATTATCATCATTATCATAATTAATATTGCTTTGTTAAGATACAAAATTTTTAAGCTGCTTTGCAAATGTATATCATTACTTGGTTATTAATTTATTCTTTAATAAATAATATATTCTATCTGTATTATATATTTATACTTTTAGACATTTGTACCACTAACTTTTGAAGTACGAAATTCCCATTCATTACCGTTTCAAAGGTGATTTATGTAAATAAAATTATTCAAAAGTTATAATTTTTTCAGGTAGAAACTTTTGATAACGTGTATTATTTTTTTTTTATAAAAAAGATGATAATGATAATAATAATTTGAAAAAAAAAGTAAATATAAACTATGTATGTATAATTAATATAATTTATGATGGTAATGAGTCAACATCGGGGACCAGACATTAAATGGTTAATAACATACAATTAGTTGTGTACTAAACGCACTATTTGAGCTGATTAAATTACACTCACGAAAGCATGTGTAATTGGATAACAACTGTGAGAAAATAAACAAACTCTTTTGTCATCCATCAGTTATTAAAATGAAAACATTTTTGATTATCAAAAATAGGAAATGAATACATGCACTGTAAAAAGAGCGGTGTTTAAAATGGACTCATTTTAACACCACCCGGTGTAAAAATGAAATTACACCGGTGTTAAAAATACCGGTGTTAAATCGGGGTAACAGGTGTAAAAGTGGAGTAAAATTGGGGTAAAGGCGGGGTAACCGGTGTAAAAACGGAGTAATATCGGTGAAAAAGCGGGGTAACAGGTGTAAAAGCGGAGTAAAATTGGTGTAAAGGCGGGGTAACCGGTGTAAAAACGGAGTAATATCGGTGTAAAAGCGGGGTAACAGGTGTAAAAGCGGAGTAAAATTGGTGTAAAGGCGGGGTAACCGGTGTAAAAACGGAGTAAAAGCGGGGTAACAGGTGTAAACGTGGAGTAATGCCGGTGTAAAAGCGGGGTAACCGGTGTAAAAGCGGAGTAATATCGGTGTAAAAGCGATGTAACCGGTGTAAAAGCGGAGTAATATCGGTGTAAAAGCGGGGTAACCGGTGTAAAAGCGGAGTAATGCCGGTGTAAAAGCGGGGTAAATTGCGTCCACTTGGAGTATTAACTTTAAAAATTATGAAACACAAAAAATGTCAGTTCTTTATGAAAATTAATAAAAAATATCATTTATTAACAAGTATAGTGATAAAGTAAGTAAAAATATTCACAAAATAAAATATTTTAACACCGGTAAAGAATATCTACACCGGCGGCGGCGTTATTTTAACACCGGTCTAGAATATTTACACCAGTGGCGGCGTTATTTTAACACCGGTCTAGAATATTTACACCGAAGGCGGCGTTATTTTAACACCGGTACAGAATATTTACACCGGTGGCGGCGTTATTTTCACACCGATTTCGGAAGTAAATTTAACACCGATAATTTTAACACCTACACCGCTTGGACTTACCCCGGTGATTTTTTACAGTGTGGAAGCTATTATTAGTTCATAAATAAAACTAATCAAAATTTGAATCACATTGGACAGCTACTTGAGATTAAGATTACTGTCATCAAGACACTATTTTGATATTATTCGCGTTCGCTGAGAAAAGTGAGAAGAGTGAGTTTGATATTCAAATGTAATACTTTTAAAGCTGCAGCTTTGGATCCCCGGATGCCATTTTAGCCGCAATCGTCTTCCGGAAGTTGATTCGCTTCGGAATAGTTTTAGATCTCTCTCTTTATACTTTTCTTTTTCGTTGGCTTAATAACTTTTCTCTCTACTTTCCTGTGTACCATCGACGACAACTGTCATGAGACGTTGCATTTTATCCAAACTAAAAACTCGAAGAAATTCACTTGATTATTTTTTTCTTCATTTATGTGTCATATGAATACAATATTATTTTAAAAACTTTTATAATTTATTGACATAAATATTTAAAATTTTATTTCGTTCGAAATCAATGACGGATATTGTTAAGAAAGAAATCGACAATGAGCTTATTTAATAATACAAACATCAATCACTGAGAATAATGAATGCTGAGTAAAGGTTTAAATGAAAGTTAAATTAATGTCATTGTTAAATATTGAATGATTTCCATCTTTTTGACAACATTAGACGACGACGACGACGACACTTTGGTGACTCATTCTTGTGGAAATTTATTGAGTAAACTATCGGAGAATAGATTAGGTGAGGGATAAGTGAAAATAGTTTTAAATTCCGGATCCAATAATCTTCCTCAGTTCCCGATCCTATAAATATATGTATATAATTTGATAACAGATATATCTATCAAAAAACTTTAAAAACTTAAATTCTATACACGATTTTCATCTTAATAATTAGATCTATAGTACAAAGTTCACGGAACGAAATTTATGGGAAGTTTTCCTATGCATTATGGGAATGGTTCCCATAATGGTATGGGAATAGTACCTATACTACTATAGGAATGGTTCCCATATATTATGGGAACCATCCCCATAATAGTATGAGAATAGTTCCCATAATGATATGGGAATGGTTCCCATACCATTATGGGAATGGTTCCCATACCATTATGGGAATGGTTCCCATACCATTATGGGAATGGTTCCCATAATATTATAGGAACCATTTCCATATCATTATGGGAACCATTCCCATAATGGTATGGGAATGGTTCCCATATTGGTATAGGAACTATTCCTGTAATATTATGGGAACTATTCCCATAATGTTATGGGAACCATCCCTATAATATCATAAAATTTTTTTTTTGCACAATAGTGTAGAAATTTCCCAAAATTTGAATTTTCTTGAATGTTTTGTGCTGACAAAAAATTCTTGTTAAAAATTTTAATGTTTTTTTGCCATATACGATTTTTTTTTTCAATGTTTGAATTTTTGTTTTTATGTTTAATAATATTTCTGTGTATTGTAGAAGTGATTACCGCACTTCTTTAAATTAATTTTTTCATGATAATATGGGAACCATTCCCATAGTATTATAGGAATGGTTCCTATAATTTATGGTAATGGTTCCTATAAATTATAGGAACCATTCCAATAAATTATAGGAATGATTCCCATAATATTATAGAAAGTATTCCTATAAATTATAGGAACCATTCCTATAATTATAGGAACCATTCCTATAGTGTTATGGGTATTATTCCCATAATTATAGGAACTATTCCTATAATTATGGGAATCATTCCTATAATTATAGGAACTGCTCCCATAATTTATGGTCGTAATTCCTATGATGGTATAGGAAAAAATTTCACAAAATTATGGGAACCGCTGCCATAATTTTTTTTCCGTGTTTTATTTAATAATAATGTTTTTATGAGGATGTCTTTGGCAAGATTTTGACAGGTATCCTGGTGTGATGTGATCGATTGAAATTATTAATATTATACAATATTAAATAATGTAATCTATAAAATGTATTACAAGCTGATTGAATATTTATGAAATCGAATAAAAGTTAAATGTATCAGTTGGAAACAGAAAGAAAGAAAAAGAAAAAAAAATATTGATTGAAAACAATGTAATGTTAGCAGAAGTTTTCAAGTATTATCAATTACTGTAAGAGAAAATGTTGAGAATAAAAAATAATGTTGGCTGATAGCTCAGCGTGACTAAATTACATAAATTATGTGAAAGCTTAGAGTAAGAAGAAATGGGAAAAGGATATGGAATACCTTGTGGGATCGTCTTTTTTATTATTTTATTTAACTTTTTTATTCACTCTCTTTCGTCATGAAATAAGAAAGTCTGAATCGATTTAATGAGAAAAATGTTGAGAGGATATGTCTTGGTGATACCATTTGAATTGAGTCTGTTGTACCTCTTCCTACCCTTCCGGCATCAAATGAGTGCTCCCTTTAACCTCACCCTCTTATTCTAACTTCCCTTTGTGTGAATCACTGCGCACCCACACACCCACACACCCATATACCTATATCGCACATTCGCGTGTGTTAAAACCCGCCTCTGGCACATCGCAATCCATTAAACCTTTCGAGATAAACGATTGAACGTGTGGGTTTGTCCCGTAAATGCTTGTCGAAAGGTCAATCCCTAAGAATTTTAGATAAGAATGTATATATGTCTGTACACAAAGAAAAGTGGGGAAAGATGGCTCTAAAATTTAATATTGAAAAAAATTTAAAAAAAAGAAATTAACTTGGATTCATTTTATTCAATATTAACACTATAATTAACGGAGAAACTGTTCACACTGTTGTTTACGAAATCAGATCACTGAAAAATGAATAAGATCAGGGAAAACAAAAACTCAGATAAGTATGTACTAAAATTTGTTAACTTTGCCTTCTCATCTCGTTTTTCATAAATAAATAAATTGAGTTTTATAGTTTTATAATAATTTCAATTTCGATAAATGATTTTTTATAAGCTATCGATATAATAAGATCCATAGCAATAATTTTTATTTTTCTCTTATTTAATACGACTAAAAGCATCTTGAAAATGGATACATTAAAAGAATCTACCACTGGCAATACGATTTTATAAAAAATAGCATAGGTATCATAGAACATATAGATTGCACGAAAGATGCAAGAGACTACTTTCATCAAAGGGTAACAAGAAAAATCCATTTTCTCAATATAATACCCTATATATATATGTGTTTTAAACCAGACTTATATTTTACTAGACGTATACTTACTAGCTAGTGTTTTACTAGATACATATATATATATATTTTAACATTTAACCCTTATACTCTTGCTGGCCGTTGCTTTCTGACTATTATGAGCTTCTTGGCGAATGAAATGCTTTGTATATTTAGATTTTTTATTTTTTGTATATTTCTGTACATACGATGCAACGTTTTCATACGAAAAGACGTCTTTTTCCTCCATCACGTTGTTCCATTTAAATGCTAGACGTAAAAGGAAGCACATTTGTCTAACTGAAAAAAAATACAAGAGATAGACGTTCCATCTACCCTGTTGAATAACGAATAGTATTTATGTTTTATTTTTTATTTATGTTTTTTTTTTCGCTACTTCTTTGTTTAGTTTTTTAAACAGCTTCATTATTATCATTAAAAAAAATTAATTAAGTGCACTAAATCTTGCAAGACGGTTTTATTTGATAATTATATTTTATTCATGGCAGCTGTTTTAATTTTTGTAACTCAAATTATAAATATTAAATTACTTCAAATGATTTAATTTAAATTTTGTGAATTTAAAGTTAGGGGAAAGTTTGTTAATGATAAATAATTCAATTGATTGGCATTTGCTGGTCTTTTAAAGAAATCCTCGGAGAATATGATGCACATCAACAAGTTTCTCAACTACAAACTTTTGTTTGAGATGGTAAAAGTTAATGGATCACTATAGTGGTTTTTGCTGTCATTCTAGGAAAAATTTTATATTTCGTTCCGTTTTCGCACATATAATAATAATGAACAATAAAAAACTTTGAATTTGTATCCACAAATGTAATTTTATAAAATAAAATATGAATATCTAAAGTTTCAAAAGTTTAAATTTTATAAATTATGTAACGTATTAATAAACAGCATTTAATGATGTCAAAATAAAACTGAATTTGATGATTACAATAGGGGAGACCGGGGCAAGACGGCCCACCTGGGGCAAGAAGGCCCACCTCAAAAATTAACCAAAAATTTTTTTTCTTGTTTTCTTTTGATTATCACAAATTTATATTATTTACTCATTTTTAGCCCGATACGTGAAACTTGGGGCAAAATGAACCACTCAAAAATTCTAAAAGAAAATGTATTTCATAGTATTATAACCTAGTCATGATTAATTTAATAGAAATATCATTTTTTGGTTAATTATATGGATTTCGATTAAAATAGAGCATTTGAAAAAGTTAAAAAAACCAATAATCAATTTTCTACAGAAGTGAAAAAATGACTCGTATTATATCAAAAAAGGTTATTTCGAGTAATATTAAAGTAGATACAGTTGTTAAAGACAAAAATATAAACATTTGTTACGCGGGAAATTTTTTTTACAATTAAAAAAAAAAAATTTTTTTTTCATTTTTTTTCGGAGTGGGCCGTCTTGCCCCAAAAAAAAAAATTTTTTTTCAGGAGCTTCACCAAAATTTTGGTGAATTGAGTTCAAGTTGGACAAGAGTAAATCGACTTGATGGTTAAAAGCCACAAATAATAATAACCGGCTTAGGTGGGCCGTCTTGCCCCGGTCTCCCCTACTCTAAATTATTTTTTCAACAATTTCCTTTGAAAAATTTTTTTTTTATCTTTTGTATTAAATTTTAATACATCACTCCATTTATGTCAATCGAGATTTATTAAGTCTTCGTGAAAATTAAATGTCTTAGTACATTTGGTTTGCTCAAAAAATTCACTCATCTGGACTATTTAAAATTTAATTAGTCTGTTGATTATTAATTTAAAAGAAATCGATCGATTATATATATTAATACGTAAGGTAAAAAATATTAAAACACAGCGATGAATTATATTTTTTCAAATAAATCATCCAGCGAGTTTAAATAACTTGAATTAACATCATTAACTTTTGATACAATTAAATAACTGTCAATTATTTTATAATAGACGTACAGTACTGAAATTACCATATATGCAGTTCAATGTAATTATATATCTATTATATTATCTACTTTATCAAATACAAAGCTTAAAATTTACAGAGCATGTTCATTTTTTGATACATCAAAATATGTATAAAATTTCTATCGAAAAATAATTTTAATTAATATCTTGTAATTAACTCGATCAAACAATAAAGTTACGTATTATTATGAGATTAACAATCAAAAGGTTGATTTTGGTATACAAATATTTTTAGAAACAATATCGTATTGATAACATTGAACTGACGAAAATAAAATAATTATTATTGCACTGTAAAAAGAGCGGTGTTAAAAATGGACTCGTTTTAATTCCGCCCGGTGTAAAAATGAAATTACACCGGTGTAGAAGGAGTAATACACCGGTGTTAAAAATACCGGTGTTAAAGCGGGGTAACCGGTGTAAAAGCGAGGTAAAAGGTGTAAAAGCGGAGTAATGCCGGTGTAAAAGCGGAGTAAATTCCGTCCGCTTGGAGTATTAACTTTAAAGATTATAAAACACGAAAAATGTCAGTTCTTTATGAAAATTAAAAAAAAATATCATTTATCAACAAGTATAGTGATCAAGTAAGTAAAAATATTCACAAAATAAAATATTTTAACGCCAGTAAAGAATATCTACACCGGTCTAGAATATTTACACCGGTGGCGGCGTTATTTTAACACCGGTACAAAATATTTACACCGGTGGCGGCGTTATTTTAACACCGGTACAAAATATTTACACCGATGGCGGCGTTATTTTTACACCGCTTTCGGGGGTAAATTTAACACCGATAATTTTAACACCTACACCGCTTGGACTTACCCCGGTGATTTTTTACAGTGTGATAGGGAAATCATTAGCCAGGCGAAAATTCAAGTAGATGAATTTACGGGTGAAGATAAAATGACTGTACAGTTATATATATACTGTGTATAACAAAGAGGAAAGAATAAATATAGATTAAAAATAGCTGGGAATACGAATAAAAGCCATAAACAGTGGTCGTACTTAATTCACGTTGTGTAAGTAAAGCTTGACGTATATTGTTGAGAGTTGACTCAAATTGATGAGCTCTGGTGGTGCTACAACAGAAATTGCTTTGCTTCTCATTCAGTTCGTATTCTCCATTCGAATATTTCTCTTTACTTCCTCGTACTATTATATAACATAGTTTAAATACCGCAACTTAAAACTTGTTCAAATATTCGAGGTTATCAGTTATTTGAATATCACGTCAATAGACAAATTTATCCGAGTTAATTTAATATTTGTTTTCTTTAAACTATTTTTTTATTTTATTTCAATTTTTGTGTCTGTCGTAAATAATGTCCGTTCGCTCTATTACATTCACAACTACTACCAGCAAACTGATCTTTTTTAAAAGAAGAACGACACTCTACTTTTGAAACTTTGCCTCATTGCGAATTTGTAATCTTCCAACGAGTTTGATAAGAAATTTACATTCGTAAAAAGTCATTTTCAATTGAATTCTACCAACGTATTATTACACGTTCATTTTTTTTTTTTTAAAAAGTTAATGAGAAATTATTATACTTTGAATTTTTTATTCATTTATTTAACTTTTTTTTTTTAAATATTGTTTCTCTTTATTTTTATGAGTTGATTGACAGCAGAAATTAAATTTTAATTTTAAACATTGGAATGTATAATTGAATTGATTGACTTGTTCGAAATATCAAACACTTTTAGTTTTTATATAAATTCATGTAGATGATTGATTTTAATTATTTAAATGACCAACTGCAATTATCGACATTAAATCTCAACTCCTAATAACTTGTCAATACTTTTGAAATTCTAAATATAAATAATTAAATTTAATTTTCGTGTTAATTGATCATAAAATATAATATAATAAAATTTAATTCAATTTTATTAATTAATGAGGTTAATTAATTAATTTAAAGTATTAAATATTTTTAAACTGTGAATAATTGCTGCAGTATGGTGATGCATAAATTAATAGAATGAATTAATAATTAATTTTTTTTTTATCCTGAATACGGTAATCTTCATCTTTTCACTTATGATTAACTAAAGCAAGATGAATTTTTAAAAACTGTAAAAAAAAAAAAATCTGATTTTTAAGCAAATATACTGTAGATGTATGTATATAGGGGAGGGTGGGGCAGAGCGGCCCCCCTGAAATTTTGATCAAAAAAAAAATTTTTTTTTTTTCGACTAATTACTATAAATCCGATATGTTTGCGCATTTTTACCCCTACGCATGACATTTGGGGCAAAATGGACAAGCCCAAAATTTTGAAAAAGTGATTTTTTCATATTTTTATCGTCAAATTAAAAAAAAATTATTATAATTCCACATTTCTAGCCCTACGCATAACACCTGGGGCAAAATGGACCAGCCGGAACTTCCGAAAAATTTATTTTTTCATATTTTTTGGCCGTTTCTCTATATAAGAGGCAAATTTGGTCGCTAAAAATTTATAAAAATTAAATTTTTTTTTTTAGTTGATAAATTTTTGAAATAAAGTAAAATTATAGAATTGATTTTTTTTTTTATTAAATAACAATTAGTAATTAAGGTAATCGAGAGTGAACGATTTATTACGCTTTAAAAAATTTTTTTCGAGTAATATAAAACCAAAAATAGTCGTCAAGAGAAAGAAATAGGGGAGGGTGGGGCAGAGCGGCCCCCCTGAAATTTTGATCAAAAAAAAAATATTTTTTTTTCGACTAATTACTATAAATCCGATATGTTTGCGCATTTTTACCCCTACGCATGACATTTGAGTCAAAATGGACAAGCCCAAAATTTTGAAAAAGTGATTTTTTCATATTTTTATCGTCAAATTAAAAAAAAATTATTATAATTCCACATTTCTAGCCCTACGCATAACACCTGGGGCAAAATGGACCAGCCGGAACTTCCGAAAAATTTATTTTTTCATATTTTTCGGCCGTTTCTCTATATAAGAGGCAAATTTGGCCACTAAAAATTTATAAAAATTAAATTTTTTTCTTAGTTGATAAATTTTTGAATTAAAGTAAAACTATAGAATTGATTTTTTTTTTTTATTAAATAACAATTAGTTATTAAGGTAATCGAGAGTGAACGATTTATTACACTTTAAAAAATTTTTTTCGAGTAATATAAAACCAAAAATAGTTGTCAAGAGAAAGAAATACATTCTTAATGATGAAAACAATTTAAAAAAAAAAAAAACGAAAAAAAAAATTTTTTATCACTTTTTGGAGGGGGGCCGCTCTGCCCCACAAAAAAAAATTTTTTTTTCAGAATTTTGGCAAAATTTCCATAAATTTGTTCGAAATAGGACAAAAGCAAAGTGATCTTATGGTTGAAAGCCACAAAAAATAATAATTGGATTAGGGGGGCCGCTCTGCCCCACCCTCCCCTAATTAATACATGATTTATAAAATATAACCTGAGCATAAAACTATTGGAAAACATTAAAAATTGTCGATAATATAAAAAGAAGTTGATGAATATTAATGTATTAATAAAATAAAAAAACTCATGTGTACTAATTATCAGTGTATTTGACACAGAATACAAATTATTTGGTCAGCAAGTAAATTAAAAAAAAAGTAAAGCTGTGTGTTTGTCTTATAAGCCAGAAAAGGTGTGGTGTATCAGTCTCGTTTTCACGAAACATTTCTCATGACATGCTCTTATTTTGTCTCTCATTTTTTGATTCACATGCAACCCTAGTTGTTTCTCTGATCATATTAGATGATTCCATAGGGGTTGAGAAGGGTAAAAGAAACATTGGAGAGACTTTCTGGCTGGCTGTCTAAAAGAGTGAACGTGCCAACGACGACTTGGTATACTTGCCACTTCTTGCTTCCCGCTTTCTACTTACTTTTTATGTGTCTGCACTTGTCGAGTTTTCTCTACACACATACATATTCATGTTTTTTTTTATTTTTTTTTTTTTTTAGATAATAATTAATTGATAATTTAAATATAATAATCAAAATTTTTTGTCCAAAATATCAATAATTACCCGGGGATGTTTTGGACGTTCGATTAAACTTTCATCATCCTTACTGGGATGTCATATTTTATAATACAGTATATAAGGTGATTAAATTGTGATACGATAGTTGATTTTCTCATCAACGATGAACAGACATTAGTTTCCTGTGGTCAAAGGTACTTTAGCTATTCCCTGTGTGTGAACATGACATCCAATCATTATGAGATGAGCATTCTCTCTATACAAAAGTGGTCATTATTGCTCCAAAGCCACGTCATTAATGCGCATTAATGATAATTAATGTACATTAAAATTGAGCCCATAAATATATAAGTGCATCAAAAAGACTTTTACACTCAATTAGCTATTAAAATTTACTCTTCTTAATTTATTTTACAAACCTTAGATCATTTTATGTTCGCTTTATTGAAAATTATCAACAGTATCATGATTATTAACTACTTATTTATAAATAAATTTAAAGTTAAATTTATCCACTTTTTGTAAAATAAAGTAAACAGTATATGCATATAATGTTAAGGGAAAACTGCAGCAGCCGTTGCAAGAATTATTTTATCATTTGGTGAATAATTTTAACAACTGGAGAGTCGTTGTAAATTATGGATGCGGTTATGATGTTCAGCGTTGAGAGTAAAGCGAGAGCAGGAGTAGATTCCCAGCTTCCGCGTTTCCATGCTTCCGTAGAAAATCAATAAAGGTCCTACATTCATCTCACGAATTAATTTAACGATATTAACTTTTTTAAAATTATTTATTCTTTCTTTTTTTTGCTTTGTTCTGTGCTGCTGACGTGCAAAGTAAATAATTGATAAGGCTAAGTACCATAATAACCATCTAAGAAACAACCAAAATTTTTTTTTTAATTGATGAAAAGTATTTAAATTAATAGAGATTTTTTTGGTTCTTATAGGGGAGGGTGGGGCAGAGCGGCCCCCCTAAGCCAATTATTATTTTTTGTGGGTTTGAACCATAAGATCACTTTATTTTTGTTCTATTTCGAACAAATTTATGGAGATTTTGCCAAAATTCTGAAAATTTTTTTTTTTTTTTGTGGGGCAGAGCGGCCCCCCTCCAAAAAGTGATAAAAAAATTTGTTTTTTCGTTTTTTTTTTTTTTAAATTGTTTTCATCATTAATAATGTATTTCTTTCTCTTGACAACTATTTTTGGTTTTATATTACTCGAAAAAAATTTTTTAAAGTGTAATAAATCGTTCACTCTCGATTACCTTAATTACTAATTGCTATTTAATAAAAAAAAAAAATCCATTCTATAGTTTTACTTTATTTCAAAAATTTATCAACTAAAAAAAAAAATTTAATTTTTATGAATTTTTAGTGACCAAATTTGCCTCTTACATAAAGAAACGGCCGAAAAATATGAAAAAATAATTTTTTCGGAAGTTTCGGCTGGTCCATTTTGCCCCAGGTGTTATGCGTAGGGCTAGAAATGTGGAATTATAATAATTTTTTTTTAATTTGACGATAAAAATATGAAAAAATCACTTTTTCAAAATTTTGGGCTTGTCCATTTTGCCCCAAATGTCATGCGTAGGGGTAAAAATGCGCAAACATATCGGATTTATAGTAATTAGTCGAAAAAAAAAAAATTTTTTTTTTGATCAAAATTTCAGGGAGGCCGCTCTGCCCCACCCTCCCTTAAATTTTTTGTGATGAATCGTAATGAATCTTTAGAGAGACCTGTTTTGATAAAGAGTTTTTTTATTCTTTTATAATTAAATAATATTTTTTTTCAGCACCAATAAGACAAATGTAAACTTATAAGACAATCTAGAAGTTTTGAATTTAATAATATAAGCTGTACTATAATAATATCGATAATAATGATAATGATAATAATAATAAATAGTGTCCTTGGACAATAGGCAGTGAGGAATAATTTGAAAACTCATGGGTGAAGAGTTTTAGTGAATGTATGAAGAAGCTAAGTTTTCGGGGAAATGAACATAAATTCAGGCATTTTTCGTAAAGTTTTGACCCCTGGGACACTGTAATGGCGTGCACCGAGCCGAACATACCCGTTTATACGATGAGAATATGAGTGGAGCTTGCGAAGGGGGAATACCGAACAGGCCATCTCTATATCCTACACTATAGTACAGTCCACCCATTCGCGTAGGTTCGAGGTATTACATAAATTCCTCGCGGCTGTGAAATCCATGTTCTCTTTCTCTCTTACCTTAAGCCACTGGCAGTCAACATCACCCATCTCTGCAGATGTAATCCCTATCCATTATAAAAATAAAAATAAAAAAAATAATAACAATAATAAAAAATATCGACAACCGAAGCATAAATTTGAAAGCCAAGGGGCGTTCCAAAGTGTGCCCACACTAGTGTGTTCGGAAATTACGGATTCATCGATCGCTTTGCAAGCAATCGCGCCTTTTGTTTTTTAAATCTCCCAAGTATGTATATACGCTGCTTTATTTTCTCTCGTCATTCACATTTCAACCACCACACTATTGATATCCAACAACTAACAAAAGTATTATTAAAATCGCTTCGGGCTATTGATGATTAATTTTATGCGTTTTATCTTTTTATTTAGTTGTTTTGAAAAAATAGCTTCAGACAATATCCCTTAATTTAAATATCATAGAACATAAAAATATAAAAAACAGTTAAAATAGTACACAACACACCGCACAAGAGAATCTAGTCACGTAGTTGGAAAAAAAAAGCCAACCCCTGTACTCTACACGACTATAAAATGTATTGTGTCAATGCCGTTTATGGAAATAGATACATATATACATATATATAAATTTCTCACAATTGTTATGATGCGCATTTGTAAAATCGTATCAGCTCGTAAAATAGAGTACTATTGCTATACACAGAATAATACTGTTGACAGACATACACAGTTAACTTTAACACACAGCACGTTTTCCACATTCGATTCTCTCTCTTCTCTCAAGGGAATATTCAAAGCATAATGCTATTAAAGGTCACCCCTTTAATCCATATCGATAACTGAGTTTACACCCATCTCTATTTAATAATTTGGGTTAAATTAATGTCATCGATTAATATGTTACTATTATCATCATTTTACACTGTAAAAAATTACCGGGGTAAGTCCAATCGGTGTAGGTGTTAAAATTATCGGTGTTAAATTTACCCCCGAAAGCGGTGTGAAAATAACGCCGCTGCCGGTGTAAATATTCTGTACCGGTGTTAAAAAAAATTATCCGGTGTTAAAATAACACCGCTGCCGGTGTAAATATTCTAGACCGGTGTTAAAATAACGCCGCCGCCGGTGTAGATATTCTTTACCGGTGTTAAAATATTTTACTTTGTGAATATTTTTACTTACTCGATCACTGTACTTGTTAATAAATAATATTCTTTATTAATTTTCATAAAGAACTGACATTTCTTGTGTTTTATAATCTTTAAAGTTAATACTCCAAGCGGGCGCAATTTACCCCGCTTTTACACCGCTATTACTTCGCTTTTACACCGGTTACCCCGCTTTTACACGGATTTTACTCCGCTTTTACACCGGTTACCCCGCTTTTACACGGATTTTACTCCGCTTTTACACCGGTTACCCCGCTTTTACACGGATTTTACTCCGCTTTTACACCGGTTTTACTCCGCTTTTACACCGGTTACTCCGCTTTTACACCGCTATTACTCCGCTTTTACACCGGTTACCCCGCTTTTACCCGGATTTTACTCCGCTTTTACACCGGTTACCCCGCTTTTACACGGATTTTACTCCGCTTTTACACCGGTTACTCCGCTTTTACACCGCTATTACCCCGCTTTTACACCGCTATTACTTCGCTTTTACACCGGTTACCCCGCTTTTACACGGATTTTACTCCGCTTTTACACCGGTTACCCCGCTTTTACACGGATTTTACTCCGCTTTTACACCGATATTACTCCGTTTTTACACCGGTTACCCCGCTTTTACACGGATTTTACTCCGCTTTTACACCGGTTACCCCGCTTTTACACCGCTATTACTCCGCTTTTACACCGGTTACCCCGCTTTTACACCGATATTACTCCGCTTTTACACCGATATTACCCCGCTTTTACACGGATTTTACTCCGTTTTAACACCGGTTACCCTGATTTAACACCGTTATTTTTAACACCGGTGAATTACTCCTCCTACACCGGTGTAATTTTATTTTAACACCGGGCGGAGTTAAAATGAGTCCATTTTTAACACCGCTCTTTTTACAGTGTATTTATAAAATAAAATTTTTAGTCACTATTTAATAATTCGAGCCCTCTGGGTGGTATAGCTCGTAAAGTTGAATGTATCTATTTCATAATTATTTAAACTATTGGAAAACTCATTGGCATTTTAAATAAATACAGAGACGTAAAACATCAGGGCCGGAAAAAATCCACAAGCATAAAAACATTCTGTGTCACAAGGGAATCTTGTTTTTTATTTTTTTTTATTTTTTTCAATAGAAATTCACACACGCACTCGCTACAGTGCTGCTGCTACAATTCATGAGTTGATTTTAGCAGTCCAACATCCAGGATCTCGCATGTGTATTTTGTCTCCTTTTATATATTACATTTATACTCCAGAGTCCACGCGATTCTATATTTCTTTTGAGCCCACGGGTATATATGACCTGGTGCAGGCATCCGAGTGTAGTAAGTGTGTGCACAAAAAGTGTAAGGTTGTGTGGACGAGATGTGTGACTGGTCATATTTCTACTAGTAACGTGATTGTTACCTTCCGCCGTTGAAATTCTCGATACAAAACTCTGTGCTGGTGTGTACCAGTAGCTCTCTAGAGACTTTGTAATTCACCTTTTCAAAACAAACATCCGGCCTTATTCCAACTCCATTCATACTTGCACTATTTTTTTTTATTCACTTTCGTCTTTTATTATTCATGTTATTACCTTTTTTTATTTTTATTTTCGTATTTATTATCTCTATACGCTTCGAATACTATTTGCGATTTATGGATTCATAAATTTTATCCAAATAAAATTTAGTATTTACAATATAAACATAGATATATGTATATTACATTATAGATAATTTAATTTTTACTTCTATGATAACAGTTTATAAAAAAAATCGGTCTGTCAGTTGACCCTGCGGGCCAGCCCCAAAACTACCCGCTGTTTACGAGCTCGTTGAGCTCGAAAACATTATTGTGAATATATTTTCGAGCTCTTCGAGCTCGCAAATACTTTTGTATGCCATTATTTTGTAAAAAACCATTTTTTAGCATTTCTTTCTCCCACGATATCTCGCGAACGAATTAACCGATTTTGATGGTTGAGGTGGCAATCGACGCGTTTTATCAAGTTCTGAAGCTGATCAAATTTTGAAATTGATTTATTTAGCCGTTTTTGAGAAATTTCAAAAAAACCAAGGAAAAAATTTTTTTTGAATTCTTTCGTCAACGGTTTCTCTTGAACGAATGAACCGATTTTGATGGTTGAGGTGGCATTCGACGCGGCTTATAGAGTTTTAGAGCTGATTAGATTTTGGAATCAATCCATCGAGCAAATTAAAAGTTATCCAAATAAAACATTTTCGAAAAAATTTTATTTTTGAAATATCTCTGAACGCACCCTACCGATTAAGTTCAAATTTTTACGGCTTCAAGACATTAACAAGCCGCGTCGAATGACACCTCAACGATCAAAATCGGTTCATCCGTTCAAGAGTTATGAATATTTACATACATACATACATACGTACATACGTACACACATACATACACTCGGACATCATCGTGAAATTAGTGAGGATAGCTTCCTAGGACCTCGAAACGTCGACATCTGATGGAAATTCGATTTTCGTAAATCGGACCGAAACCAATAACTTCCCGAATTTTTGAAAATTTACAATTTTCTTAGCGGGAAGTTAAAAAATTATAAAGTTAATTTTTTCTGTTAAAATATAAACAAAAAATATGAGCATTATTCGATCTAAAAGATGTATTATTAATTAATTAATGCTGATAAAAATAAGTTAAAAAATATTAGATATAAAAAAA
This sequence comes from Microplitis mediator, assembly GCF_029852145.1. Lineage (NCBI taxonomy): Eukaryota > Metazoa > Arthropoda > Insecta > Hymenoptera > Braconidae > Microplitis > Microplitis mediator. Next base: position 15,743,661 of record NC_079972.1, on the reverse strand, counting down.
AAATATGAAACAAAAGAGTTTATAAACAAGAATCTCGACTTGAATTTTATTGTAGTGTAACAAGTTTTGAAATTAACTTTTCATGTTGCTTTAAAAGTTTCCTTGAATTAAAGTTTATAATAGAATGCACCTACTGAAAGAATTGAATGATGATAAAATTAAAAAGTTAATTTACTTTAACATTATCATAAACTTTTAGACGCCGTTAAAAAATAATAATAAATATATTTATAAAAATTTAAGTATTTTATAAGCTCGGTAGGATGATAAATAACATGTAAGATGTTGTAAGAAATTAGTGAGACACACACCAGGGACAGATTAAATAATGTTTTCATGTTGTACGAAAGAAATGTCTGAAATAGTTTATAATTCTAGGTATAATGGCTTCATACACATGGGACAGTATTAAAAAAGATAAAAATGAAACTAAAAAATTGACATAATACATACTTGTATTTTCTTTTCAGCTTTGAGATGATATGAGGGACTAAAAAAGTGATTAATGTGCATTTTATATAGATATTTTAAAACATATTTTTAAAAAGAAATATCTAGCTCGTCGATCAAACTATAAAGTATCTAAATATCTTGTCTTATCATTTTCATACAAAAGAAGAGAGAGATTTACTTGAGAAAACGATGAATAGTCATTTGTTTTGAATGTACAATCTTTTAAAAGTACGCTATTAGGTGTAGATTTAATCGTAAAACGCCTCTAGCTGTTAACTTTTTTACAATCGATTTTTAAATATTTTTATTCTCGTATATATTATATGTATACAATACCCTGCGCAGTTTATCAACTTAGTTTCATCTTCATCATTTATCACTCGGAAAATATTTAAACTTTAGTAAACAACCATTTAAATATTTCTATACATATATAACAGAATATATAAAACTCTAAAAGTGATGTTGAGAAATTTTAATTGGTGATTAACTAAAAAATACGTTTGTGAAAATTTTTTAAAATTAGATAAATTATGACGATATATGTATATTGACTTAAAATATATATATATATAAATCTAAACTAATGAGAGTTGTGCTGATACAGTCTGCGCATTGCTAAGTAAAATCAGAGAGTTGCACAAAGTTTAAAACTCTAATGATAAAGTGAAATTGAGAGTTTCTGAATTTTAATGAGGATACACTAAATTTACAGTGGCTACCTTAGCTATCATTTATATGATATAATACATGCATACATATATATCTATATATTTTTTAATTAAGAACATATATATTAATTTAAATCTACCGAGTTAATTGTATGTATAAAACAAAATTATGTTATTTTTCAATAAACCAAATTTATCAAGCTACACGGAAAGAAAATTATGGGAAGTTTTGCTATGCATTATGGGAATAGTTCCCATAATGGTATGGGAATAGTACCTATACTACTATAGGGATGGTTCCCATATATTATGGGAACCATCCCCATAATAGTATGAGAATAGTTCCCATACCATTATGGGAATGGTTCCCATATTGGTATAGGAACTATTCCTATAATATTATGGGAACTATTCCCATAATGTTATGGGAACCATCCCTATAATATCATAAAATTTTTTTTTTGCACAATAGTGTAGAAATTTCCCAAAATTTGAATTTTCGTGAATGTTTTGTGCTGACAAAAAATTCTTATTAAAAATTTTAATGTTTTTTTGCCAAATACGATTTTTTTTTTCAATGTTTGAATTTTTGTTTTTATGTTTAATAATATTTCTGTGTATTGTAGAAGTGATTACCGCACTTCTTTAAAATAATTTTTTCATAATAATATGGGAACCATTTCCATAATATTATAGGAATGGTTCCTATAATAGTATGGGAACTATTCCCATAATATTATGGGAATGATTCCCATAATGGTTTAGGAACCATTCCAATTGCATTATGGAAATCATTCCCATAATATTATGGGAATAGTTCCCATACTATTATAGGAACCATTCCCATAATATTATGGGAATGGTTCCTATAATATTATAGAAAGTATTCCTATAAATTATAGGAACCATTCCCATAAATTATAGGAATGATTCCCATAATATTATAGAAAGTATTCCTATAAATTATAGGAACTATTCCTATAATTATGGGAAACATTCCTATAATTATAGGAACCGCTCCCATAATTTATGGTCGTAATTCCTATGATGGTATAGGAAAAAATGTTACAAAATTATGGGAACCGCTGCCATAATTTTCTTTCCGTGTACAGATTTTTTATCCCTCTTTTCAAAAATTAACAGAGGGTTGAAGTACATTTTTGAACCCCCTGTCTATTGGAAGTTTTTTTGTACAACACTAAAAATACACTTCAAAATTTCAATAAAAAAAAAAACTTTTGCAAAAATCCTTAAACAATTTGTTAGGAAAAAAATGAAAATGAAATATGATTAAGTTGTCAAATAAAATGGTTGACATGGTTAATATAAAAATAAGTATTTTCATCAGCACAAGCTACGAATATATAAGTATGTATTTAAATGGCAGTGTGTTTGTGAATGCTGAAGTAAGCGTTTGCACATAAATGCAATTTAAATTAGACATACCTTCCTAGTTCCTGCCTGCTGGACCGTAAGTCTTACCAGCATGTCATGAACAGACACCCTACTTCTTTGTCAGACACACATAACATCCACCTTCCACCTTCCACCTAATTTTCTGTGCGAGTATGGCTAAAGCCTTTTTTAATCCCTCAGGCTAACGTGATACCACAAGTAGTCGACTTGCTCATTTGCCCTCTCTTTCTTTTCTCAACTCAGTACAAGCTCAAAATTACTATATTTTTTCATTGCTACTTCTCAATTTTATAATTATCAAAGCAATGTCGTATGGAAAATAAACAAATTTTAATAATTTCAAAGTTACCCACAAATTTCAAAGGAAATTTAAAAAATTCCAATTCGCGGATGTCCCCGTACTAAATTTTTTTATTTTTTCCGTAGCCCCCACCCCCTTGCAACCTTTTCTTGTTGCAAAATGTCCAAAATTTGACAAAACAAAAACATAAGTCAGAATGCCTAAAAAAATTGAATTTGGAATTGGAATCTATTTAAATAATCTTGTAATTTATCTAATATATAAATAAGAATATATGAACAAAACGGGGTTTTTTAGGTAATTTATTTGTAGTCGACTGCTGATAAAAAATATGGTAATCTTCGATAGTAAATTTTCCATTTAATTGAGCTTTATAGTATCAATATTAAATCAAGTAGAAAAATTTTTTATTTTATATTTTTTGATCATAGTTATTCTGTCAGTCTTTTAAATAAATATATAGCAATAGTAATATACTATCAGATACTTTGATTTAATCGATATTTTATATATTTATAACAATAGTTTTTATATGAGAATAACATTGATATACTCGGCTCTACATCAATATAGAATGTGACCATTTTCTACAAGCAATATTACTTTCTGTATATACAATAGTAGACAACTCTATATATATATATATATATTCTATACATCGTATTGAACGAAAAGAAATTCAAGTACGTGAGCGCTATAAATATATGTACATATTCTGTTTTTTCAACTTCCTGCTAAGAAAATTGAAAATTTTCAAAAAAAAAGGAAAGTTGTTGCCCGTGTAAAAAAAATTCGTTCCGAAAAGGTTCCAAAAAAATTCTGCATGTGGAACTTCTAAACATGAGACAGATTAGAACTTCGAATGGAACTTTTTTGGAACGTTAGTAATTTTGATGGTAAAAAAGTTTTTATGAGGAAATTTAGAGTCAAAAAAGGACGTTCTTGGAACTTTTTTTGAATTTTATACAGACATTCCAAAGAAGTTCCAGAATCACCACTTTTGCCTTTTTTATGGACTAAAAAAGGCATTCCAAAACATTCCAAAATCACTACTTGTGCATCTTTTGGAGACTAAAGACGTTCCAAAAACACGCTAAAATAGTTCAAAAATCACTACTTTTGAATTTTTTATACAACAAAAATTAACATCCATAAAAAATTCCAACACAAATTCCAAGAACGTCCTTTTTTGACTCTAAATTTGCTCATAAAAACTTTTTTTTTACCATCAAAATTACTAACGTTCCAAAAAAGTTCCATTCGAAGTTCTAATCTGTCTCAAGTTTAGAAGTTCCACATGCGGAACTTTTTTGGAATCTTTTTGGAACGAATTTTTTTTACACGGGTGGTTTCGGTCTGATTTTCGAATACCAAGTTTTGAACAGATGTCAATTTTTCAAGGTCTTAGAGTACTCTAGTTACAGTAGAGAGATATTATTTCGCCCAGTATGTTACTCAAAGCAGTATTTGAAGGATAATCGCATAAAAATTTATCTTATTTTACTTTATTTATGTATAGCGTAATAATTTTTTCTGTATGCAGAAAATCTTTAATTTAAATATGGAATGGATATATATGAATATATAGGAATATAAAATAAAATATCTGATTCAGATCTTACGTTCAGTTATTGGTATATGCTAGCGTTTATATTTATTTTGCAGACATGCCGAATAGTGAATACACCACATTCAGTGTAAAGTAAATACTCCCGTAGGCCACACAGTTTGCTATATAGAAAAAAGATTGATGCTCCAGTACGCGCAGCACGACACGATCGGAAAACGATAACTCTTATAAATATATTACGTATAGTACATAAAAGCTCGCGTCATACAACTATTATGAACCGATCAAGTGAAACCAAAGAATTTAATAAAATGCAAATCAATTTTAATAAATATATATAATTTGTGGAGTATCATATTTTTATTTTTTTAAATTAATTATTACAGCACGGAAAGAAAATTATGGGAAGTTTTGCTATGCATTATGGGAATGGTTCCCATAATGGTATGGGAATAGTTCCTATATCAATATGGGAACCATTCCCATAATAGTATGAGAATAGTTCCCATACCATTATGGGAATGGTTCCCACAATATTATGGAAACCATTCCCATATCATTATGGGAACCATTCCCATAATAGTATGGGAATGATTCCCATATTGATATAGGAACTATTCCTATAATATTATGGGAACTGTTCCCAGAATGTTATGGGAACCATTCCTATAATATCATAAAATTTTTTTTTTGCACAATAGTGTAGAAATTTCCCAAAATTTGAATTTTCTTGAATGTTTTTTGCTGACAAAAAATTCTTGTTAAAAATTTTAATGTTTTTAGCCAAATACGATTTTTTTTTTCAATGTTTGAATTTTTGTTTTTATGTTTAATAATATTTCTGTGTGTTGTAGAAGTGATTACCACACTTCTTTAAATTAATTTTTTCATGATATTATGGGAACCATTCCCATAATATTATAGGAATGGTTCCTATAATAGTATGGGAACTATTCCCATAATATTATGGGAATGGTTCCTATAATTTTTGGGAATGGTTCCTATAAACTATAGGAACCATTCCCATAAATTATAGGAATGATTTCCATAATATTATAGAGTATTCCTATAAATTATAGGAACCATTCTTATAATTATAGGAATCATTCCTATAGTGTTATGGGTATCATTCCCATAATTATAGGAACTATTCCTATAATCATGGAAAACATTCCTATAATTATAGGAACCGCTCCCATAATTTATGGTCGTAATTCCTATGATGGTATAGGAAAAAATTTCACAAAATTATGGGAACCGCTGCCATAATTTTCTTTCCGTGAGCGATTAAAATACCATCGTAAAAGTCAAAAAGGTAAAGCTGCCCTACTTCGATTTTAAATTTGTATTGCAGTTGATGTAATTATATATGTATAATTTTTCATATTGATATATCCTGTGAAATTTATTTTAAGAATTATAATTTACTCAGCTTATTATTTTTTTCACTATTCGATAAAATATGAAATCATAAATAAAAAAAAGATTATTCAATAATACTTTAACGTTCATGTTACTGTCATGTCAAAATATAAATTTTTCAATAAATTCAAGTATGAATTTTCTTTTTTCAAATGAAAATACATAAAATTCGAATGAATAATTTAAGAAATAAAGATGACATGAATTTTGACATTAAGTCCAGATTGTATTTAAGTAGATTATAAATTACAATAATGGGAATTTTTCTTGTATCAGTAAAAAGTCGCAAACAAATATAGTTATAGAAATGAATATGGTTAAATGGATTTAATGACGTTAATTAAATGAAGTAACCTGAATAATCAGGGCCCACAAGTGCGCTGCTGGTATGAACTGTTGCGCTGGATGATTTAATTGAAAATTCAAATAACGTACTATTCTCTCTTTTTACTGGGATGGATAATAGTGGCTTGGTGGGTTAATTTATTTGGAAGTAGTGAGGAGTAAGGGTGCAGTGCACCACGTTAACATTCATCTGAATACTATATACCCATAGGGAGGAAATCGCGTCTATTTATATATGTAGACTGTGTGTATCCCAGTGAAAAGCACATTGAGAGGCAGAAACCAGTAGCAGCAGGTTCACCGGGTAAATGAGGAGCACAAGCAGTGTAGCAAGTATGCTAGACGAATAGAGAGGTTGAAACTAGCCAAACTTAGATCCAAGTGAGGGAGTTGGTGCTAGCCACCACCGACAGTCTAACCTGTTACGCCACAGAACCCACCAAAGTTAATAGTCTAACTCGATTTGTCTAATTCGACTAGTGCCTAACTGTTCAGTCCCCCTGGCACTGAAAACGTGCACTCGATTTTCGAGCTAAGTACCATCCAATTTCAGTCAATTACAACCATAACTTGTTCCCCAGCCTCAGCTCCTAGTCCCCACACCTCTTCCTCCTATCAGAAGTGGTAGTTGTTCCTGTAGTTTGATAATTCGTTGATACCATCGAGATGTCAATTCGCATAAAATAGTAATGCTGAATAACGATAATTGCCAAATATACACGATGACAGATATATATATTATTTCATATAACAAATTAATTTCAGCTTTAAGCTCTGTTCATTTCATGTTTTAAATGTTTTTTATCAATACTAAAATTGGTAATGAGCACGCAGGCGCGTAAGTTAACTACTAGAACATAAAGTCAATAATATATTTTCACCAATAATTAGCAATACCTCATATTTTTCATAATTTATTACTTTTAATTTTTGAAAAAAACTAATTATTATAAATTTATCATACACTGTAAAATATCACCGGGGTAAGTCCAAGCGGTGTAGGTGTTAAAATTTTCAGTGTTAAATTTACCCCCGAAAGCGGTGTTAAAATAACGCCGCCACCGGTGTAAATATTCTGTACCGGTGTTAAAATAACGCCGTCACCGGTGTAAATATTCTAGACCGGTGTTAAAAAAAATTCTCCGGTGTTAAAATAACACCGCTGCCGGTGTAAATATTCTAGACCGGTGTTAAAATATTTTATTTTGTGAATATTTTTACTTACTCGGTCATATTTTTTATTAATTTTCATAAAGGAATGACATTTTTTTGTGTTTTATAATGTTCAAAGTTAATACTCCAAGCGGACGCAATTTACTCCGCTTTTACACCTGTTACCCCACTTTTACACCGGTATTACTCCGTTTTTACACCAGTTACCCCGCTTTTACACCGGTTTTACTCCGTTTTTACACCGGTTACCCCGTTTTTACACCGGTTTCACTCCGCTTTTACACCTTTTACCCCGCTTTTACACCGGTTACCCCGCTTTTACACCGGTATTACTCCGCTTTTACACCGGTTACCCCGCTTTTACACCGATTACCCCGCTTTAACACCGGTATTTTTAACACCGGTGTATTACTCCTCCTACACCGGTGTAATTTCATTTTAACACCGGGCGGAGTTAAAACGAGTCCATTTTTAACACCGCTCTTTTTACAGTGTACGTTTTTATTCAGTTTCAAGTCCCCTTGATTATCGAATTAATTTTTTTTATCTCGCAACATTAATCAATCTAAATTTAATTTTATAAAAAAGGTTACGTTAATTACCGTCGAGAGTTACATAGATTAAACGTTATTGGATAAATCAAGAAAACCAAGGGAAATGAAAATATTTGTCACAAAAATAATACTTCAGAGCTCTTGTATATATATAAAAACGTTTATTCTATTATTGAAAATCTAACTATAGAGAAGATCAAATCGAATTCAAAGTTAATAAAATTAAATTTTTATTTTCATATATTTTGTCTTCTTTAAATCCATAGCTACCATTATAAATAGAATTTAATCGATGTATTATTTAACTTGTATAAATATTTTTACAACATCCACAGTAATAATTTTAGATTAATAATCAAAACTTTACTGTTATTTTATCTCTGACAATTAATCTATAATAATAATAATAATATAAGTGGTGCAGTAATTCTGGAAGCACATGTACACATAAATACAATGTAATTTAAAAAAATTATTATTACAATTTAATCCACAATTATATCAGAGAATCATGGAGCAGCTAAAATTATTATTCCAACTGTTCGGTACGCAACTGCACAATTATAGTTCTCTAACTCGACCATTGATAAACGGTTTCCATTCCCAGGATAATAGTCCATGCTCTCGTAGACTGTAGTGCAATTTTCCCGATTACTAAACTTGCTGTGTAAAACACTTTTCTCAACATTTTATGCTATTAACCATTATATACATCCCCAAAACTATTCTCATTAACATGTTTTTTTTTTTTTTTAATTTCCATTCATTTTTTATCAAAACTATACTTAATTATTTATTAAAACACTGTAACGTTATATTGAAAGAAAAGTTTACCGATTAAATATAATAGAATAATAATAATAATAATAATAATAATAATAATAATAATAATAATAATAATATCTTAATTATAAGCCACCAGAGTACCGCAGAATCTACCAAGAAACTACAAAACATTCTCCGAGGTTCAACTTGCACGTCTCACCACTGCACCCATCGTATCATTAACCAGCATTTTAATTTCATTATCGCATGAGCTCGTGAGTTGCATAGGTAAAATAATACTGGCATTAATAACGCGGTTACATGCTGCGAGCTCCAATAAGTACAGATATATATATATATACATCCATATAAATACGTGGAAAGCGCAAGAGAGAAAGAGGGGGAGGGGGAGAGAGTAAAAGGGGTGAAGGGTGACGATAGTACAGTCAACAGCTCTTATTCTGGTATCCACAGAGCGTCAAGACCGCTGTACAATCATCCAGCTATCCTTATCCTTATCATATTCTCAACTTGAATTAACCACGTTCGTGTGTGTAAGTGTGTAAGTGTGTGTCTGTGTGCCGTGTGAATATATATTGTATGTATTACATTTGTCGTCCTAGTCAACGTCACCGGTCCTCGAGGTTTCCTCTTTACTCAGGATGACGGTTATACAATTATAAACAACAACTAAATGCAAATAAGACAATTTAAGGTCGGTTCGGTGCGCTTCAGTAATTAGATAATATCATTTATGTAAAGTAATTAAAAATTTTTATTCCCAAAGTTATTATCGAGAAAGTTAATTAAATTGACGTGATAGAGAAAGTAGTGGGAGTTATGAGAGTAAGAAAGACGATGTTATCATTCAACTCTGAGGCAATTTATCTTTGATAAAGCAGCTCGGTTTAAGAAAAAATAAATTAAACAACCTTCTCCCCGATGAATAATATTCACTTGTTTACTTTTTAACCAGAAAAAAAAAAAAGTGTAAATAAAAAATTTTTTACTTTTCCATTTCCATAATATTAAAACCGTTAAACAAGACGTCTCATAAATTGTTAAAAATAATTATTCAAATAATATTAAAGCTTTTAGCTTTCGTACTCTCACAGCATTTTCTCGGGATAAAAAGTAGTGCAGCAAGTTAAATGTGAACACAGAAAAACACAGAACGGTTGAATTGAGAAAATGCTAAAAAAAATAAAACAAATAAATAAATAATAAAGTTACAAGATAAAATAAATAAAGCTGCGTGTGGTACAGTGTGAAAAACATTATTCAAACAATTCTTTACTGTCTAAGGTATAATTCTTTGTTGGAATATCATAAATCATACAAGAGTTGACTCGAGATCCAAAAGCAGGCTTGAGAAGAAGGAAGGACGGGGTGTCAGACCCCACCAAGAAATCAAAAGAGAAAAACAAAGATAAGAATGACACAGTGGAAGCTGCAGAGGGTGAAGTTTAGTATGGCAGTAGTATAGTAGTATAGTAGCAACTGGTATAGCATCTCGATACCGAAAAACCCATAAAGCTTATTTTTCTAGGGGATACTGATGCTAGTCACATTGAGACTTTGCTCTGTCGTGTATAAACTTTTTATCGATAATGCCCCCGACTTGTCTTATTTTCTCTATACCCGTTTGCTTTACTTATTATATAACTATATACATTCATCTACCTAAGATATATATATATATATAAAAGTAAAAGAGAGATAAAACTGAGTAGAAATATCCAGCAAGGTCCCCCTATATCCGGTACCCGCATAATCGACGTGCAAGTTGGCTGAGAGAAAAAGCTTTTCCTGTGACAAATCGTTGAAGCGATTCCTTGCACTCGTGGTCATGGCGTCGACGTCAGCGCCGATCAATAGAGATAGAGGAGATAGAGGAGATAGAGCATAAGGTAGACACTGATCGTTTGACAAGGATAATAATAACAACAACAACAGTAACAATAAAGATTACGCCGATAAAACTATTATTATTTTCATCGTTAAATATTTATGTATACTCAAGTTTTACCATCGTTTTGTTGTTCTCGATATAGATATATTGTACATTACTACAGAATAGTATAGGGGAGACCGGGGCAAGACGGCCCACCTAAGCCGGTTATTATTATTTGTGGCTTTTAACCATCAAGTCGATTTACTCTTGTCCAACTTGAACTCAATTCACCAAAATTTTGGTAAAGCTTCTGAAAAAAAATTTTTTTTTTTGGGGCAAGACGGCCCCCTCCGAAAAAAAATGAAAAAAAAAATTTTTTTTTTTAATCGTAAAAAAATTTCACGCGTAACAAATGTTTATATTGCACGCCTCGGAAGCGAAGCGGAGAGGTTGTGCTTTATAACCGACCTGTAAAGGTCACACGATTTCCATTCATTAAAGTGCATATATTTTTTTTCTATTACTCTTACACATTATGAAAAACACATCAATATAAAGCTGAAACACTAATAAATAATCCTGATACTTTTTTTAATTTGTCTAATATGTATTAATATAAAAAAAAGTTTATTAAAAAAAATTTATCGTGGACGTCCATTAGTCTGTGGTTCAAAAAAACGGCGTGGTACGGATATCTCGAGAACGACTTGACGAAACTACTTAATTTTTTTTTCAAAATTTTCAGAAATAAGCAAAGAAGGTTCCTTTCGAAAATCACTACTGTAGGCCTTCTCGTTTTTTTAAAAATAAATCATTACGGTTAAAACCGGCAATCTTACATGTAAACAAACACACACTGCCGCCATTTTTCATTAGGAATGTTCTCCTTATTTATTTTTTTTTACTTTTATTACCGTATATTTACCGTGGAAATTTCTATGGGAAAAGAGCGGGATATTCAATTTTATTCGAAATTTAACTTTAAAAAAAAAACATAACATGAGCGTTCGAGGCGTGCACTTTTGGATTTTCCAAATTTTTTTTTCTCTTTAACGACTATATTTACTTTAATATTACTCGAAATAACCTTTTTTGATATAATACGAGTCATTTTTTCACTTCTGTAGAAAATTGATTATTGGTTTTTTTAACTTTTTCAAATGCTCTATTTTAATCGAAATCCATATAATTAACCAAAAAATGATATTTCTATTAAATTAATCATGACTAGGTTATAATACTATGAAATACATTTTCTTTTAGAATTTTTGAGTGGTTCATTTTGCCCCAAGTTTCACGTATCGGGCTAAAAATGAGTAAATAATCTAAATTTGTGATAATCAAAAGAAAACAAGAAATAGTATATTACACTACAAGGGAAGAAAGTTGAAATTCCTGCCCTGTGTGATAAGATGCCCGAGGCGAAGCCGAGGGCATCATGACACACAGGGTAGGGCTTTCAACTATCTTCCCGTGTGGTGTATACGATTTTTCTTTATACCTGGTCGAAAGTACGTTTATTAATTACATTTTTGAATACTATAAACAATACAACCACGTTCTGCCTTCAGCTGACAGGTCGGCCATGTTTTTTTTATTTGCTCCCTATTGACGCGCCTCTTTCGGACATACATAAAACTTTAATTTTTTTCCGTCTCTCTTTTTTTTTTTGTTGCGTTTTTGATGCCTGCCCCGCGACATTTGAAAGCACGAGCGAAGCGAGTGCGTCTGGTCGGCGGGGGCAGGCATCAAAAACAAAACAAAAAAAAAGACATAATTATACTTATAAAAAATAAAAAATAAAAAAAAATTATTTTTTTTCGAAAGAAATAAATTTATGCCTATGAACAAGTTTTTTTTCCCTGCCAATAAAAAATATATAAATGAATACATAAACTTTGAATAATTAACCTCGCCTCTGCATCAAAATCTTTTATCACCTCATCCTCGTCCATAAAGTCATCAGATGATACTTTTTCAGTCATTTTATTATTGCAAGTACACTGTTTACTTAAAATATCACAAACAACGAGACACAAAAACACTGACATATATATAAATAAAGCAACGATCTATGATGTTATCGTCAAAAATTTTATTGATAAAGTGGTAGACGTTCAGTAGATGGCAGCAGCCGGCTGTTTCCGTAGGCACGAAAAAATTTTTTGCTCCCGGCGATATAAGTGGGGCGCGTGTAACTCCACCAGGAGAGGGAAATGAGACTTTAGGCCTTAAAATTAGGGAGGGAAGTGCGTACTTTCGACTAAGGGATAAAGAAAAAAAAATTTTTGGTTAATTTTTGAGGTGGGCCTTCTTGCCCCAGGTGGGCCGTCTTGCCCCGGTCTCCCCTATACTCAAGTTATACCATCGTTTTGTTATCGTCGATATATATATATATATATATATATTGTACATTACTACAGAATAGTATAGTATATGGATTATGTAATAATATATAATAGCGGGAGAATAGTGTCATGCGGTGAAACAATCTATAGTGTAGGCCGTGTCAGTGCTGTCTTGTTGTACTCATGACTGGTACTATGATCCTTGACACTTGTCACTGGCATTCCAGTTGACGAGAGATAGATCGTGAATGCCGCGTTCCGTTCAGAGAAAACGAGGGAAATTAATAAAGGACAAAGTATTATAGTGGGGACTGAGAGAAAGAGAGAGAGAAAATTATATTCGGGTGCGGATAATCTCGCACGTTGGACTACGGCACAAACAAATCCATCAGCTGAATGCCGAAACCCTCGCCTCTATTTGGCTAAAAGCCAACGAGGTTATTATTTCCGACAGATCGAAATATCACTGCGAAATACCCTCAATCGATGATACAAATATATGTATATTTATTTGTATAACATTCTCACTGTAATTTCTCTAGTAAAGTTTTATTGTCAACAACGATCTTGATGACATGTTTGTGCAATAGTCAACAACCAAAAACTAAATATTTATTTAATACAATAGATTTTTTTTTTTAACCCAAGTTTTTAATTGAAAATCCGGTATCTATGACATTTATGTAAAATTTATTCCACTTTTTTTTATTTTTAATATTCAGAGACTCGAGTGATAAATTAAATTAACCTCACGTTATACTAATGCAGATGTTTCATTAATTAAATAATATATTATTAAGTAGTGTGACAAACTTTTATTTTATTGATAATTTATTTTGGTGTGAGAATTAATAACCAATTTAATGGTTGTTATTTATAAAATATGGTCTCACATACTGCAACTATTGTCAAATGGTCGTTGAGATAATTAATATTTTATTTAAAATATTAATATAATTATAATTCTCGATGTAATTAAATTTATACTCTAACATGTTATTTTCATGAAAATATCTACAGATATTTCTGGATAATAATTAAATATATCAAAATTTTGTCACATTTACTGGGATTATATTTTTATCATAGTTGATAAATTTAAATATGATCGTAATTTATATAGGGGAGGGTGGGGCAGAGCGGCCCCCCTGAAATTTTGACCAAAAAAAAAATTTTTTTTTTTTCGACTAATTACTATAAATCCGATATGTTTGCGCATTTTTATTCCTACGCATGACATTTGGGGCAAAATGGACAAGCCCAAAATTTTGAAAAAGTGATTTTTTCATATTTTTATCGTCAAATTAAAAAAAAATTATTATAATTCCACATTTCTAGCCCTACGCATAACACCTGGGGCAAAATGGACCAGCCGAAACTTCCGAAAAAATTATTTTTTCATATTTTTCGGCCGTTTCTTTATGTAAGAGGCAAATTTGGTCACTAAAAATTTATAAAAATTAAATTTTTTTTTTTAGTTGATAAATTTTTGAAATAAAGTAAAACTATAGAATTGATTTTTTTTTTAATAAATAACAATTAGTAATTAAGGTAATCGAGAGTGAACGATTTATTACACTTTAAAAAATTTTTTTCGAGTAATATAAAACCAAAAATAGTTGTCAAGAAAAAGAAATACATTCTTAATGATGAAAACAATTTAAAAAAAAAAAAAACGAAAAAAAAAATTTTTTTTATCACTTTTTGAAGGGGGCCGCTCTGCCCCACAAAAAAAAAAAAAATTTTCATAATTTTGGCAAAATGTCCATAAATTTGTTCGAAATAGGACAAAAGTAAAGTGATCTTATGGTTGAAAGCCACAAAAAATAATAATTGGCTTAGGGGGGCCGCTCTGCCCCACCCTCCCCTACGTATCGCCACTTATTTTCAGCGTTTTGAGATATCAGAACTTATTTTTCTAAAACTTTTTTTTTCGCTAACCCTCAGCTTTTAAAGGTCTAAAAAAAACTGCGAGTTAAATTGAGAAAGATAATTTAATCAAAATATCTCATCATAGTACATATGTATTCATACGAAGTAGTTATATCCGTATTACATCATACGTACTTAAACTCTTTACCAGGTTAATCTCAATTATCAAATCATGAATATTCAACCACTGGGACAGATTTAAATCACCTAAGATCTCTAGCATAAATTTCATTGTTAAATTCTGAAATATTATATTTAATTGTACGCCTTAAATGAAATTTAAAAATAAAGATAGATATTTATGTAAGAGTTAAGCAAAATGATGAGCTGTTCTATTGTCATTATGGATGTCAAGAACATCCATGATTTCCCCTTGCCATCGACACGTGCCCATTGAGTCAATCCATTGTTCCGTAAAGTGGATACTTCGCGATAGTCAGAGAAAGAGAAAAAAAAATAATAATAAAAAAAGACAAGTCAATTCAGCAACGCAACATTGTGGAACTAGTAGTCCAATGGACCCACTCGAATCATTCGTTTCGCATCGACGAACCTCCGGTTTCGTTTGGCCCACGCTATGCTATATACATATATATAGGTATATAAACTTGAAACTCTCTAAATCGACGAATTGAGCGTCTATTACTTTTTCTCTTTTACTCTCTTCCGATGCAAGTGTACTTTCAAAGTTAAAAAAAAAAAAAAGAAAAAAAAAACCACAAGTAAAACGATCTATATGTGTACGCGATGTTGGTCAATCAAATTTTAGTTTAAATTTACCGAAATGTAAAAAAGGTCTTTTATTAATTTACTTTTTTAACTTCCCGCTAAGCAAATTGTAAATTTTCAAAAATGTAAATCGCTTATAACTTTTAAACTAATTGACCAATTCAAATCGTTCTTGCGGCAATCGAAAGAGGTTGTTGGCCGTCAACTTTCCTGAAAATTGCAAATCATTTGATCAAGAAGACCCGAAGATAATTGAGGATTACGAAAAAAAAAAAAATTTTGTTTTTTTTCAATTTCTCGAAAACGATTCCAACGATCGATTTCAAAATTCAAACAACTCTAGAACTTGATAAGACGCGTCGATTGCCGCCTCAACCATCCCAATCGGCTTATTTGTTCGAAAGTTATGGTAAGAAATCATTGGCATCCAAGAGTATTTTCGAGCTTGAAGAGCTCGAAAATGTATTCACACAATGTTTTGGAGCTCCTTGAGCTCGAAAACAGCAGGAAGTTTTGAGGCTGGTCCGCAGAGCCAACCGATGCCCAGATTTTTTTTCACAACATCGAGCCCTGAGTCTAGATTTTCTTTGTATTTTCTCGAAGAGCTTGAAAATGCATTTACAAAAATGTTTTTGAGCTCAAGGAGCAGGGGGAACTGATGCCCAGATTTTTTTTATTGAAAAAAAAAAAAGTTTAAAAATTGCTCGAATTTAACTGATGATAAACTATTTTAAAACAAATAGTAAAAGTTAAAATTTATCAAGAATATAAATTTTGAACAAACATAAAAAATAAAACAAAACTTGATATTCACCTAAAGAAGTTGATTTTCTTGCAAACAATGAACACTCGAATAAGCACGTAGTGATTTCTCCCAGGAGCAAATAAGATGAGAAATGAAGATATATAGTACATCACAAATACCACCGTGAAAGTTGATGATGAAGTAGACGCATGAGACGTGGAATACGTAAAATTTTACTATATATATATATATCTATATATACTTATATAATTCAAGAGTCAATCATATTCTAACAAGAAATCTATAAAGAAAATATATATAAAACTAATAAAGTTGTAATATAGTTACGATATTCGACGACACATGATAATAATAAAAATGACATCTAAAAATCTATTCACTGCAGATGATTTGCTGTTAAAATGAATGTAAAACAGTCAGAGATAAAAGAAAAAGTGTCAGGCGTAAGTGTCAAGAAGGGAGAGAAAAATTGTATAGGGTAGTAGATTCACTGGGATGTGCTGTCTTTGCATCACTACATTACAATATATATATATATATATATATATATATATATATTGTTGGTATAAGCGAAAAAGTGATAATTGAATCTATCCCCACGGTCATAAAAGTTTGCGATTTATTTTATAGATAGTCTTGAATAATGACAACTTATTTAAATCGTTTATTATTATAATAATAATAAATGGTGGTAGGGGTGGGTTAGCAACTGTCAGTTATTCAGAGCTGTCAAGGTGCGAAGGGTATAAAAATAATAGGGCAATCTTGTTGATTTAAAATTTAGCAAATACGTTTGTTTTACGTTGAATTAGATGTATAAGGTACGTCGAGACGGAAACCAAGGTTATTTTTTAGTATGTGCACATATCTCAGGGCACCGAGTATAGAAGAACACCCACTGCGTATATCGTGTTACTTTCGCAATGTTGGATAATCCGGCGAGTGAACAGCGACCGTAAATCAACCCCGATAGTTGTGCGACGTAACTCGCTACTTTTTTATCCATTTTTCGCCGCAAAGTGATATCCAACCCGCTTCTTTGTTTCCTCGCACCCCCTTTCTATTCTCTGGTACTGCTACTGCTTTACTTCACCTCTTTTCCTCCTATAATCATTTTCTTTGCCCTATTTCACTTTTTTTATTTTTTCTTTATATCTATTTTTTTAATTCGTTTCACATTTTTTTATCTTTTTAATCCCTCTATTATCTACCCAACTACATTTTATATAATTACTTGGAAAGACACAAAAGCCCGTCAATTTGTTATTAATTACCTCTTCGAGAATTTCATCAAAAATTAATTACATAATAATGTGTCACTTTGTAGATTTTTTTTAATGAACAATAAGTTATAAATTTTATACATTTCAATCAGTGTTACTAACTGAGTATTTTATATTTTAAAATGTGATAATTAAATGAAAATTGGTTTGGAAAAAATAGTATATTACACAACTAGAGAGGAAAGTAGGACATTATTAAAGAAAAGAACGACTTTCTTCTCTCTAAACAGGGCAGGAATTTAAACTACTCGGCTATTTTGATTAAAATTAATATTTATTATTTGGCTTTACTTTAAATATTCTATATTAAGAAGCCATACAAATAACACGAATACTTAAAAATAAATAAATCAATACTACAATTTTTCATTGGTCATTTAAAGAGTAATGGTTTATTAAGTAAAATGAATTAACAATAACACTGAAAGGCTGGATAAATGTATAAATGTATAAATGTATAAATGTATATATAGATATAAAGTTTAGATTTTGTTGGTACTGTGAACAGTGGGTAAGACTAAAAGTGCATAGTCTGTAGTAAGACCTTTCGTGTTAAAAGTACGTTAAGAGGAAAACTACTGGCTGTTTATATTTACGATACACGCAGAGTTCTCGCCATAAAGACTAGTAGTTTCCTAAACTCAGTAGCTACCACACTGGTAAGGCGCGTGGTTTACCACCTCTTAGAGAAGGGTAATCACGCAAGGATAAATAACCGAAAGGATCACTCCTATCACATCTCCTTTATACTAACAATATAATGACCGATAAAACATAAAAGTCATGTACGTTTTAATTATCTTTTATTTCAATCAACATTATTCATTTCATTTATTTTCTTTTTTTTTTCTATTAATAAATTTATAACATTTTATAATAGGAGGGGGCGGGAAAAATGGAGTATTCAAAAATTTTAGTAAAACAATCTGGGACTTATTTCTGAAATGATTTACGCATGAACCACTTGACTTATTAAATTTTAACAAAAAAAATGTTTGTAGGGGAGGGTGGGGCAGAGCGGCCCCTCTGAAATTTTGACCAAAAAAAAAAATTTTTTTTTTTCGACTAATTACTATAAATCCGATATGTTTGCGCATTTTTACCCCTACGCATGACATTTGGGGCAAAATGGACAAGCCCAAAATTTTGAAAAAGTGATTTTTTCATATTTTTATCGTCAAATTAAAAAAAAATTATTATAATTCCACATTTCTAGCCCTACGCATAACACCTGGGGCAAAATGGACCAGCCGAAACTTCCGAAAAAATTATTTTTTCATATTTTTCGGCCGTTTCTCTGTGTAAGAGGCAAATTTGGTCACTAAAAATTTATAAAAATTAAATTTTTTTTTTTAGTTGATAAATTTTTGAAATAAAGTAAAATTACAGAATTGATGTTTTTTTTTATTAAATAAAAATTAGTAATTAAGGTAATCGAGAGTGAACGATTTTTTATGCTTTAAAAAATTTTTTTCGAGTAATATAAAACCAAAAATAGTTGTCAAGAGAAAGAAATACATTCTTAATGATGAAAACAATTTAAAAAAAACAAAAAACGAAAAAAAAAATTTTTTTTATCACTTTTTGAAGGGGGGCCGCTCTGCCCCACCCTCCCCTATAGCAATTGAGAATTTTGATTTATCATTTTGCCCGAGCCTTAACTATGTATTAATATGAATATAATTTTTGAAGAAGGATAATAGATAAGTAAAATTGTAGTAAACTTAAATGAGTAAACGGAAGACTGAAGCTTTTAGGGCTTTATGTAATGAAAGTAAAAAAAGTAAAAAGCTGTTGAATATAGAACAAGAGCTAGTTGAGAAAAAGATAGTGATAGAAGTGCGCACACTAGTACGCGCAGAGACCGACAGTAGAGGATCAAGTCTCGTCTCGGTGAGTTTTGAAATTACAGGGAGTGATCCTTCGGTAATAGACTCTCTCGGCAAGACTTATAGGATTCTGCAAAAGTGGAGGTAAAAAGAGTATTAGAAAAAAAAAAAGATGCTACAGAAAGAATAAAAAAAAGGTTAAAGAAAAATTGGCAAGGAAAATAAAAAAAAAAAAGCGGACAGTGGTTGGTGGTATACGATGGGCATTAGTTTTATTTTTCTGGCACAAGCCTAGGCTTTTACTCCTCGGGTACAATCAGATTAACGAGATACCTTTTTACAAATTAAATCCATTTTATTTTATATAAATCTATGAATTATTATTGCGCAGACTATTACTACGCGTTCTTACTATTTACCGATTCCGAATCTCAAAATTTAAATTATTTTCCATTTTTCGTTATCTAGGACACGTATTTGAAATAATCGATTAAAATAGTGTTTGTTCTCCTTGGATATTCTACTTAAAAATTTTACAATGCTATGAATCATATATTTTATATAGATATAAATAAACCTCTCGATTATTGTAACATGAATAAAGTATTGTTACTAGACATCATTTTATTTTGATACATAGACTAACGACTGAAAATGTAAATCTGTAAGTATAAATATCAATTGGTTTTCTATAAATAGACGAGTAATGAAGAAGTGATGTATAACGAACAAAAATAGGTGGAGATTTATCGTAAACCAGAGAGATAATTTCGAGCTGAGATCTCCTCAGAATATTCAAATAGACGGCTAGTAGTAGAATAGCGAGCGAGTAAGTCAATTTAGCACCACGTCCTTTTGCCTAATCCCGTTTCCCGGTCTGTTTCCTAAGAGAGTAGCTCGCAGTAGCTCGTTTCACGGTCGCACGATCGTGTTATCGAGTAGGGAGTGGTCCTCAGCAACTAGGGACCAGCAGAAACCTCCATAGAGCTCCACATAGCTCCACAGAGCTCCACAGTCTAGATTTTAATGGATTAGGCCCTCTTGGCACAGCCATTGTTCCTCGATATAACGATTCAACCGAAAAAGAACCCAGAGTTTTATTTTGCACGCCTCGGAAGCGAAGCGGAGAGGTTGTGCTTTATAACCGACCTGTCAAGGTCACACGATTTCCACTCATTAAAGTGCATATATTTTTTTTCTATTACTCTTACACATTATGAAAAGCACATCAATATAAAGCTGAAACACTAATAAATAATCCTGATACTTTTTTTAATTTGTCTAATATGTATTAATATAAAAAAAAGTTCATTAAAAAAAATTTATCGTGGACGTCCATTAGTCTGTGGTTCAAAAAAACGGCGTGGTACGGATATCTCGAGAACGACTTGACGAAACTACTTAATTTTTTTTTCAAAATTTTCAGAAATAAGCAAAGAAGGTTCCTTTCGAAAATCACTACTGTAGGCCTTCTCGTTTTTTTAAAAATAAATCATTACGGTTAAAACCGGCAATCTTACATGTAAACAAACACACACTGCCGCCATTTTTCATTAGAAATGTTCTCCTTATTTATTTTTTTTTTACTTTTATTACCGTATATTTACCATGGAAATTTCTATGGGAAAAGAGCGGGATATTCAATTTTATTCGAAAATTAACTTTTAAAAAAAAACATAACATGAGCGTTCGAGGCGTGCACTTTTGGATTTTCCAAATTTTTTTATTTTTTTAAGGACCCTACTTTACCCAGAGTCTACTAGAAAAATAGTTGTAATGAACGACAGAATGTCAGCTGCTGAAAAAAAGAAACGAATGAGGGAACTCTTGAAAAATTGCCAAAAAAAAAATTGTCTTTATTTATTTATTTTTTTTTTTTAACTCAACCAACAGACCAGTGATACACTACTCATACTATCGATTGGACTTGAACGAAGAGTAATAATGTTTGTTGGTATATAAGGCTATATAATATCACACACCTACTCACTTAAATCGATCGAGTCGCTTCTACAGCAATCTTTCATACCTATACGTTATTACTTTTTTCCGCCGAAAGTAAACAGAAAATATTTCATTTACATATTCAAAGCTTTAGTCGTACATTTATTATTGACGTTTTAATATTAATATTTGTACGCTGCATTATAATTAAAAGCAAATCTCGTAAAATAAATATCAACTTACAAAAAATATGTATTTCTCTCGGTGACTTTTGTTTATTTTTAATCAGTATAAATAAATAAATGCGAGTAAAAAAGTAAAATGAGTAATAGGTAATAAATAAATATGGGTAGAAAATAATATACAGATTGTTTTTGTTGGCATTAAGGTAACAAGTAACTATTAGTAGTAATACCTTAAGAATGGTGCGTCTTTTAAAATCTATAAGGGAAGTTTGTCACTAAGAATAACGTACTGGGGAGAGACATATTCTCGTAGCACACAAGAGTTGAGAGAGGTGATGGTAGTGGTGAAGGCCAAGAAAGTCTACAAAGTCCTTAGAGAGATGAGTAGAAGCGAGAGGTAGAAGAAGACTGAGAGCAAAAAATAAAGACAGAAAGAATAGAGCGTACGTGCCGACGCCGGTCGTCGTTGGAGCGTCGCAAAGTTCCAGGTGTCACTTGATTTATCGAAGCGACAGCTTCTACCGACGACTACGAGGACGACGACGACGACGACCGGCATCTAGAAATAGTAGCATGTACGCCAGTAAAGGAGGAACAAACTCTGTAGCAGTTGCAACATTTCTACGACTTAGCGGTGTTCCATATCCTTACTGTACACATCTAACCAACATCTAGCTCCTTCAAGGTAATGGTAATAGTATACTTGGTTTGGTTAGATAGATATTGTTAGTAGTAGAAGTAGTAGAAGTAGTAGAAGTAGTAGAAATAGTACTAGTAGTAGTAGTCGTAGTAATGGCGATAGAAGGATTGGATCTAACGAATCGTAGACGACGATTCATTGGCAACGGCTCGTTGGACACTTGCTCGATAGATGCTCGACAATCAATGGCTACAGTAAAGAAAAAACCAGGCTCAATAAAAGAAAAAAAAAACAAATGTTAAATAAAAAATTGAAGAAATATCGGTAAAGATAAAGGTACTCGGTCAACCGCCAAGTGGGTGCGGTTCATTGATCTGAAATAGTTTAAATTCTTTGCTTTATAGACAACTACATCCTGTACCCGTTAGTTCAACTAGATAATTATTTAATTTTTAATAATACAAATAACAATTGATGCACAGTTATATTAAAGAAAGAAAAAGAATTTTTAACGATTTTTAAATATTTTTATATTCATCTATCTTGGTGTTTTTCGAACCGTTGGTTCCACACAACACGCTTATTTACGCATCTACGATAAAAATACGAATTTTAAATTCAATCAATTTTTTCAGACTACTGAAGCTAAAATTATTCACCAGCGTTATTTTTCTCTATCCTCTCATGAGTTTTTTTTAAAAAAAAACTGTTTCATAAAATAAACTTTTACGAAAATTTTATACACCCTTTTTTTATTAAAAACATTGTTACTTTGTCAAAAAAAATATATATACATACATATATGTAAAAGACAGCAATGACAACGGGAGTTATTAAAATTGTGATTGAACGTCAGTTACGTGATAAAAGCACATGAGCACGCAATCGGGTAAAACCGCATACCCTTGTCTGATATTTCTAGTTGAATAAAAAACATACAAAAGAAATATTTACTTACTGCTCTAAAATTCTAAATAATTATTTTTGAATTCATTCAATTTAAATGTCAAAAAAGGTCAAATATGAACAAAATTTATTATCACTCTTTTATTTTTAAATTTATACCAAAAAATTGTTACTATAAAAATTAGTACACTAAATACTGTATACATTCACTTAAATTTGTTCATGGAGAGTAAATATATTTTGAAATAACGGTTAGTATTAGAGATCAAAGTATGTATCCTTGTTAAAAGTTATCCTGGGAATTCAAGTTTCGGGTCAACATAGTAAACACAAGTGCTTATACACTCAAAGTCTATCCAACGGGTCGAGTTTTAAAACTCAAACATATATACACAGATATTTTAATATGTCAAACGAATAAAAAAATGATACACCGATTAAATATCAATAAAAAATGAATAGTGTAAATTAAGTAGGGGAGACCGGGGCAAGACGGCCCACCTAAGCCGGTTATTATTATTTGTGGCTTTTAACCATCAAGTCGATTTACTCTTGTCCAACTTGAACTCAATTCACCAAAATTTTGGTGAAGCTCCTGAAAAAAATTTTATTTTTTTTGGGACAAGACGGCCCCCTCCGAAAAAAAATGAAAAAAAAAAATTTTTTTTTTTTTTAATTGTAAAAAAATTTCCCGCGTAACAAATGTTTATATTTTTCTCTTTAACAACTGTATTTACTTTAATATTACTCGAAATAACCTTTTTTGATATAATACGAGTCATTTTTTCACTTCTGTAGAAAATTGATTATTGGTTTTTTTTAACTTTTTCAAATGCTCTATTTTAATCCAAATCCATATAATTAACCAAAAAATGATATTTCTATTAAATTAATCATGACTAGGTTATAATACTATGAAATACATTTTCTTTTAGAATTTTTGAGTGGTTCATTTTGCCCCAAGTTTCACCTATCGGGCTAAAAATGAGTAAATAATATAAATTTGTGATAATCAAAAGAAAACAAGAAAAAAAATTTTTTGGTTAATTTTTGAGGTGGGCCTTCTTGCCCCAGGTGGGCCGTCTTGCCCCGGTCTCCCCTAAATTTAGTTTATAATAGGAAAAATAAATAAAAAAGTAAAAATTATAAAGCAAGAAAAAAACGGTTGATCGTTATTTTTCTTTAGCCTTTTCCATTGGTTTCTTTTAATGGGTATCCAGGAACCAGGATGAAAAGCAATTCTATCGGTAAGCATCTTTACTACGCGCAAGGGAACACTACCCAAGTGCTGTGTAAATTTATCGTTTGAAAAATGTTGCCGAAGATAGGACAGTGAGTTGAGAAAGGGTGAATCACCCCCAAAATCACCTCTCACCGACGTAAACTTTTAACAAAGTATAAGTAACCATGTGTGTGGGCTGTGTATATGTATGTTCTCTCGGCTCGATGCTTGCTCGTGCACACTTTACGGAGCTGTAACTATGCAATGTTGACGAGGCATCGCTGTTGGCATAGACGATCAACCGAACCGTATCCATGATCCGTGTTAGGAAACGCTGCACTTGCTTCTGCGTTGTTCATTCTCGTGGATCTAATGTAATTATGAGACTTTCCTATGGTTCCTTCATTTTTTAAAACCCTAACCCATCGTAACGTCCACTCATGCAAGAATGTTTTGTTTACTTTTCTATTCCCTTACTTTCCTCATACGTACACTGTAAAAAGAGCGGTGTTAAAAATGGACTCGTTTTAACTCCGCCCGGTGTTAAAATGAAATTACACCGGTGTAGGAGTAGTAATACACCGGTGTTAAAAATACCGGTGTTAAAGCAGGGTAACCGGTGTAAGAGCGGGGTAAAATCGGTGTAAAAGCGGGGTAACCGGTGTAAAAACGGAGTAATACCGGTGTAAAAGCGGGGTAACAGGTGTAAAAGCGGAGTAAATTGCGTCCGCTTGGAGTATTAACTTTAAAGATTATAAAACACAGAAAATGTCAGTTCTTTATGAAAATTAATAAAAAATATCATTTATCAACAAGTATAGTGATCGAGTAAGTAAAAATATTCACAAAATAAAATATTTTAACACCGGTAAAGAATATCTACACCGGCGGCGGCGTTATTTTAACACCGGTCTAGAATATTTACATTGGCAGCGGCGTTATTTTAACACTGGAGATTTTTTTTTAACACCGGTACAGAATATTTACACCGGCGGCGGCGTTATTTTAACACCGCTTTCGGGGGTAAATTTAACACCGATAATTTTAACACCTACACCGCTTGGACTTACCCCGGTGATTTTTTACAGTGTAGTATAAAAAAATTATTAGAAGCATGTGTTTGTTTAACTTGAATATTTAAATTTAAAAAAGTAAAACAAATAATTACTCGAAACAATTTCAGGTCAATGAATCGAAATTATAGGTTTCATATTAAAAAAAAATTATATGTTGTAGACAAATATAAACATTAAACGAGATGGCTTTCAACTAACAATCAATCAAAATGAATATTGGATTTGAAAAACAACAAAAAAAAAAAAAAAAAAAAAAAAGAAATTGACATTTGTGGTTACTTTGCTTTTTGTGAATGTGATTCAGCAGACCAGAATGCAATGTCGGTTAAACCGTATCGGTTGCTGAATACTGAATAGTATAAAAAATAAAAAACAAACAAAATAAATAAATAAAAACAAAAGAAAGAAAATGTAATTGCAGGCAGAGAAAAATTTTTCTACTCTCCTGTTTATTTCAATGGAACAATTCTTGAATTGGACAGGTCATTATTGCATAAAATTGCTGTCAATAGTAACTGTTCTCAATTTAGTTAAATGTCATACACAATATGAATATCGACTGAGTACTCGCTGTTTAATTTTGTTTTTTTTCCCTTCTATTATATAATTTTGCATACGTATTAAAATTTTTCAGTCTACAGTTTACAATTAAAACTTAATTTCAAATTAATAAGGACTTGTAATAATGAATATTATTCATTAATCTAAATTATGAAAAACAAGAAAGCTGAATTTATATTTCTCGCAAGCTCTGTGATTGAATAGAAATTTAGTTAATTGATTGGCTTGTAGAGCCGAAAAAACAATCATTAGTTTAAATCAATATCTATAGATATTATAGATTTTCAGCTGAAACAAAAAGCTTAAAACATGAGACTCATTAAAAACGAACCCGCCATTCATTTTGGAGAAGTCATTAATTATTTTGTTAAAACATATTTTCGGAAAACAAATAACCAATTCTATGAAAACGTTCGGTGATTGAAAGCTATAGCTATATATTATATAAAATATATTTTACTCCAACTAAATAATGGCAGAATTTTCAAAATTATTAGCTTTCGTGTATTATAATTTTCTACACGGAAAAAAAATTAATCGTGAATGCAACATGATGCAGTCTTGGTAAATAAACATGATGAAATCATGTTGCATTCACATGATTTGTCATGTTTCGGTTACATGATAATCATGTTGCGGTAACATGAGAAAATCATGTTTCGGCTACATGATAATCATGTTGCATTCACATGATTTGTCATGTTTCGGTTACATGATAGTCATGTTGCGGTATCATGAGAAAATCATGTTGCATTCACATGATTTGTCATGTTTCGGCTACATGATAATCATGTTGCGGTAACATGAGAAAATCATGTGAATGCAACATGATTTGTCATGTGAATGCAACATGATTTTCTCATGTTACCGCAACATGATTATCATGAAGCCGAAACATGACAAATCATGTGAATGCAACATGATTTCATCATGTTTATTTACCAAGACTGCATCATGTTGCATTCACGATTAATTTTTTTCCATGTATATGTACCCACAGTAACTTGGAACAATATACAGAGCAAATACTCAATACTAAAAAATTAAACATTATTTTATTTTTCACCTGCGACTGCGCGAAAATTGCTAAATTTAAATACATATTTATCTGGTATAAATTAAAAATGATATACCCATAGTGTTTTTTATATCTGTTTGTATTGATCAGTGTGACCTACGAAATTATCAATCAATGTACATTTCAAAGAGAATCAGTAATTAACTAATGGCTATCCCAAATTACGATCTGGTGCAAACTAATCCAAAAATTAAATTTTAAAAATGAATTAAAGTAAATTAAACCGCATTTAAATTTATAACAATAATTTAAATTTGAATAAAATTTGTAATGGATTGTGTAATTACGATACATTTGATCATTCACCGATACTATAACTTTGTCCTAGTGGGTTGAACTCCGACTAATCGTTACAAAATCCACTTTGACTGACACAGAAGGTTCCAATCTTCCTGGATTCTCTCTTGCCTTTATATATAACTTGTCTGATCCTATTCGCTAGAGGCATTCAGTTCATCCTTACTTCCTGATTACTACCTTCTGTTTCTATTCAATCACCTCAAAGCCTCAATCGAAACCTTTATAAGTAACTTTTTTAATAAACATCAACATTGTAAAACTAATAACTCATACATTTAATTGAAAAATTTTCTTTTCTTTTAATTTTTAATAAATATTTATAATAGAGTTACTACTAAAACTACTCATCATACAACAAAAATAAATAATCAAAACTTTTTAAAACTTTTAGTTTTTGCATCAAAAAGTTAGATATATTTTTTTTTTGTATATAAAATTATTTCATTTTAATTTTAACATTAATTTAATGTTACTTTACTTTATTTTTGTATACAAATGCTCTGCTAATTGATGTTTCAAAAATAATTACAGATGTATAGCAATACACCTCCTGAATTTACATTTGTGCATAAAAAACAATACTACATGTGTTTTAATTGATGCGCGGAGTTTGTACTTGATATTGTTGTAAAAATAATAATAGATTATCCATCTAATGAATAACAACAATTTACAAAGGGAAATTAGTAACATAATTAATTAGATATTAGCTATGTACAATGTGTTTTCGTTAATCACATCTACCAGGATATTTTACTAAAATTATGATGAATAATTCCACAAACATTATTGCGATTGCCATTTACCTCTATATGGGTTATCAGTACAAAGCACGCACCATTTACAACCAGACATTTTGAATATTTGTGTTTGTTTGTTATGTAACATCCAATTTCAATTATTTTAACTAAAATAATTTAATATTTGCGTTAAATCAAAATAATTATGATTTAATTTAAATTAACTTACTTTTTAATCCAAGATAAAGTCTTAATTGAGTATTGTCATTCGAATTGTCTTTCGTCAGTTAAGTAATTAGAGTAATAATATATACAAACAGTTTATTTTTGAATAAACGAGTTACAGAAAATTAAACATAGAGCAGGATTAGGGGAGACCGGGGCAAGACGGCCCACCTGGGGCAGAGAATCCCACCTCAAAAATTAACCAAAAATTTTTTTTTCTTGTTTTCTTTTGATTATCACAAATTTATATTATTTACTCATTTTTAGCCCGATACGTGAAACTTGGGGCAAAATGAACCACTCAAAAATTCTAAAAGAAAATGTATTTCATAGTATTATAACCTAGTCATGATTAATTTAATAGAAATATCATTTTTTGGTTAATTATATGGATTTCGATTAAAATAGAGCATTTGAAAAAGTTAAAAAAACCAATAATCAATTTTCTACAGAAGTGAAAAAATGACTCGTATTATATCAAAAAAGGTTATTTCGAGTAATATTAAAGTAAATACAGTTGTTAAAGAGAAAAATATAAACATTTGTTACGCGGGAAATTTTTTTACAATTAAAAAAAAAAAATTTTTTTTTTCATTTTTTTTCGGAGGGGGCCGTCTTGCCCCCAAAAAAAAAAAATTTTTTTTCAGGAGCTTCACCAAAATTTTGGTGAATTGAGTTCAAGTTGGACAAGAGTAAATCGACTTGATGGTTAAAAGCCACAAATAATAATAACCGGCTTAGGTGGGCCGTCTTACCCCGGTCTCCCCTAATATAGATAGACATATTAAAATTTCTATTACTTTTCACTTTAATGCCACTCCAACAGTTAGGGTTGAAGGAGGGGGGGGGAGCTCGCAAAATTTTATAAAAAAAGTTTTTTAAAATGGTCTCTAATCACGGCAGCTGAAAATTTTTTCTATTCACTTTGAATATCATTAAAAAAAAATAGATTCAAAGTATGTGAGTCCCCGAAAACTTAGTATTTCCTTAAGTACCCGTTTTGCCCCTACTTCAATTATTTGTAAACAAAAAATCAAAATATTTCACCAAGTATTTATTTTGAAGCTCAAATATTACTAATTTCAAAATTACGCCCATACTTAAATATTATAATTATTAATTAAATTAGTTCAAAAAAAAAAAAAATTTTTTTTTTAGCTACTAGTGCGGAAATAAATAAATGAACAAAAGTATAACGAAAAATGACATCTTTTGTGTATAAAAGAGTATAATGTAAGAAAAGAATAAGATAATAATCTTTTTTACGTTTCCTTTTTCGCTACCGTTTCCTTTCTACAATTTTTCGAGTTTATTATTTAACACAAAAAGGTTTTAATTTATTACAAAAAATTTAATACGATACTAAAATATGCTGAGCTTTTATTTTAATAATAATAATAATAATAATAATAAATTATTTTAATTATGATTTATTTTTAGTTAAAAAAAGAATTATTATTTATACTAATTTTAAAAAAATAAAAATATTCTTCAATTTCAACGAGATAAAATTTTTTTTTATTTGCATATCACATTTGACAGTAATAAACACTTTGAGTAATATAATATAATTTAATAACAATAATACATTTTTATTTTTTTTTTCACCAAAACAATGAAATTTTAATTTATATTTTATATAATACCGCTCGTTGCAAATGAATTGATAAAGAAAAAAAAACGGAAAGAATTGAACCATTTCGGTAAAGAATGTTAAAATATTCCATTATATTTTATATGGAAAATTTTCCGCTTGCTATCTGTACTCACTAGTGATTTTATTCTATTATTTATTGTATATGTTAAATAAATATAAAATATTGCAAGTTATAAAAGTGTAGTATGAAGAACAAACAATAGAAGTATAGGAAAGTAAAAATTTGGCTTACCAAAGACACGACCGGTTGCTCCAGTTTCAATGAGAAACCAAATAAGACAAGCGTAGATAATCCAATCCTGCCGACACACATTCATGTTGGCAAAGTTTTAGACGACTTTCCGGCCGTACTCTAGCTCTAGGACCACAATGGCTGCCACGATCTAACTCGATTACCACTGATTTTATCAAAAGATATACATATATACATACGTATATACATATATACCTTTGTCAGGAGGTTATTTTCAATAAATCGTATTTAGTGGTGCCGCACATCACCATACCCATAAGAATCTTTTGTCAACTTTTGATCTTTAAAACTTGCCGGTTCCATTGTCTTATACGTCTTATCTCAAAACTTTTACTATTTCACACTCCAGCATTTCTTGCTAAAGCATTTACACCACTGTCATTATTTCTCATAATTGCTATTCATTATTCAGTTAAATTGATTTTATTTCAAATTCCAAACGTTAACGTTTCATTGACATAACATAATATCTTATAGATTATTACAAATATTTAATCTATTACTTATCAAACCCCAACTTTATTATAAATTGATCGTCTCTTCGATAATTACTTTAGTATTTCATCAGATTTTTGCTAATAAATATTTGAATAAAATCTTCTGTCTCCGTACCTTAATTTATTGGTTATTGATTATTCCAACTATTCAACCTATAGTTTATTTATATTGTAATGATTTAATATATATTTGTTCAGTGGTATATGTATGTATGTAATTATATATATATATATATCTATATCACTTGATAAAATTATTTGTACTGTAATAATTAAACGTGAATAGGCCAAATCGTTTGGTTTTATTCTTCTTCTTGTTCTTTATTTCCCATTCTCTTGATCTCAAAAACTTTTAGTGGTGACCCCAAATGCTTTGATTCAAAGTTCCAACAATTCGATTCACTACTACTGCTAAAGTTGATAACGACTTGTCCACCCGAATTCACACCAATGGATAAAGAGTTTTACTGATTTATACTTCCTTCGATTATTATTTTTAACTTAAACTTTGTTGTTATGTATGCAATTATAATGCTGTAATGCTAAAAAAAAAACTACAGTAATAAATATATGTAAAAAAAAAAAAATTTATCACAATTTATTTAAAAAGATGAAATGTCTTAAGTAAAACAATGAAAGGCATTAAAACTTAGCAATTAAAAACTAAAGACATTGATATTAAAAAAAAAAGTTTAACAGTAAAACATTTTTCTCTTGTTCGTTTTTATACTTTTTTGCTAGTCTTCTTATTTCTTTGACTCTCACAAGGAAGATTCAAACAGATGCACAAACTCACTCAAGCGTATAAGGATCCGAAGAATTTTATATAACCGAAAAATTTACACACGAGAACATATATAAAAATATGATCAGTAACACAGCCAGTATAAAATATATCTGTATATAAATAACTTGAGAAATTTAAAAAAAAAGGAGTATCGGTTGTCGAACCGGTTCCAAGTGATTGCGCGCCCAAGAATTGCTAATGTTTCCAGCTGAGTACTCGTTTGACCGTCACAGCAATACCCATTTTTCCATCAAAACATTTAAAATTTATACGTGAAATTACATTTATATATGTATCGCACACACTAAATACAAACACACAACGCACAGTAAATAAACTAATTAAATTTACTTATTATGGATCCAATATTTTAATCCAAAGTTATTATTATTATTTATATTGTTAATTATATTATTCAGCTAACAGTTACGCGCGCAAGTTACAGCAATATATATATATTTGTAAATTACCGCACGCGCACACAAATATCGTAAAGATGAAATAAGTGAATGTATCACTAAAATAAAGTATGTGTTGTATAGATGTATATATGTATCTATATATCTGGAGTCAGTGCGAGCTCAACAGAATCACGATTCGCACTGGTACGCCATCGAGCGTTGAGATACTTTACCAAACCATGTTTGATTCCGTCTCATTCTATTTCAACACTCTGTTTCTCTCACTCTCTTGAAGTAGTGAGTATGTTTGAGCGCGCGCGGCACATCATCCCCCAGTTCCAGTTCCATTCCCCGTTTTCCCCGTTTTCCCTTTCCCTTTCCCTTTTCCGTGGCACCTACATTCGCGATTCCGCGGCGCGTTGTCGATGGACTTGCCGCGCATCAAGGGGTTTTGCGCGGGCGCATCACATCTAATCATACAAACCCCTCTTCTCAGTAAACCCCTACATCCACATAAAGTTTCTCTAAAGCTAAATCATACCACTACCACTACACTAGACTACTGTACACACATAAGAAAAATAACACTTTTACACCTTAACATATTTAACTTACTAACCTGACTCGATTCGAAATATATTTGCTTATTTAAACTGCAACACCAACATAGTCTTATGTAATTATTTATTTAGTTTTTTTATTGGAGCAGAAATTTTGACACTGTCTTTAGAGATATTATTGTAAATAACTGCAATTAAGAATCCTCACAATTTATTCAATAGTCGTACAGAGATAATAATTATTAATTAAGTTGCTATTCATTTCATTGCATACAATTATAAATGAAAGACACATAGGACTAATTAGTAGCTTTGTTTTGCTATACAATACAACCATTTTTGTATTATAGTTATTTATAGTTGCTTTTGTTTTATTTCAAGAAGAAGAAAAAAAACTCTTCTGTATTTAACATTGTCTCTTTCAAACTGATATAAATACTTAAGCTTCATGTTTAATGTCATATGCAATGAGCTTTTTAGATTGTGTTGAAAATTCGCATGTACTAATTTTTTAAAAATGACAAGTTATAATTTACAGAAAAATACTAAATAAAGTTAAAAAAAAAACCAAGTATTTCTACCGATTTCCAATAAGATTTAAAATTCATTTGAAAAATTAAAAATTTATCGACATACAGTTTAACCAATGAATGAAGAAATAAATTGATATTTAAAATTTAAGTTTAATTGACTCAATTAAGTTGTGAATTTTTTTAATAACTTATTAATTTAAAATACCAGCATCACATACCATGACATGAAATATTTTCATATCATCTTTAAAGCTAAATTTTTTACAATATGTTCAGAAACAGTATTTTAAAGTTACACTGAAAGCTTTTTATTTTTTTATAAAATTCACTTTAATCTATATCATAAAGCTATAGCGTATACGCATTATTTATAACTTGAGATATAACAATGGACTTTGTAAATAATATTGTATTAATGAATCTAAAAAAAATGTGAGTAAGATAATTTTAAAATTTACATTGGATGATAGGAAAAAATTTGTTCCTCTAGAGTGCCTGTACGGTCTCTACTGAAAGACTTTGATAGGTTATAACGTTCTTTTTAAACCCTGTTCTAATTCTCGAGCAAATAAACGCATCATTGGTCCGCCACAGATTTACCAATCGATCGGCCAGTGGATTTACCCAGAAAAACACAATTCGTGCGGAAACAGATGCGATTTTCAAAATGCTTTCAGCCAATCCCTCATGCCTCTAGAATTATTTTATTTTATTTTTTTTTTATCTACACAATAGAATAATATCTACTTTCTCTCTGAAAATAAAATTTCATCGTCATTTCCGAATTATACATCTCTGAGCCATTTTTTTTTTTGTTTTTCAACAAAGTTAGTTTAATCCAAACCTTTTTCGTTATCTTGAAAAAAATTTTCATTATTTTCCTTTATCAAAATTGAAGTTGAGTCTCCCCCGTAAATGGTAAATATATTACGCACCGGTAATAT
The DNA here is from genome assembly GCF_029852145.1 of Microplitis mediator. Lineage (NCBI taxonomy): Eukaryota > Metazoa > Arthropoda > Insecta > Hymenoptera > Braconidae > Microplitis > Microplitis mediator. The sequence continues at coordinate 15,709,701 of NC_079972.1, read as the reverse complement.
GGTAATCATAAAAAAAAAAAGAAAGGCATTATGTATATTCTCACTTATCCGTTTAGCATTGTAAAATAATATTAAGTATATTAGGTACAATGACTATATAACCCTTAAGGCATTTCATATTTTTTTATATAAAGAATACTACAAACGTGTGTCTCGCAACAATTTAAAGTCCCCAATGAAATTCCATCTGGTACTGCCAGTTATGTATCACTTTTATATTACAGCCTCTTGGCGATATGCTAAAGTGGCGAATCCCAAAGCGACTATTTTACCACTCGAGCTTTCTTTTTAAATCCACAATGGAAAGAGATTCATAAGATTTTTACGCCGATATCGGTTACCGGGAAACAAACTACTAAACAAACATTACTCAATGAAAACATAACACCAATGCTTTAAATAAATTGTTTAAAAATCTACAATAAATAATAAAAATTTTGAAAATCCAAAAGTGCACGCCTCGAACGCTCATGTTATGTTTTTTTTTAAAAGTTAAATTTCGAATAAAATTGAATATTCCGCTCTTTTCCCATAGAAATTTCCATGGTAAATATACGGTAATAAAAGTAAAAAAAAAATAAATAAGGAGAACATTCCTAATGAAAAATGGCGGCAGTGTGTGTTTGTTTACATGTAAGATTGCCGGTTTTAACCGTAATGATTTATTTTTAAAAAAACGAGAAGGCCTACAGTAGTGATTTTCGAAAGGAACCTTCTTTGCTTATTTCTGAAAATTTTGAAAAAAAAATTAAGTAGTTTCGTCAAGTCGTTCTCGAGATATCCGTACCACGCCGTTTTTTTTAACCACAGACTAATGGACGTCCACGATAAATTTTTTTTAATGAACTTTTTTTTATATTAATACATATTAGACAAATTAAAAAAAGTATCAGGATTATTTATTAGTGTTTCAGCTTTATATTGATGTGTTTTTCATAATGTGTAAGAGTAATAGAAAAAAAATATATGCACTTTAATGAGTGGAAATCGTGTGACCTTGACAGGTCGGTTATAAAGCACAACCTCTCCGCTTCGCTTCCGAGGCGTGCAAAAAGAAATAAAAATAAATTAAGTATAAAAATGTCATCCAAGTTTTATTATCAAGTGATGCAAAACGAGTGGTTTGTACCTACTTCTAGCAAGCAATGGAAGCCTCAGACTTAAGCCTCCGTAGCATTTCCCGACACTACTCTGCCGACGTCGCCATTATTTTTCAGCGCGACTCAGCCCGTCGCACGACCTTCCTGTCTAAATGTAAGCTTGGTGATATTTACACCGGTTTATCTTTGATTTATGCCTATTTTTTCGAGCCTCGACACCTTAGTAGAATTACTCGCGCCCATCTGTCGGACGTAGTTTTGTATTACACACAGGGACAAAAATAAGGGCTCGAAAAAACAAAAAAAAAAATTAATATATATAATACTTTTATATAATGTGCTTAGATCCAAGTGAGGGAGTTGGTGCTAGCCACCACCGACAGTCTAACATGGGGGTTATACGATTATATATATGTATATTTGATGATGGTGGTAGTTTTGTTACGACAAAGTATGCTTTAAGACGATTGTCTCGTATACCCTGTGGCAAGATTCCAATCCTGTGAATGTAAAATGAAGATAAACCCCGTGAGACTAGGTTACCCATTGCACATTATGAGAGCCAGCCACGTCTTAGCCTCGAGGCATCATCTCCACCACCACCATTAGGTACCACCAACCCATATAGTCACTCTGCGTTAATGTTGTCATTATGCTTATATACATTAGCATTAAAGTGCCTCCCAACAATTTAACCAATAACCACTAAATTTATATATTTTTTTAAGGCTATTCTCAGACAGTGCCCCCCACTTTTTAAAAATTTTCAATCACTTTTAACTGTCATAAGCGTATCAAATTTTTATCAATTAATAAAAAAAAAATTAAAGCATTAATTGAAAAAAGGACAACGCAGTCGTAATTTCGCCGATATATAGATTTAAAAAAAAATTATTTACACTTGATATCAATTAGGAGTTAAACAAAATTCGTTAAATAAATTTCAGTAAAATCGTCATGTCAATTTTATGATTCGAATTTTTAAATTTTGGCGGCTAAAATTTATTCAACAAATTTCGTATAACTCCTAATTGATATCAATTGTAAGTCATTTTTTTTAAATTCTACATCTCAATGAAATTACGACTACGTTGTCCTTTTTTCAATTAAGGTTTTAATTTTTTTTTAATTAATTAATAAAATTTTAATACGGTTATCACAGTTAAAAGTCATTACATATTTTTAAAAAGTGGGGGGCACTGTTTGAGAATGCCCTTAATATCTTGTAATTGTGTATTAATAATAATCTTAATAAACTGCTGTATTATTTAATGACTTGGTGGTCTGCTGAGACGAATAGTGATAAATCTGATCCATTATTTATTTATATTATTCCCCGGCAATATTTTTTTTTTAGTTACGGCAACAAAATATGATTGATGCTCAGACTACAGAGTAGGATTCACAGTTGAGATAACGTTATTCGTCTCTACACTCAACTCCAGTTCCTACCCCTGGAAAAAGACGCAAGCTAACTTTCCAACAACATATATATGTATATATATGTATAGACATTGGAGTGAAAAATAAAAAGTGAACAAAACTAAACTCATTCGCATTCATAGTATGCCAAGCATCACGTAAAGGGTGAGGGTTACAAAATAGGATGAATACTTTTTACTACCATTTCCAATTCATTTTACTACTCTATAAACAATGTAAACTGCGTGAATGTGTAAATAAGTTATTTAGCTCCATGTTAAATGCAAGATTCTCTTTTCAATTGATTTAAATATTTATTTTATTTTTATATATAAACTACTTTCTGATATATGTTTATATTTTTCATTTAATTATAAATAAATTAAAAAGTTTCCGAATAATTTAAATTCTTTTATAATATTTACAGACTCTGATATTAATATTATATAAATTAAAAGCAAATATTATACTAATGGAATACGAATTTTAAAAATTTTCAAACAAAACGTTAGTTTTTATACTCTACAATGGATGAATTTTGTCTCTTATTAAAAAACATTGAATTATACTAATTTAATTTTTTACCACATACTGCTGAAACATATAATAAATGGTATAATAAGAGAAAAAAATTAAACCGTGCAAGTATGTAATTTTGCTGTAACGAGAAGTCTATTTGTTTTGATTAATATACAGAGAAGACTCGGACAAAATAGGGTCACTGAAACAATTAAAATTTTTTATCCGCAATATGTTAAATTCTGTACTAGGGTAGACCGGGGCAAGACGGCCCTGGGGCAAAAAGGCCCACCTCAAAAATTAACCAAAAATTTTTTTTTCTTGTTTTCTTTTGATTATCACAAATTTAGATTATTTACTCATTTTTAACCCGATACGTGAAACTTGGGGCAAAATGAACCACTCAAAAATTCTAAAAGAAAATGTATTTCATAGTATTATAACCTAGTCATGATTAATTTAATAGAAATATCATTTTTTGGTTAATTATATGGATTTGGATTAAAATAGAGCATTTGAAAAAGTTAAAAAAACCAATAATCAATTTTCTACAGAAGTGAAAAAATGACTCGTATTATATCAAAAAAGGTTATTTCGAGTAATATTAAAGTAAATACAGTTGTTAAAGAGAAAAATATAAACATTTGTTACGCGGGAAATTTTTTTACAATTAAAAAAAAAAAATTTTTTTTTTCATTTTTTTTCGGAGGGGGCCGTCTTGCCCCAAAAAAAAAAATTTTTTTTCAGGAGCTTCACCAAAATTTTGGTGAATTGAGTTCAAGTTGGACAAGAGTAAATCGACTTGATGGTTAAAAGCCACAAATAATAATAACCGGCTTAGGTGGGCCGTCTTGCCCCGGTCTCCCCTATGCATTTACAAAAAAAATTTTTATTTTCGGGCAAAACCGAATCGCCTGAAGAAATGAAAAAAAGTTTTTTTTTGTATTTCAAAAACAATAGAGCGTGTAAGGTCATTCTCGTGTAAATTTGAATGAATAACATCAACCGTTAATCAATAAATATTAATTAATTGAGGAAACGACCTGAAAAAGTATATAAAAATAAGTGTATAATTTTCTCTTGAAAAATTTCTTAAACCATGGTTGAACACTACGTTTCGCAGATACTCATCAACGATTCTCTGCTTGCAAAACAAACACTACTAAGTCAACGAAAGCTTGAAAACTGAATTAAAGTGAGGGCAACGGCTTCAATCCCACACCTTCTTTAGCTTTCATTGACTTGCTTTTATTTTGTTTTTTCTCTTTTTAAAACAATTCTAAAAAGGTTCATTCCGCTAATTTGTTTACTTGTGCCTAGAAGCTCATTGACATGTGCTATACGTGCATAAACTTAAATCCATCATTTATTTTTTCTGTATTACTAAATTTTCGTTGTATACATGAATCACGAAAAATATCGTGAAAAAAAAAAGTCTTGAATTTTGAAAGCATTTATAATTCTATAGCTTGTTTTACTCCACATTCTCATATGAGAATAATTCAGCAATGTATATCAAGTTATTATTCAACCGTAAAGTTTATAACTTATTTATTTTAGCCGTCCGAGATTGGCTATAAAAAACAATGAGATACACAGTAAAGTCTGTGAAATTAATCAATCGATTTTTATGTATTTAATAATTTTGACTCCATATCATTTACATTTATGAAAAAATTTTTTATTAACAATTATTAAAATATTTTTTCAACTGACTATGGGTTCCTATCGTAACAATAGATGAATAGAAAAATTTCCTCAAACATTGCGGATTACGTTTCCGATTACCAAACATGAATTGGTTTACGTAAAATTAAGCTCAATTGGTTATCAGGGTGTCTTAAGACATTATTGAGTCAGCTTTTGAATTGATAATGTAAATCTCTGTACTTTAACGTGCACTCTTTTCAGAGTATCAGCAGATGCGCAGTGCGAAAAATATTATTTTTCATCCCTTGATAGCCGCACTTTGCTCAGCAAGTTTCTGTCGTGAAACATTTTCGGCTAACTTAACGACAAGTTTCTGACAAGCCTTGGCTGGATAATACTTGCGTGCAAGTTGATGCAAATCAACTGCCGTCACCTGAATGTAATTTTTACCGAAAAACTTGCCGTCAATTTAAAGTGAAACTTTCAATCAACTTAACGTCATTATCTGACAGTAGCATTTCAAGTCAAATTAAATTCATGTGACCGACTATCTACTGTCAACTTAAAGGTAACTGCTTGGTCTCCAACACTTTCCTTTATATTGGCTTCAGAATACGGCAGTAGCCCTGATAGCCAGAGTTTCTGATCAGAAAGTTGGTGTATCTGAGTTGCGACCAACTTGACGGCAGGTTGTTGACTTTCAGCTTGTGTAACTTATTGAATCTTCAATTTAGAATTGAGAAAGGCAGGAGCAATCGATGATTTTGAGTTGGGTTCGAACCCACGCTCTCAAAGACCGATACCTTTACGGTGCATAAGAGTACCCTACCTGGTACCATATGACCTGGATGAACCTTAAATCACCACCGTCCATCTTACGGCATCAACCGTTGACTACAAGTTGGCCACAAGTTTCTCAGAAACTTGGCAACAATCTACTGCCGCAACCTGTCGCCAAGATTCTCGGAAAGTTGCCGTCAACTTATGGAAATGCCAACTTTTGCGGCCAACTTGGCTATCAGGGTATTAGAAACGCTTACTATCAGGGATGTTGTATTTTATTTTATTTACTATCAATAGATAAAATAAATTTTTCGACATACTATAGTTAATAATATCCACAGACAGACATTGGACTGACATCTTGCGAGCAGCGACTGAATTACTTCTCTGTGATTTGTAATAAAAACACTTAATACAATTATATGGGAGAGCTGGTAACATGTCAGACGCTATAATAAATAAACAATTTGTTTTTAATCTAGATCTCTAAATTATTATTGTTTATAAAAATTAAAAATGAACTTAGAACTACTAGGTATGTATTTTATTATTAAGTTATTAAATTTGTCTTACTTTTATTAATAATTAAATTTATTTTAATAGAATCATTTGGACAAAATTATCCAGAGGTAAGTTGTTGTTTAATAAATATGATGTGATATACGATATACCAAAAAATATTATATTTTTGTCGTTATTACTAATAGGAATTCGATGGAACACTTGATTGCATATCACTTGCAGTAACATGTACATTTAATAAAAGAGGGACATTATTAGCTGTTGGTTGCAATGACGGTAGGATTGTAATATGGGATTTTTTAACTCGTGGTATTGCTAAAATAATAAGCGCACATGTGCATCCTGTTTGTTCACTGAGGTATGTAAATAATTTAGTTTTATTTAAAAAATATACTTACATTTGATATTTAATAGGGTGGTCCGTTTGGAACGACTATTTTTTTTTTTTCGCTCCCACTGAAAAATATTGTTGTAGACATTGAAAAAAAAAATTCTCTGAAAGTTTTAGCTCTTAATTTTAATTTTAAGTACTTTACATTTGATTTTGAAATTTTCCCATTTAAAATACATGGGAAAGTTGGGATTTTTTTTTTAATTCTCTGTAAGTCAGCCACATTTTAAGTTATCGGGTCGTCGTTTGCGGCATTTTTTAGGTAATTTGATACTCTTCAAAAGTCTCCTTAATAGTTTTACTCGGACTCTAATTGTTTTTTCTGTATTGGTTCTGAAAATAATTTTTTTAATAATAATTTGGGTTTTTAGTTAATATTAACTAAATAACGAAATTTACCGAAAAAGTCCAGATAAAGATTTTTTAGGAAATTTTATTCGCTACAAAAAAGGTCCTTTTAGTTAAGTAGCTTAAGTTCTCCGTTCACGTGATATAGGGATTTTAGTAATTTTGTAAATAAAATATTTGTCAAAAATTATTCCGAAGTTCATCAATTTGACCCCTTCTGATTTTAATGACTGGATTAAATTAATGAAAGAAAAATTATTTACTGATTTAAAATTTAAATGAAATAGCATTTGGTGGAATTTTTTGACAAATATTTTATTTACAAAATTACTGAAATCCCTATATCACGTGAACGAAGAACTTGAGCCACTTAATTAAAAAGACCTTTTTGGTAGCGAATAAAATTTCCTAAAAAATCTTTATCTGGACTTTTTCGGTAAATTTCGTTATTTAGTTAATATTAACTAAAAACCAAAATTATTATTAAAAAAATTATTTTCAGAACCAATACAGAAAAAACGATTAGAGTCCGAGTAAAACTATTAAGGAGACTTTTGAAGAGTATCAAATTACCTAAAAAATGCCGCAAACGACGACCCGATAACTTAAAATGCGGCTGAGTTATAGAGAATTAAAAAAAAAATCCCAACTTTCCTATGTATTTTAAATGGGAAAAGTTCAAAATCAAATGTAAAGTACTTAGAATTAAAATTAAGGGCTAAAACTTTCAGAGAATTTTTTTTTCAATGTCTACAACAATATTTTTCAGTGGGAGCGAAAAAAAAAAAAATAGTCGTTCCAAACGGACCACCCTAATATTTAATAATAAATAGTTGGTCGAGAAATGGGCATAAATTGCTGAGCGCCTCAACAGACAACAATGTTTGTATATGGGATGTACTATCCGGAGAATGCGATCAAAAATATCGTTTTCCATCCCCGATATTAAAAGTACAATTTCATCCGCGAAATTCAAATAAATTTTTAGTCTGCCCAATGCGACATGCTGCCGTTATGGTTGATGTTGAAGGAACACATCGAATTATTCCACTAGATGAAGACGTATGTTGATAACATTACTTAATAAATTTTATAGAGCTTTTTAAGCTGATAGCTCTTAATTTCAAAAATAAAATTATTTACTTTCCATTAAACATTAAATTGAATATTTATAATATTTTAATTGCAGAGTGATTTGAATATCGTCGCGTCTTTTGATAGACGGGGTACTTATGTATACACAGGAAACGCCCGTGGGAGAATTCTCGTACTTGATTCCGAGTCATTAACTATAAAAGCCTCTTATAAAATATCACAGGGCACTGCCAGCAATACCGCTGTTAAGAGTATTGAATTTGCACGACGCGGTTCTTGTTTTCTGGTCAATACTTCTGATCGTGTAATACGTGTTTACGATAGCACCGAAATATTAGCTTGTGGTAAAGATGGTGAGCCAGAACCGATACAAAAATTGCAAGATTTAGTCAACAAAACAATGTGGAAAAAATGCTGTTTTTCGGGTGACGGTGAATACGTTTGTGCTGGTTCTGCGAGACAACATGCGCTATATATTTGGGAAAAAAGTATCGGTAATTTAGTTAAAATTTTACATGGTACCAAAGGAGAACTTTTACTTGACGTTGTGGTAAATTTTTATTATTTAAATAATTCAGTAAAGGAAAATTGATGTATTGTCTGATGTTTTTTTAAAATTGTAATTTTAGTGGCATCCAGTCCGACCAATAATAGCATCAATTTCATCTGGAGTTGTGTCTATTTGGGCGCAAAATCAAGTTGAAAATTGGTCTGCGTTTGCACCAGACTTTAAAGAATTGGACGAGAATGTCGAATACGAAGAGAGAGAAAGCGAATTTGATTTGAGTGATGAAGATAAATCTGTTGTACAGGGCGAGGAGGCTCAGGATGAAGAGATAGAAGTTGACGTAGCGGCTATAGACAGAGTCGCCGCTTTTTGCAGCTCCGATGAAGAAACAGAAGACGTTGGTACATTACAATTTTTGCCAATCGCTCCAGATGTTGAAGAACCTGAGGACCAAGCTGCTGCACAAGAGCCACCCAACAAAAAACATCGATCTCATGACATCCACTTGCAAAATGCCCCCGAGAACGGTAACTTTTTTATACTTTATCATATAAATATTTAACTTTTAATATTTATTATTTATATTAATAGATGTCGTAATTATCGGAGATATCACAAATTAATTTAATCAAATTAAAATTTAAATTACTTTGCTAAAATCCATTATTTATTGATTCTTAGTGACATTTCATCATTTATTATTTAAATTTTACTGGTTACTGAAATGTCTAATAAATTTATTGTCTCGTTCATTTAAAGACATTATTGATATCTATTATTGTCGCGTCTCAATTCTATTTATAAATATTTAATCCGCCAATCATTACTAATAATAAATTATATATTTATTTTCAGAAACTCATCCATTGTTAAATAAAGGCAAAGATAAACCCACTGCTAAAAAAGGACGCCCGCGACTTGAACATCGCAAGGGAAAATAATTTTATTTTTTAAATATAAATATATAATAATAATTAACATTGTTTTTAAATTATTAACCTATCAACCATTAAATAATTATTTATGATTCAAAATATGATAGGTCTTTTAACAATAACAAATTAGCTAATTAATATTTCAGATTTAACGTCTACTTACCCGTGCAAAAAAAAATTTGCTTCATTATGAATTTCATTATGAATTTGATAATCAAATTCAGATTTTGAAACAAATATGACTTTGATAATGAATTAGCTATAAAAATCCTCTATTTTTCTACTACAGCTGAATCTAACAGGTAACCAACAGCTGAAATCTAATAATTTAATGGGTAATTTTTAAAAACTTGCCTTTCGCTTTAAACAAATGATAAGTACATTATAAAAAAGGTATATTGTTAGCTTTGAAGAAAATTCAAATTTTTTTAATCGAAAGAAATTAAGACAACGAAGAGGAGTAATTCATGATGAATTTGATAATAATTATTATCAATGGGTAAGTTTTTAAAAATTACCCATTAAATTATTAGATTTCAGCTGTTGGTTACCTGTTAGATTCAGCTGTAGTAGAAAATTAGAGGATTTTTATAGCTAATTCATTATCAAAGTCATATTTGTTTCAAAATCTGAATTTGATTATCAAAATCTGAATTTGATTATCAAATTCATAATGAAATTCATAATGAAGCAAATTTTTTTTTGCACGGGTACACACTTCCCTGCTTAAAAAATTCGATAGATTCTTATAGCTGTATGTATAAGGCCTTATATTTAATTATAGCTCTTCTCATACAACTCATTCATTCTTTAAAAATCTCAATGGGAATTAATGAGAGTCTATTAGATTCTACGAGATTTTCTAAAAATAATAATTTTTTTAAATAGTATGCGCAAATTCAAAAAATATTTTCTTTATCAAGAAGGTGCTGCCGTTTGTTTCGACGCGGCAAATTCAAGTACTGCGATGTTAATGATTTTTTGTTTTTAAATTCTCACCGTCGTTCAAAGGTTATGTTATGTTATGTTATAATTCATATGTATGTATATATATTGCGATTACAACAAAATGAAACAAACAAAGATAGATAGATAAATAAATCTTATCTATTAAAGTATTGAGTTTTGATAAACTTGTTAATTGATTAAAGTTAAAAAACAGAAATATATGTAAACAAATTTCTAACTAAAAAGTAAAATGTTTTTCTCAAGATTGATTAGAAAAACAATTGATAAAATATCAAATGTACAGCAACAAACAGTGCAAGGTGTCGAATTAATGCAATTTGCATTTTTTCGAAGTGGAATAATATTGATAGCCTCAATTGTCGCCGTATGGATTTCGATATTTCTTTATACGGCATTTTATTATGCCTATATGCCAAGTATGCAACACACACGTCCAGTTCACTTACAATTTAAGTAAGTATCGTATCTATATATTTTTTTTAATTTTCGAATTACCGTAGCAACTGTAATTACTTTAAACCAATCATTGCCATGATAAGTATTTTAGAGCCATGGTTCTTACAGTAATGATGGGTTCTATAGCAACCGTTACCATAGCATCGAATGCTATTATTCAATTGGCTGGATTATTTAAATATTATTGCTATTGAAATTAAATTAATTATCATTTATAATTCAATATGATTTTTATTATTTTAAACATGTTAATATTTAATTAACTGACTTGATTATAATGTAGACCAAAAACGAAATGTCATTTAATATTATTATTTTAAATTCACAATTTTATACAAAATTAATTATTAATTTTAAATAAGTAATCAAAAGCTTTGTCCGTAATTACATCAAATGTTTTTATACTTTTACTGTAATTATTATTTTATTATCCATATAAAATAAAAAAAAAAAAAATATTGATAGTAAACGTTAGAGGAAAAGTAATTAAAATTTAATTATCAGATCATGTGACGATGTAAAAGGCATATGTAGCTATCCGTCAGCATCTGCTCAATTAACTAAAAAACAACAACTGTTGATGGTTGGACAGCCGTATAAAATAAATCTATATTTAGAAATGCCAGAATCAACCGTAAACAAAGAACTTGGTAATTTAATCGATTACTATTGATTATAGATCTATTGAAATACAAAATTAAATAATTAATTGTCTATAGGAATGTTTTTGGTATGTTCATCATTATCAAGCCGTGATGGTTTCGAAGTTGATAATTCTTGCAGGCCAACAATGTTACATTATCGCAGTACATTGCTACATTTTCTCACAACACTTACATTTTCACCAGCGCTGATTTTCGGTTCACGTGAAGAGAAACAAAATATTGTAGTAGAGTTATTTAGTAATTTTGAGGAAGATCAAGTAAGTTCAATTAAAAATTGGAAACTTAACAAGGATACACTGTAATTAATTTTGAGTATATGGTGTCAATGATTTGGTGTTAAAATTTTCAACACTGTCGGTGTAAAAGTTACACCACGCACGGTGTTAAATTTTAGACCTTGTGAATTAGAACGTTCACACCGCGAACGGTGTAAATATATAAGTATTTATTTAAAACTCTCGATTACTTGAACACTAAGTATTTAGTTGATATACCCGTGCAAAAAAAAATTTGCTTCATTATTAATTTGATAATCAAATTCAGATTTTGAAACAAATATAACTTTGAAAATAAATTAGCTATAAAAATCCTCTAATTTTCTACTACAGCTGAATCTAACAGGTAACCAACAGCCGAAATCTAATAATTTAATGGGTAATTTTTAAAAACTTACCCATTGATAATAATTATTATCAAATTCATCATGAATTACTCCTCTTCGTTGTCTTAATTTCTTTTGATTAAAAAAATTTGAATTTTCTTCAAAGCTAATAATATACCTTTTTTATAATGTACTTATCATTTGTTTAAAGCGAAAGGCAAGTTTTTAAAAATTACCCATTAAATTATTAAATTTCAGCTGTTGGTTACCTGTTAGATTCAGCTGTAGTAGAAAATTAGAGGATTTTTATAGCTAATTCATTATCAAAGTCATATTTGTTTCAAAATCTGAATTTGATTATCAAATTCATAATGAAATTCATAATGAAGCAAATTTTTTTTTGCACGGGATACTAGTGCTGCGGCCTATATATTATTTGAAAATTTTGAACTACAGATTAAATTATCGAACAATATCTGAGCTAATAACACCGAATGGTGTGAAAGAAAACACGTGTTAAAAGTACATCGCTTAATATTTCACCCTAAGCAGACCGTGTAAAGTCCTTGGGGACCATTTTCACACTAAAAATTTTTTACAGTGTCGGGGTCTATATTTTCTCTATCACTCGCGCAGTAAATGAAAAATTTGTCCACTTTTTTTCTTAAACAAATGAAAATTTTGAAAAAACAAAAACTTGCTAGACTATAGACTATAGTGCATTGAGTCTTGTTTGAAAAAAATAACTACCGACCCTCCTTATCTATGACATTTAACCTTCTGTTATTGTCTAATAATTAAAACATCAGTCTAGCCATTAAAGAGAGTTATTCGATAAATACTATAATGGTTATTTGTAAAATTTTAATAAACATATTCAATAGGAATTATTGACAATAGTACAAAATTAATAAAACGTTATTGCAGAGTCATCCTGTAACATCTATTGAAATCCAAATTCAATCACGATTTATTGAATTTTATTCAGCAACTATTGGAATTCATGCTCATTTATCTGGATTAAGATATTTAATGTTTCATTGGCCAATATCTGCTGCCATCGTTGGCATCACAACAAATTTATTTTTTATATCGCTTATTTGTATACTGTCATACTTACATTTTACACATGAAGACGATCTTCAAGATGAACAATTTATTTATGAAAAAGGTCAGATGGAAAAAAATAGTAGTGATAAAAATAGCACTGACGGTTGGTATTGTTCCAATTATCGCGGTTTTAAAAATTCACTAAATCTATATGAGACTAAAAAAAAATTTATTGCAGTATCATCAGAATCTTCTTCAATAGAAGATGCATCTTTACTTGATGACATTATTAAAAGTACCAACGAATCTAATAAATTAGAGTTAAACTTACCACAAGATAAATCACATTATATTGAAGAAATTAAATCAATAGCAAGTGAACCAGTTTCAAATAAATAAATTTTGAATATTGTATCGTATACATCGAGGTTATACAATGGACTAATTATTTTAATTTTATAGATTCATCGAAATTGTACCATTTGTATAAATACTTAATTTGACTTATATATATGTATATAATTGTAACTTTTTCATAATATAAATATAGTACTTTTAACGACTGTATAAATATTTGAGTTTTAATTGTCTGATATATAAGATCTTTAAGTACTTGTCAAAATTAATAGCTTTTCAAATTACATACTGTAATTTTCTATAAAAGTTAAATTCTTATTAATATTTAAATTACCTTAATGCGGCTAATGGAGGAAATTATTAAAAATGTGCAAAGTCAAATATTTATAAAATCAAAATTAAAATCCATCCGATTTAATATATTGGCAAAAAATAAATAAGTAAGTGAGCAAATACATTATTAAATTATTTGAATTTTATAATAAAATAAAAGCTTACTAATTTAAACAGTAAAGAATAAAAATATATTTATATATAAATGATATGTAGGTTTATTTTTTCACAGGAATTGAATGTGCGTAAGTCATGCATAGAACATATTTCTTGAGTAAATAGTGGAAATAGTTTCCGAGGAAATGAAAAAAAAAAAGTACAAAATAAATATAGTGTATACTTTACGGTGTCGCACATTATGCAGAGGAATCCATTAAAATGATTGATTTATTTTTTTTTTTTTACTATAAATTTATATTTAGTTTTATATAAATTTATTATTCATTACGAAATTCAAAAGCGGTATAAAGTATGCAAAGCGGTACACAAAGCCAGGTGTACAAGGGGCTTATGTACTTGATAATATTCCCCACTTTTATCATCTACTCAGAAAGGTCATTCAAGAGCAACGCCAGCAAAAGGCTGTATCTTCTCCTCTCTTGAAATAAATATAGATATATATATTTGTACACCACATTGGATAAAGCAAAAGAGAATAACCGGTTTTGCTGGTATCCACCCCATTTATCGTCATTGCAACTCAAAGAAAGAGTGCGAATAATTCGTAGAGCTTTCTTCTCTTTTTCATGGCCTCGTATTACCCGAGATTCAGACAGGTGTTGTCTGTACCGCCCATACTGTTAAGAGATTTCTATAGAAATAATAACAGTTAACTTTTAAGTACTATCTTTCTCTGTCTCTCTTTTACACACATTCGCATTATACTTTTTATTACACTGTAAAAAATCGGGAGTGACTACAGATTTTATTTAAAACCGAATTTAGGGGAGACCGGGGCAAGACGGCCCACCTAAGCCGGTTATTATTATTTGTGGCTTTTAACCATCAAATCGATTTACTCTTGTCCAACTTGAACTCAATTCACCAAAATTTTGGTGAAGCTCCTAAAAAAAATTTTTTTTTTTGGGGCAAGACGGCCCCCTCCGAAAAAAAATGAAAAAAAAATTTTTTTTTTTTAATTGTAAAAAAATTTCCCGCGTAATAAATGTTTATATTTTTCTCTTTAACAACTGTATTTACTTTAATATTACTCGAAATAACCTTTTTTGATATAATACGAATCATTTTTTCACTTCTGTAGAAAATTGATTATTGGTTTTTTTAACTTTTTCAAATGCTCTATTTTAATCGAAATCCATATAATTAACCAAAAAATGATATTTCTATTAAATTAATCATGACTAGGTTATAATACTATGAAATACATTTTCTTTTAGAATTTTTGAGTGGTTCATTTTGCCCCAAGTTTCACGTATCGGGCTAAAAATGAGTAAATAATATAAATTTGTGATAATCAAAAGAAAACAAGAAAAAAAAATTTTTGGTTAATTTTTGAGCTGGGCCTTCTTGCCCCAGGTGGGCCGTCTTGCCCCGGTCTCCTCTACTCCATCACTCGGGGTTCTGGGGTTTTAGAAAAAATCCCTCGGCAAATGGAGTAAATAGGGAGTTTTAATATTCAAATAAACCCTCCCCTCTGGAGTGAATTTTACTCCGAAGAAATTAAATAAATACACAGTCATCCGCTCCGTAATCACTCCAGATTTAATCCGCATTAATTCCACAAATTTTTTACAGTGTATTGTACATTTTCCAATATAAATAACATTAAATACTTGAATCTTTCATTCACAAAATACAATACTTTTCCATTTACTGCACTCTATTATGTGTAAAGTATATAAATATATTTTATTTCTTTTTATCATGCAAACATATTACTTTAATCGACACAACAGATCGACTTCGCACTGACGCGGTGCTAACATTTGATTACCTTTTGCCCTTTTTATTTTTTTTAAATCTAAATCTAACCAAGTCTTGGAAAAAAACAAAATTACAAGCTATATATTTTTTTCAGCTTGTTGATAGCAAACACAAAAGACTTTTTTATTATATAGAAAGTTTAAGAAACTACCATACGATATATATGTATGTATATATAATTTGTCAGTTAACTTTATGTATAACTTTAACAGCCATTGTGGTTGAGAAAATTAATCTGGCAAACTTAAACTTTTGAAAATTTTGTTTCAGTTAGTCATGAATATTAGACGAGTAAAATGTACATTAAAATGAATAGAAGAGAGAAGAAAAACATAAAAGTATAATCTTATCAGCTTTAATTAAATATACTATTAACTAATTCAACAATTTATCTTAATTTAATAAAATATTTAAATGGTCCTCAACAAATGTTTAATTACCATAAATTTTAATTTAATTTAATTTATTTTATTTAATGCTAAAATATATTATTTAACACCATCGAAAGTCATAAAATTCATTCATTCAATTTTATCAAAAATTATATGAATCGTTTAGTTCATATTTTTTACGGGAGCTTTAATTTAATTAAGTTGTTTACCGACAACCCTAGCAGACCTGAGTTACCGTAAATTCACGGTATTTTTACCGTAAATCTACAGTAGAATACCGTAAAATTCGAGTAGATTTACCGTAAATTACGGTAAATCCACCGTAATCTACGGTAAATCGGTACTTTACAGTGGATTACTGTAAATTACGGCGGGTATACCGTAAATTTACCGTCAAATACGATAAACCCTAGCGAATCCGAATTACGGTAAATACAGTGATTTACCGTAATTTACGGTGCCTAGCAGAATTACCGTAAATTACGGTAATCTACGGCAAATTACGGTAAATTGCCGTAATTTACGGTAATTCTGCTAGGTGCCGTAAAATTACAGTAAATTACGGAAATTTACCGTAATTTGCCTTAGATTACCGTAATTTACCGTAGATTACCGTAATTTTCGGTAATTTTGCTAGGCACCGTAGATTACGGTAAATCGCTGTATTTACCGTAATTCGGATCCGCTAGGGAATCTACCGAATAACCGTAATTTACGGTGGATTACCGTATTTCCGTAATTTACGGTGGATTACTGTATTTCCGTATTTTACGGTAAATCCACCGTAAATTGCGGTAAATCCACCGTAATTTACGGTAAATCGGTACTTTACAGTGAATTACCGTAAATTACGGCGGGTATACCGTAAATTTACCGTCGAATACGATAAATCTACCGTAAAAAAATCCGGGTGAATTACCGAATTACCGTAATTTACGGTGGATTACCGTATTTCCGTATTTTGCGGTAAATCCACCGTAAATTACGGTAAATCGGTATTTTACGGTGGATTACCGTAATTAACGGTGGGTTTACCGTAATTTGGGTTCGTTAGGGAAAGTAACGTTTACTTCATTACTTTTTTTTTTTTTGTTAATTTCAAAAACTCTAAATGATCAAAATTTGATTTATTCAGACGAAAAATTACATCAAACTCATACAAACGTCTCTATTATATTTATAGAGCGAACTTTGGCTATTAAAATATAAAATATATATATGACATTTAAAGACAATGATGGTAAATCAGAAAACTTTTTTTTGTTATCGAAAAGACATTGTTTTTGTTCCTACGATATTGACCGAGTTTTATTGAGGGTGTACTTTATACACATATACATATATATAAATATAATAGCGAACTTTATTTCACAACCCCGAGAAGACAATGCCCAAGGAGTTAAACAATAAATGCTCAGAGTCTATATCTATCAATAGTTTTATAGCATTATCGAGTACATCCACTGTATACAAAGTGTATAAAAGAAAAAACTCTAAATTTCTATAGACTATATTTTAAAATTAAAAAAAAAGATGTGTCAATTGATAAATAAATTTTTTATTCGAAAACAAAAAAAAATTTCTTTCACGTGTATTTATAAATGTAAAAAAATGGGACAAGAGTGAAAGTGATGATCACAGGGGGCGAACTCGTACAAAATTGATCCGGCATTAAACTAATTGTGTCACTTGAATTCATCGTCGGCTTTTCTTGCTCTCATTTTCCTCTTGTTCTCTGCTGTACTCTATGGGAGTAATTATCAGACTCTTATTCTACGGGTACCAACTCATTCAGCTCTTCTCATTGCAATATAAAAATCTCCATCCAACCCTCTGTTCTCTGCAATTCTTTTTCTTTTTTATTATAAAGAATTCAAGGATTAAATTCATTACAGAAATATTTTAACTTTTTTTTTAATCTTTGACTACTTTAATTCGAGATAAAAAAAAATGAAATAATATCTCAACTTTTATGTATTATAATAAATATCTTAATACCATAGTTTTTAAAATAAAATTAGTACTCTCTAAAACTAAATAAGTGAAAATTTCATTAATTGAAATAGTGATCTTAAAATTCACTACAAAATTAGTGATTTTGAATTAGATTCACTAATTCATTAGTGATTCCCCGGATTCTACAATGATTACTAGTGGCGCCTCGCTTAAGGACTTTTTATTCTGTCATAGAATTATCAAATTCAGGGCAAAATTAATTACGATAATTTTTAAATACAACTGAACAGTAGTAATTAAAGTAAGTTAATTAAATAAAACCTAATTTAGTTGCTAAATAATACATCTTGTTATTTTTTAATAGCTTTATATTTTTACTTCAACTTTTTTTACCGAACCTGAATCAAAACCATTATTGACAATAGATTCAGGTTATGAGTTATAATTATGATATAAATATTTACCGTATGAAAGTAATTTTAATTGTTAATTTAGTCGATCAAGTTGCTAAAAAAATTTTATAATCAATTACAAATAATAATCATAATAATAATAATATTTTGATACAATATTATTAGCAACGATACAATATTTTTCCAAATAAATCCTCGTCAACAAGTGAATTAGTACATTTTTGACTAATTCAATCAGTGAAATTTTCACTAATTCTATATGTTGTTTTTTTTACTAATTCAAAAAGTGAATAGTCACTAATTCATAGTCGTATACTTTGGACAATTTAGATTAGTGAATATTCACAAGTAACTAGTGGTTTTTCACTAATTTAGTTTTAGAGAGTAGATCCAAGAAAAACAATATTGTTATCTCAAATGTTAAGTATTGAAAATGTGATTTAATGAATAATAATAAAGTTGATGATCAGCATCAGCATCAACATCAGCATCAGCAAAGACAGATATAATGATGAAACAAATAAGTTGGGAGTCACTGGTTTGTAAGCGTGGCCCCGGATTCCTGGACCGGTTAGGTAGGCAACCGTCCCTCCTATGGGAGTCAGTTTCCTCTCGGTTATCCCCTCCCTTCCCGGTGGTAACGCGGGCGGTGGGCAACCTGACCAGCTCCCTTGTGGTACATCCGTGATCCTTGTATCTCGCTCTATCTTTAAAGCTGTAGCAAGTTCTACTTCTGTCTGTATTGTGGTGCTCTTGGCTCTTGCAGTTAAACTACTCTCTACACACTCCTCACTTCACTCCGCTTCTCATACTGGTCCTCTTCCCCAGCCGTGTGCCTTTACCTGAAGCCACACGACAGGTGCCAGCGGCGTACGCAGCGAAATAATGAGCCACGATATTTATAGAAGTCAGTTCAAGTAACTCTCAGCACACACACACACACCCATACATAAACATATACCTGAGTAGAGAGTCTGGTGCAGAGCCTGATCCTCAGCCTGATCCTGACAATCTTTTGTGCTGCTTTAACTTGCTAACGTATATATGAACTACCCATGGCGCTTTGATCATTAAAATGGCTATAAAAAATACATGGTAGCCACGAAAATTTAGATGGAATGGTTAAACAAAATAAAATCTTTTTTTTTTTTTTATATTGTTGTGTTGGTAAATTTGCCATCGGCGATTCTTGCGGTTTCTCTTTTGCTTCTAGACGAAACCAACTCCCGAACAAGAAATAAGAGTCGCTGATGGGCTATACAGAGAGAGCTTGCCTCTTCACCTTTTCTTCCACTCGGCAGCGTCAATGTGTTATTTACTTAATAACATGACCGTCTAACCGGTCAACGAGTCGGAGCAACTTGAGATCGTCCTTCGGTATCCAGTTCTGCGTTGTTCAGCTCATGACCGCTTGTTTACTTTTTTTATTTTTATATACCTACATTTTTTTTATTCACCTCTATAGATTGTTTACTTGGTTTAATTTTTGCCAGATCGAACTACAAAAATTTTTTAAATTTTTCAAAACAACTTGAACAAATTTCGATCTAACTTTTGAAAATTGTTATTTTTATACAGTACACGTGTATATGGATTCCTTTGATTTAGTAGTTTGTCTAGAAGACTGATAAAAATAAAGTGCAATTAAACTTTTTCATTTAAATCTCAATTTCCTTTTATAATTTACTTTTTGTCTCGTTAATTAATTTTCCTGGGAAATAAATTTAATTAAATTGTATTACTAGCAAAATATCGTATTGAAGTTTATGGAAAAATTTTTTATGACATGACAACGTGGCATATAGGGGAGGGTGGGGCAGAGCGGCCCCCCTGAAATTTTGATCAAAAAACAATTTTTTTTTTTTCGACTAATTACTATAAATCCGATATGTTTGCGCATTTTTACCCCTACGCATGACATTTGGGGCAAAATGGACAAGCCCAAAATTTTGAAAAAGTGATTTTTTCATATTTTCATCGTCAAATTAAAGAAAAATTATTATAATTCCACATTTCTAGCCCTACGCATAACACCTGGGGCAAAATGGACCAGCCGAAACTTCCGAAAAAATTATTTTTTCATATTTTTCGGCCGTTTCTCTATGTAAGAGGCAAATTTGGTCACTAAAAATTTATAAAAATTAAATTTTTTTTTTTAGTTGATAAATTTTTGAAATAAAGTAAAATTATAGAATTTATTTTTTTTTTTATTAAATAACAATTAGTAATTAAGGTAATCGAGAGTGAACGATTTATTACACTTTAAAAAATTTTTTTCGAGTAATATAAAACCAAAAATAGTTGTCAAGAGAAAGAAATACATTATTAATGATGAAAACAATTAAAAAAAAAAAAAAACGAAAAAAAAAATTTTTTTATCACTTTTTGAAGGGGGGCCGCTCTGCCCCACAAAAAAAAATTTTTTTTCAGAATTTTGGCAAAATTTCCATAAATTTGTTCGAAATAGGACAAAAGCAAAGTAATCTTATGGTTGAAAGCCACAAAAAATAATAATTGGCTTAGGGGGGCCGCTCTGCCCCACCCTCCCCTACTTTATTTGAATGATTTTATAATGAAAATTTATCCCCAGAAAATCTTAATTCAATATAAAGAGTTATATAGAAATATAGAGAGCATGTAATCGAAAAATGGATGACGTACTAAGTAAAGGTAACACGAAATGTATAAAGAGCATATCAGTCGATAGAGTAAACTGAGTAGTCGAGACAGCATGGCAAGACGTCTATTCACGTTCCTGTATGCACATTCCCCTCGAGATTGCCGCCTACCGATTAGATCCTATCACCAAATCATGTTTTTGCGAGCAAACACTTTTGTGTGCTAGGGTGTGTGTCAGCATTCCCGGTACCGATCCTCATTCACAATTTTACGTGCTACTGAGACTTTACTCGTGAGCCCTCTCTTGTAACTTTTTATAATATAAGACGAGTACCTACATATATATAGACATATATATCCGATGATGATATCTTTTAAATAAACGTTTGCTTGCTCATCTTTCAAACAGCCATATATACTAAGCAGCCAAGAGACTGCTCGAATACACCATCATAATTCATATCATGACATATTTTCTCATTGTTCTGTCACTCGAAAATTCAATGGCGTGTGTCAATATCAATAAATTCTTTTTATCACTTTTATTGACAAATTTTTGAAAAATAATAAAAATTTTTAATTTACCCCTTTTATAAATTTTTTATATTTTTTATCTTTTTTCCAACTAGTTCCATTAAAGCATTATGAAAAAAATATTAGATAATCTGTTACTCAAATACTAAAATATTTTTATTTTATTAATAGAATATGGCTTCAGTTCAATTAAAAGTTCCAGTGATCCTCGAGGGTTTCAGTAAAGCGACCATTAATTTCTCGAAACGAGAACAAAGGGGATACTTGGATATGCTTCCTGTCGTCCTTTTTTTTTATCCTTTTTTTTATACTCTTTCTTACCTACACCTGAACAACTCAGCTACATTTATACATTTAACATATCTATATATATTACCGAGAGTTTCTCAGTGTTTCTCTTGGATGAGGCGAGGTGTAGAGCAACTACCATCTCATACTTTTAAATCCATCAGCAAGCCTTGTCTACCTGCTGCTGTGGTACTGTGGAAGGCCCACGTAAATGTACCATGGGAGAAACTGGGTACATACAGAGGCTGCTGCTGCTGCTGTATAGTAATACTGAATATATATATATATATATATATATCGCAGTTACAACCTGCACAGCCTGAGGCCTCGTTTGTTCTCTCTTATTCGCTCAGGTTACAGTAGCAAACGGCCTCTGTTACGCCACACACTTACACCGAACTGAAATATATAACTAATATGAACAGAAATTCTATGTTGCAGAAAATCTATCTCTAGATTGTTAATATAATATATATATATATATATATATAGAAATGAACAAGTTTGGATTAATTTTGACTGGGCGGAAACAACTTGTCTGCTAACTTGACTTTAATTCCTTTTTTTTTGTAATTATTGGTTCATGAAAATCTTCATTTACATAATTAATAAATCCATTTTTATACTATATTTTATAAGTAATTTATAACATACTTATTCAGTATGTATATGAAATGAGTAGAGAAGTAAGAGAAAGTCAGACCTCGAAAAAATTACTTGAAAAATTTAAATTTAATAAATGTTTACATTCTTATGTAATTATGTGCTCATAAAAATATTCCAAGGACTTTTTTTTGTGTTGAAAAAATATTTCAGTTTAAAATATCGATTGAAGGTGGAAAAAAAAAATTATTTTTAACTAAAAATTTAATACCAGATAAAATACTATAAAGTTAAAAGATTTAAGGGGGTAATAAAAAAAAAAACAGTTCAAGTTTATAAACTCATAAGCTTTAGAATAAGTGGTTGTTGAGTTTCATGAAATTTTTTTCCATAAAGTTTTAATAATTTTTGTTTTCAAATTAAATTAAACAGTAGCAGAATTGACGTGAAGCAATTTAAGAAAAAATAAAACAAGATTAAAAAATTTTGTTGCAACTCTGATAAACCAATGATAGTAAATTAAACTTACGGTGAAATTGTTAATTTTTTTTTCTTTTCCTTCAATAAGAAGTATATTAATATAAATGATATATAGGAAGTAGGAATCATCTTTATTACAAGCTAATGTCATGAAGAAAAAAAAAATAACAATAATAATTTTCCACTTATATAATATTGTTGGGAGATAGATGTGCGTATTACGTGTCCGCGAAATAGCAACCGCATTAAAATGCACGGCAAGTTGTTGAACGGGTCGCTGGCTGAACTATGGGCAAGCTGTTGCAACTCTAGTTCACACCAGTACATCGACAAACGGAAGTACAAGTGTCTGTATAAACTCTATCGTCTATTTTATATCCCCTTTCTCTATCCTCTGTTTTTTTATTATATAGATATATATGTATCCTGAGTTATTCTCTTTCTATTTTTATTTCTCTTTCCATAACCTCCTACTCTCCTTTCAACTATGCTTGACATTTAATTCCTCTCGAGTACCTTCGAAATCCATTAAAATCTCAGGGGACAAGTCACCAGGTATGTTCACTGCAATGTCTCTTCACTTCTTTCTCTTTCTCTTTCTATTCCTATTTAAAGTGCACGTCGTTTCTTTGCTCTTGAGCACACGTACTGCCACGTTAACACATGACAATGACATATGAGAGTTTCAAAACCCATGTTGTGTACAGTGTTCCTGTTTATTTATACCTCCCCCAAAATAACAAATTTTATAGAAAAAACTCATTTTTTTAAGAATAATTTGTTACAATTTTTTCAATTTAAAGATTGTGCAGGGAGAAGACCAAAAAACAGCAGCCTTAAAAAAAAAAATTTGGAAAATCCAAAAGTGCACGCCTCGAACGCTCATGTTATGTTTTTTTTTTAAAGTTAAATTTCGAATAAAATTGAATATCCCGCTCTTTTACCATAGAAATTTCCATGGTAAATATACGGTAATAAAAGTAAAAAAAAAAAAAATAAGGAGAATATTTCTAATGAAAAATGGCGGCAGTGTGTGTTTGTTTACATGTAAGATTGCCGGTTTTAACCGTAATGATTTATTTTTAAAAAAACGAGAAGGCCTACAGTAGTGATTTTCGAAAGGAACCTTCTTTGCTTATTTCTGAAAATTTTGAAAAAAAAATTAAGTAGTTTCGTCAAGTCGTTCTCGAGATATCCGTACCACGCCGTTTTTTTTGAACCACAGACTAATGGACGTCCACGATAAATTTTTTTTAATGAACTTTTTTTTATATTAATACATATTAGACAAATTAAAAAAAGTATCAGGATTATTTATTAGTGTTTCAGCTTTATATTGATGTGCTTTTCATAATGTGTAAGAGTAATAGAAAAAAAATATATGCACTTTAATGAGTGGAAATCGTGTGACCTTGACAGGTTGGTTATAAAGCACAACCTCTCCGCTTCGCTTCCGAGGCGTGCAAAATTGTAAAAGTGTAACAAAATTTTTCCTGACCTTCCCTTATTTAATTATTGCTATTAAGTAGAAAAACATAATATATTTCCACGATAATGATAATATTAATTGTTGAAATAGCAGATTGGCAGGATAGGAGTTATACAAGTGGTGTGTAGTCGAGTATATACTCAGAAATACGTTAAAGATGTTTGCTACAACCGGATTTAGCTAAGAAAGGAAGTCGGTTGTCGACAAACCAGGCGAACCAGGCAAACTACTCAACTGGTATTAGGGATAGTTCGTCAACCGACGTGCATTCCATTTCTTATAGCATAGACATTTTGCTAGATATGTACTTTAAGATGATCGTTAACTCGATACATACACGAGTTTTTCCGTACACACATGTTTTGATAATTAAACCTCTCCCGATATACAGGAATAACGTTTTTTATCTCCAAATTTAAGTTATTATGCATTCATTGTTGCATGAAAATGAAAATAAAAATAAAAATAAAAATAGATAGCTAGCAATATTTCATTATTTTGAAAAGATAAACATAGGAGAATCGACTTTAACCCGCGTATAGAGCTTTATTAACTGTCGACAGTCCAATTCCACCTCAACGAACTGAACACAATTGTGCAATCTCACAATCAACTCGGCGGTCTAATTTTCCCCAAATAACGTGACGTGCACTACCAGTTCCTCATGTATTCTCCCGATAACAAGTATTTGTTCAAGCGTGTACATCAAGTGTATACGTAGAGAGTGATATTATTACTGTGTTGTAGTTGTATTGGTGGTAGTAGAGAACATATTATACATATATAGATATACAAGAGAGACGGGAAGATAAAGAGAAAGAGAGAAAGAGTATGGGCGCGGAAGCAAAGCGTCGACCTCATCATGTCCGATGAGCAGGTGGCTGCTCAGAATCGAGTATAGAGAAAAAATGAGAAGAGTATAGAGTTTATTTCGACGATTAGTTCTGGACCGAAAGCACCTTGAGGGCTATTATAATACAGCAGAAAGCGTAAGAGAAAGATCCAAAGCCCCCTCTGCCATCACTTAAAATACATATACATATATATATGTTTATAACACAAACGATTGAGTTGAGCTAAAGCTAGTGAGCCGGTTTCAAGCGCGGTCAGATAGCTATCGTGTGAACTTGTATATTGTATTAGTTTCTTCGAATAGAAACGCAGACACACACAAATCCAGAGTCAAGAAGGAACATAACAGCAGCAGCAGCAGAGCAGCAGCAACATCCGCGCCACGCGCAATGCATTCACTTGCCGTTGAGCATCTAAGTAAAGGTAGACGGCCGCGACCTTGATGCGCGTGGTCCTCGCGTGCCCGAGTGAACCCGAAGTCCCACGGAATAAACCGAGGAGGCTCACCAGAAAACAACTCTCGAGCCCTGGGGGTTCTTAAGCCCCATCGACCTCTCTTCCTTTTACTCTCCTCCTCCTCTTTCTCCTCCTTTCCCTTCATCCTTCATCATATTCCAGCAACTCAACCACCACCATCGATATACTTTATTTCTTCCATTTGCCGCACTTGTTCCATTACTATTCCCACTCTTCTATCTACCATCTAAGCCGAGTCCCTCAAGTTCTCTACTACTACCACTATCATACCCCGGATGATGATGATGATAATTTTTGTCTACAGGCTTACATTATATTATGTACTATACGGAAGCCAGCATCAACATCATCCAGAGCAGGGAGTAGATCTTGCAATGCCCATTGCCTATCTGCCTGCCTGCTCCTGACTAATACTACTTACAATATATATATGTAGAGATATATACGTATAAACAAGGGCGAGTAGACCGGTATTTCCAGCCACAACATAAACTTACTACACACTAGCATACTCTGATATATATCATTCAACCGCGTCTCTCAACCCGATCATAGACACGCTTCAGCGAACAGGTCGTTGACGGTTCGATCGATTTCTTCGTGCTGGAAACGTTCGTGTCGCATTTGTTGGCTACGATGGGATAGTACAGAATACATACAACTGCTAATATATATATATATTATATGGTTTTGTTGTTGCTGTTGCTGGCGTTGCTGGTTTTGCTGTTGCTGCTGCTGCTGCTGTTGGTGGTGATGGTGGCGCAAGTATGCCGCGTGATTGTCGCTCTTGTTTGCCACTATACCTTGTCCAACTGCCTTGTAATACCTCTCTCTTGTCGCATTGTCTAGTTTGTGGTGTATCACGCCGACAACGCGTGTTTATTTACAAGATCAATGCGTGTATGCCAAGAATTAAGTACGAATGTTGTACACTAAACTTGTATCCTATGAATATTCCAATTTAGTTCATGTTCCATGTACTGATCTATACCAAATTTAACCCAATAAACATAAACCGTTACTGATAAGTGCACTGTAAAAAGAGCGGTGTTAAAAATGGACTCGTTTTAACTCCGCCCGGTGTTAAAATAAAATTACACCGGTGTAGGAGGAGTAATACACCGGTGTTAAAAATACCGGTGTAAAAGCGGAGTAAAACCGGTGTAAAAGTGGGGTAACCGGTGTAAAAGCGGAGTAATACCGGTGTAAAAGCGGGGTAACCGGTGTAAAAACGGAGTAACATCGGTGTAAAAGCGGGGTAACAGGAGTAAAAGCGGAGTAAAACCGGGGTAACCGGTGTAAAAACGGAGTAACATCGGTGTAAAAGCGGAGTAAAACCGGTGTAAAAGCGGAGTAAAACCAGTGTAAAAGCGGAGTAAAAGCGGGGTAACCGGTGTAAAAGCGGAGTAAAACGAGTGTAAAAGCGGGGTAACCGGTGTAAAAGCGGAGTAATACCGGTGTAAAAGCGGGGTAAATTCCGTCCGCTTGGAGTATTAACTTTAAAGATTATAAAACACAAAAAATGTCAGTTCTTTATGAAAATTAATAAAAAATATCATTTATTAACAAGTATAGTGATCGAATAAGTAAAAATATTCACAAAATAAAATATTTTAACA
This sequence comes from Microplitis mediator, assembly GCF_029852145.1. Lineage (NCBI taxonomy): Eukaryota > Metazoa > Arthropoda > Insecta > Hymenoptera > Braconidae > Microplitis > Microplitis mediator. The sequence goes on along the minus strand of NC_079972.1, from coordinate 15,682,331 downwards.
CCGGTAAAGAATATCTACACCGGCGGCGGCGTTATTTTAACACCGGTCTAGAATATTTACACCGGTGGCGGCGTTATTTTAACACCGGTACAGAATATTTACACCGGGGGCGTCGTTATTTTCACACCGCTTTCGGGGGTAAATTTAACACCGATAATTTTAACACCTACACCGTTTGGACTTACCCCGGTGATTTTTTACAGTGTGATAAATTATTATTTATATCCATGTTAATTTTTTTTTACAATTGTGTACTTAAATTATATTATTTATGCACTTAAAAAAAATACATTGAGAGTAATTTTTTCTTTTAAGCTGATGAAAGAGGGCTCAAAATATTAAAGTGAGTGGTTGTAGTTTTAAGCTGATTTAAAAAGATTACCCGCATTAACAACTTGCTACATGATTTTTCAAACGTGATATTACACATATATTCAATGCAGCAATTAACCGTCTTAAATATTTTATGAGAATCCTCTCTGTAGGGGAGGGCCGAGCAAAATGAGGATCCTGCGAAAAATATAAGTCCTATTATCCATTAATATTATTAACTGGGCCATGGAGGAGCACAAGTGGAAATTAATTTCAACAAGAAAAGCTTAAGAAAAAAAAAAATAATTATTAACAGAAGTAATAAAAGTAAATATATATAGGTATAAAATAAGGAAATTAAAGAAGGAGAGATGATTTGAGCAATTAAGAGTAGCAATTGGAAGTTACTTGAAACGAGTTGAATCGTGACGTGATGATAGATCGTTAAAAAAAAATGTAAAAAAAGAAATAATGTCAGAATGAGGGACATTCGACGGCAATTACGCGGTGACGAGAAAGAGAAACTGACGATTGAATTGAAAGAGCCCGCGATTTTCCACTCGTCGGCAATATAACGAGGCATAGAGGACGACGAAGCGAATCATAGCAGTATTTTCCCGCGGGCCAGACAATGCGAAAGAGTAAAAATGCTGACGGTGACATTATTGCTGGTTCTGCTGTGACGTCGCACCAAAGTAGTCATCGCTGAGCACTCAATTTCTCTCTTTACCTTTACTCGGTTTGTCTCCTCATAATAATACTCATATAATAATCTTCAAGCACTGGGATGTTTAATGTTCTAGCCAGTAGTCGCTTTCGTACAATTCCGAAAATTATCTTTAATGTAGAATTTTGTTATTTCAATAACAACAGACGATGAGACAACGACAGCTACATAAAGACAGTAACGCAATAACGCAATAAAGCTAAGTAGCTAATAAAAAAAATAAAAATAAGTTAAAGACGAGGATCTATGAGTACCTTACGATGTTCACAAAGCGTAAAAGAATTTACCTTTGCTGAAAGTGCCCGCGGCAATTTTACGGAACGTCAAGAGTGCACGCCCGTGTGTCCAACTCACTGTTCCGTTCCGCTTCGAATCGCATTACACGCCCGGGTTGGTTCTATTGTAACAAAACACGCAATCACATTGCTCCTGCTTCTACTTCTGCTCCTGCTCCTGTTCCTGCTCCTGCTATACTTGACAATTTAATGCTCTTCGTCCTGCTATAGGTAAATTAAGTGACAATGAGAAAGACTATTGTTCAACTTATCATTATTTATTTTTACAAGTATTTATATAAACAAGATACCGAGACTAAAAAAATTAATACATCATTATTGCTAATTTATTTTTAAAAAATCTTTAATTGGTAATAAGACTAAAGTAAATATGTATAGAAATATTATAAATACAGTCCAGTAATAATGAGTATTTATTTGGTAAAAAATTGCCATTGCAGTTAAAATTTAAAAATTAAACAAGACAAAATAACACATACATGTATATGTGTATGTATATATATAGGTATACCTATAGTTTATAGTCTTTCTTGTCCTGTGATGCATCGGACAATAAATGGAGATGGCCTTGGTCACGCGTCGTTCGGGTGCCGAGGTATTTAGTGTTGCAGAACGGAAAGAGACGACGAGCCAATGCTTTGGAAAAGCTGCCGCCCAGCGACAATAATTCTGTAATGGATGCAAGACACGCGAAGGTCCATACACACATTATGTATGTGACAGTAGTCGTGTCTTTGGTGAACTACAAGGGACACCACCGCACAATTTCTCTCTCTTTCTATAGATGTACATATATTTAAAGGTAAACCGAGTAAAACTTGTATGTTGAATTTGATATGTATGTCAGTATGTGTGTGTGTACCTAAGGTATTAAAGTAGAGTAGTCTTAGGTAACTATATCCTATACTATAAAAGTTAAAAAAGGACATAGGATCCACGGCAAGTTTCTTCCCAGAAGCAAGTATACGACTCGGAATGTCGATGATGGCAAAACGAGTAGCTGAGTTGAGCTAGAGTCCAAGAGTGGACGAGTTTTCTTATTTTCTTTTCCAATTCTTTTTTTATTCCATGGATTTTTCTTCTTATTCGGGTTCTCCTGATGCTGATGCTGATGCTGATGCTTCTGCTGGTGGTGGCTGTACTTCTCATCCTTTTATTCCTTTCGTTTCACTCAAGATGTTATTACAACAGCTGTCGCTGCCAATCGACTCATTCCAGCCAACCTACAACTTTAATTTTCAGTCATCAGTCATTTACTCAACAACAATGACAACCACACGTCTTGCTTATTTTAATTACATCGAAACTTTTCAATTATATTTGTCGAGGCATGTAATACTTTTTAGAGATATTTCATCATACTGAGTATTACATAAGCTAACTAAAAGTTTGTATATATTTGTGTCAAATATATGTATGCACACACTTATTTAGCTTTCTTGGAGTTTTTTTTATCGAAAAAAGTTTTACATCCAGCTAAAATTTAATAAATATATGATGAAACATCTATTTCTATTTGGAAATTTTCGTATCGTTGTAGATGGTATATAAATAGTGTAATATATGATACTGGGATAAAAATAATATATACTTTTCAGTAGAATTATTATACAATGCCAATACTTGTCAAATTATTTAATCCGTTTTAAAATGTTGAAGCAATTATTACATTCGTTCAAAATAATAAAAAAAATCGGTCTATAAGTTGACCCTGCGGGCCAGCCCCAAAACTTCCCGCTGTTTTCGAGCTCGTTGAGCTCGAAAACATTATTGTGAATACATTTTCGAGCTCTTCGAGCTCGCAAATACTTTTGTATGCCATTGTTTTGTAAAAAACCATTTTTTAGCATTTCCTTCTCCCACGATATCTCGCGAACGAATTAACCGATTTTGATGGTTGAGGTGGCAATCGACGCGTTTTATCAAGTTCTGAAGCTGATCAAATTTTGAAATTGATTTATTTAGCCGTTTTTGAGAAATTTCAAAAAAACCAAGGAAAATTTTTTTTTTGAATTCTTTCGTCAACGGTTTCTCTTGAACGAACGAACCGATTTTGATGGTTGAGGTGGCATTCGACGCGGCTTATAGAGTTTTAGAGCTGATTAGATTTTGGAATCAATCCATCGAGCAAATTAAAAGTTACCCAAATAAAACATTTTCGAAAAAATTTTATTTTTGAAATATCTCTGAACGCACCCTACCGATTAAGTTCAAATTTTTACGGCTTCAAGACATTAACAAGCCGCGTCGAATGACACCTCAACGATCAAAATCGGTACATCCGTTCAAGAGTTATGAATATTTACATACATACATACGTACGTACGTACACACATACATACACTCGGACATCATCTTGAAATTAGTCAGAATAGCTTCCTAGGACCTCGAAACGTCGACATCTGATGGAAATTCGATTTTCGTAAATCGGACCGAAACCAATAACTTCCCGAATTTTTGAAAATTTACAATTTTCTTAGCGGGAAGTTAAAAAAGCCTTACGCAGATAAAAAATCATTATTTCGTTTTATATTAACTATTATGGCTTATGTAGTATACAATAAATTTTTCACAAAATATACATTTATCGGATATAAAAACGTTACACATAAAAAATGAGATACGAAAAAAAAAATGTGTCTATAAAAAATTTTAATATGACTATTTTTATTATTATTTTTTTTTTTACCGAAACTCATTACATTTTGTGACTTTTGTATGTTGCTAAAAAATAAAGGTATCTGTCAACTACAAAACACATTACAAAATATATGTGTATACGTTGAAAAGTTTTCTAAGGGAAAAGTAATCTATAAACAAACCTTTTTCAAAGGATGAAAAGTTTTTCTGTTTTACAACTCTGTTTTTGCCATACGATTTGTTACTTTCCCCACTGTTTCAAAAATATTGATTTTCTGTTTGAATATTTATATCTTATAAATATATATGATTGATGTGAATATATAAATTATTTTGATCCTTGAAAGGCCGTTTTACAAAGAGAGAAATCAAATGAGTTTAAATTGTAAGTTAAACACGAAATTGTTTGTAACTAGAGTATTATCCATAGATCTATAGATCTGTATATGTATAGAGTAAAAGCAATCTGTTGTAAACTAAATTTAGCCTATACACACAACACAAAACTTTTAGTGAATGTGAATATTTCACTAGTAGTGTGTTTTAGGGTGATTGGAACGTCGCAATTAAGACTGTTAAAACTTTTCCTCTTGCAACGAATTGAAACTACGATTGGCTGTGCAATGCTTTAATGAGTTTCAATCACTCTGTTTATTCAGAGTTACGGTATTATCTACTTGAAAACAGGATATTTTGACCTTAATGATCCTGCATCACTTCTGTATCAATGTATATTAATATCAACTTTAATCGATGACATACATGATAATATCATTTTTATAACTTATAAAATTAACCGGAGGTAAATTGTTATGAATATATTGATAAGATTTATTCTTAAAAACTAGGGGAGACCCGGGCAAGACGGCCCACCTAAGCCGGTTATTATTATTTGTGGCTTTTAACCATCAAGTCGATTTACTCTTGTCCAACTTGAACTCAATTCACCAAAATTTTGGTGAAGCTCCTGAAAAAAATTTTTTTTTTTTGGGGCAAGACGGCCCCCTCCGAAAAAAAATGAAAAAAAAAAATTTTTTTTTTTTAATTGTAAAAAAATTTCCCGCGTAACAAATGTTTATATTTTTCTCTTTAACAACTGTATCTACTTTAATATTACTCGAAATAACCTTTTTTGATATAATACGAGTCATTTTTTCACTTCTGTAGAAAATTGATTATTGGTTTTTTTAACTTTTTCAAATGCTCTATTTTAATCGAAATCCATATAATTAACCAAAAAATGATATTTCTATTAAATTAATCATGACTAGGTTATAATACTATGAAATACATTTTCTTTTAGAATTTTTGAGTGGTTCATTTTGCCCCAAGTTTCACGTATCGGGCTAAAAATGAGTAAATAATCTAAATTTGTGATAATCAAAAGAAAACAAGAAAAAAAAATTTTTGGTTAATTTTTGAGGTGGGCCTTCTTGCCCCAGGTGGGCCGTCTTGCCCCGGTCTCCCCTATTCTTAAAAACTATATGTAGATATTTAATCAAAAATTTGTATTTTGTCGTGGTTGGTTCGAAAGCCGTAATTGTATGTAATAGTGGTAATAACATAACTCGGTTAGACTCGTAGTAACTCGGGTATGTTCGGCCACGCGAACAACACGCGATCGCTTACCTGTTGGACCGGTTAGAAATATCTGAAAGGGATGTAAGAGAAGGATACCAAAGAAGTAATAATGTAGAGGCGGCGGTTAAGAGAGTTGAGTAGTTGTAGGGTTGTGTAGGTATATATGTACTAACATGTTATGTATATATATATATATATATATACAGGTAAAGGAGTACGATGACGAGAAAACGCGGCCGATGTTCGAGTAAATGTTGTTATTTTTTTTTTTATTTTAAGTTTTTTTGGTCCCGCTATATAGTTATAGTTGCTTTCGATCCCAAGACTCGTAACATAAGTAAGATTGTATTGGCTATGTATGTATATATATATATATATATATAAGAAAAGAAGCTATATACACTTGTACAATGATGTGCTGCTAGAAGTGGTGATGGTACTCTACACTGCAGATATAATACATTATAAGTTATAACTCCGGAGATATAAACTCAGAGATGCTGCAATGCCTCTACTTTGTTCTATGAAAAAATAAAAAAATAAAATAAAATAATAAAGAGGGTAAACATAAAAATTTACGTCCGATTTTATAAAAGAATAAAAATTAAGAAAGTAATAAAAATAAGTATACTTCTTTATTTAAAATAATTAAATTTTATAGATTTTATGAAATACTTTGTTAATTTTTCATCGATAAGTATAACAAGAAAATTAATAATTATAAGGAGATGTGAATTTTCCAACGTAATAACTTTTTTTTTATTTATTATAAAAGTTTAAGTAATTTTTTTTTTTTTTTTTGTTTACTTGAAAATAATCAGCTTGATATGAACGAAAGATAGAATTATATATAAGATTCACTGAAATAAAATAAAATAAAATATGTGAAAGAGTAAAAGGACATAATGCCGTAAAAAGTTTTTGCTGTACAAAAAATAATATTTCAATTTAATAAAATTAAAAGGTTTTTAAATAGTACAGTACTATTTTATCTCTGATTAATTAATATATTTGTTTTTGATTTGAGTTGAATAATGCATGTCGTAATTATATTAACAAATGATGTTTGCGATATTATTTTGGAAAATCATTTTAACACTTTAATCAGCTAAAAGGTTTTTTTTAGTTATATTTACAGAGTTGTATTAATATTATAAAGTTCTAAAACGAAAATAGCACATAGGTATACATTTATCTATATGTATATATATTAATTTCAATGTTTAATCTCCATTTTAATTAAAACTATTTTATATGATTATTTTTCTTAGTCTATATATATAATGCACATAAACTTGTCTATATTTATCCGCGGCATTATATTAAATTAAATTATTTTTAAGTTTTGAAGACAAGAAAAAAAATCGGTCTGTCAGTTGACCCTGCGGGCCAGCCCCAAAACTTCCCGAGCTCGTTGAGCTCGAAAACATTATTGTGATTACATTTTCGAGCTCTTCGAGCTCGCAAATACTTTTGTATGCCATTGTTTTGTAAAAAACCATTTTTTAGCATTTCTTTCTCCCACGATATCTCGCGAACGAATTAACCGATTTTGATGGTTGAGGTGGCAATCGACGCGTTTTATCAAGTTCTGAAGCTGATCAAATTTTGAAATTGATTTATTTAGCCGTTTTTGAGAAATTTCAAAAAAACCAAGGAAAAAATTTTTTTTGAATTCTTTCGTCAACGGTTTCTCTTGAACGAATGAACCGATTTTGATGGTTGAGGTGGCATTCGACGCGGCTTATAGAGTTTTAGAGCTGATTAGATTTTGGAATCAATCCATCGAGCAAATTAAAAGTTATCCAAATAAAACATTTTCGAAAAAATTTTATTTTTGAAATATCTCTGAACGCACCCTACCGATTAAGTTCAAATTTTTACGGCTTCAAGACATTAACAAGCCGCGTCGAATGACACCTCAACGATCAAAATCGGTTCATCTGTTCAAGAGTTATGAATATTTACATACATACATACGTACGTACGTACGTACACACATACATACACTCGGACATCATCGTGAAATTAGTGAGGATAGCTTCCTAGGACCTCGAAACGTCGACATCTGATGGAAATTCGATTTTCGTAAATCGGACCGAAACCAATAACTTCCCGAATTTTTGAAAATTTACAATTTTCTTAGCGGGAAGTTAAAAATTAAAAAAAAAACCTTCAAAAAATTGTAAATAATTTTTGCGAAGATTATAATTGACGTCATACTAAAATATAACTTGAAATATATAGGTTAATTGCATTAAAATAATCTCGATGATGGACAATTGTTGAAGTGCACTGATAATATGACGTGTATTAGTTTAATATCATATGAAAAAAAAAATGAAATAAAATGATATCTTGCCACTTGAAATAGAATGACTGACAGCTTTAATTTTGATGAAACTAATTTTAAACATATATTTATTTTGACCCATTACACAATAAAATTGATGAATTGATTTTTCACCAATCAGTCGTAACCAGAGATCTATGCTCTGATATTATTTATAGTCGAATGTAAAACTATAGTAGTAATCTATTGTTGGGAATAGTATTGAACTATGTTGTGTTTTATTGAATTGACAAAATATACAAGCACATTATTATTGTACTTTATTAATAAACCTAACGGTTAATGAATCAACTAATCGTCAATCTTAATTACATAATCCAAAGATATCTCTCATTGAATAGTAAACAGTAATAATTGAATAACAACTCAATCATTCATGCATGTAGTATTTTGAGAGTACATATATTTTTGTTTAGAATGAAATAAAACATCCAACGACATTGTTTTATCGGAGTTCATTATTTGTGGTATAGTTTATCAATTATTTACAGCGTCAGGATTGAACGGGGTTGTAAATTTAACAAAAAAACTTATTTTCAATAGTGGAAACTGGAAACCCGTACGGTGGGAAGAATATCTTGAACCAGTGTGACAGATTTCTCTCTCTTGTTTCTCTCAGCTAGATCATATAGATTTTTCTTCAATCTGTCTCTATTTATCTTCTTTTCTTTTTTTTCCTTTTTATCAACTCTCAATCGTATTCCCTTTTTTCATCATACACCCCATCAACCATTTGGATTATTCATTGTTTCACAATATTCTTTTCTCATCATCACTTATGTATATATATAGCTTTATTTCTTTCTTTTACTCCTCACATCTCATACATTTTTAAGACTGTTTGTCAAAACTTTTGATTGATCTGTTCTTATTTTCGTATCTTGATGTCTTCTAATGTGAAAGGTTACATGATAAATTGACAAAGTTGACGTGGGTGTTTCTTTATTATTACACTCAGCAGTTGATCAAAATAGCAATCAAATATATTCTATATATATATATATATATATATATATATTTATAAATATCTATTTTTCCCATGAATTAAATGTGAAATTAGGTACAGCTTTAGATCAAAATTTTTTAAAGCTCTAGATTGTTGAACTTTTAGAACTAGATATATTCGTTAAAAATTTATCAGTCAATCGTTGCGTAGGATGTTTTACTATAGTATTTTTTTATAAATTTTAACATATAAATATACACGAAGGTTTAAAGTGGTGATATTGTAAAAAATAATACTCGCCAGCAGTCGATTCAATTTGAAATGTTTAATTATCTCTTCAATCTATACAAGTCAAAACCACAAAATTGGATGCCATATTCACATTGCAATATTTACATTTTCGTTTATATATAAAACAAGAGTTTTCCATCCTATCCAGTTCACTAAAATATCATCGGTTATATTACTGCTGTTAGAATTTTAAGTTTTTTTCATTTGATCAAATTGTTAATTTTTTTTTTTTTGCACGCCTCGGAAGCGAAGCGGAGAGGTTGTGCTTTATAACCGACCTGTCAAGGTCACACGATTTCCACTCATTAAAGTGCATATATTTTTTTTCTATTACTCTTACACATTATGAAAAGCACATCAATATAAAGCTGAAACACTGATAAATAATCCTGATACTTTTTTTAATTTGTCTAATATGTATTAATATAAAAAAAAGTTCATTAAAAAAAATTTATCGTGGACGTCCATTAGTCTGTGGTTCAAAAAAACGGCGTGGTACGGATATCTCGAGAACGACTTGACGAAACTACTTAATTTTTTTTTCAAAATTTTCAGAAATAAGCAAAGAAGGTTCCTTTCGAAAATCACTACTGTAGGCCTTCTCGTTTTTTTAAAAATAAATCATTACGGTTAAAACCGGCAATCTTACATGTAAACAAACACACACTGCCGCCATTTTTCATTAGGAATGTTCTCCTTATTTATTTTTTTTTTACTTTTATTACCGTATATTTACCGTGGAAATTTCTATGGGAAAAGAGCGGGATATTCAATTTTATTCGAAATTTAACTTTTAAAAAAAAACATAACATGAGCGTTCGAGGCGTGCACTTTTGGATTTTCAAAATTTTTTTTTATTGTAGTTTTTTCTTTTTTTTTCAACTTGCTAATATTGTGAAATGGTAAAAACCGCAAAGGATGATAAAGATTAGAGCGGATAAAATTCTCAAAAGAATCTCAGCACATATTGAGCACGCATATATGTATATATATATCGGGCGGGTCTAGATGTACATGCAGAGGATGTGTAGCATGATCTTGCGAGCAATTTACATTCTTCTCTATCCAGTTTTAAACCGCGACCAGAAGAACTGGGCAGCTAGCGAGCAAGAGTTGGGTGTTGATCGCTATCAAATGCACCGACAACCTCGCACACTGGACATATACTCATATATATACGCATCTACACGCATGAATGTTCTTCATAGACGTGCTCATCAGAGAAAACACACGGCTCAGTGAATACATATCTTATATACTGATATATATATAAGATGTTCTGCTCTGAGAGTACCAAGAGGATGAACAGGATAGAGTGTAGCGCACCTGCTGGCCTCAGGGTAACGCTCTACATCAGAACACATCCTCTCTCTTCTTCTTCTACTTCTTCTTAATACTATTATTATTATTCACATTTTTTTAAAATTCAACTCCTTTTCCTTATTTTTCGTTGATGCTGATGCGTGCAGCGATCCGAATAAGACGTGTGTTGATCTCATTCCAGGGATACATACTAAGCTCCTGCATCCTGTTACACACTCTTTTCTAATATTTTATGCTATCAAACGTCTAACGGTTTTACATACACTACGCACACATACCTTACAGGCTTATAACACTTATTTTCATCGCTAATGTCGATGTCTGCCATGTTTAATAAAATTTTATATCAACTTTAACTATACGGTAATATAATTAACCATTAAACCACAATGCCAATTTATATCTTATATATTATCCAAGTTACAATAAAAGTATAGGGGAGGGTGGGGCAGAGCGGCCCCCCTAAGCCAATTATTATTTTTTGTGGCTTTCAACCATATGATCACTTTACTTTTGTCCTATTTCGAACAAATTTATGGAAATTTTGCCAAAATTCTGAAAAAAATTTTTTTTTTTTTGTGGGGCAGAGCGGCCCCCCTTCAAAAAGTGATAAAAAAAATTTTTTTTTCGTTTTTTTGTTTTTAAATTGTTTTCATCATTAAGAATGTATTTCTTTTTTTTGACAACTACTTTTGGTTTTATATTACTCGAAAAAAATTTTTTAAAGCGTAAAAAATCGTTCACTCTCGATTACCTTAATTACTAATTGTTATTTAATAAAAAAAAAATCAATTCTATAATTTTATTTTATTTCAAAAATTTATCAACTAAAAAAAAAAATTTAATTTTTATAAATTTTTAGTGACCAAATTTGCCTCTTACATAAAGAAACGGCCGAAAAATATGAAAAAATAATTTTTTCGGAAGTTTCGGCTGGTCCATTTTGCCCCAGGTGTTATGCGTAAGGCTAGAAATGTGGAATTATGATAATTTTTTTGTAATTTGACGATAAAAATATGAAAAAATCACTTTTTCAAAATTTTGGGCTTGTCCATTTTGCCCCAAATGTCATGCGTAGGGGTAAAAATGCGCAAACATATCGGATTTATAGTAATTAGTCGAAAAAAAAAAATTTTTTTTTTGGTCAAAATTTCAGGGGGGCCGCTCTGCCCCACCCTCCCCTACTCTTAAGAAATTAAATAACGAAAATATTTTTTTAAAAATAGTTTTCATTTTTAGTAAAATTATTTAAAAATAATCGATTACTTTGACTTGATATTTTTAGTTAAAAGCTTATCCTAGTAACCTGGCTTTTAATTGTAGGGTAATTTGAGACCCAAGAGCCTGTTACGTGAATTTTTCCCCATCCAATGACCAAAGACTCACCCTTGCAAAAGCATCAGATTAAATATGTATACTAGTCACTCTCCACTTACGACAAGCGTGTTAATTATTAAAGTGATATATCTTCTCTTATTCATAAGTCAATTTTAAAATATAACATTTCAAATTCTCATAATAAATAAAATATAAATTAACATATATAGCTAAATCAATTTGCGATATTGTAAAATTTCGACGTGATGTTGAAGAAAGTTTTATATCCAAGTTATATAAAACTGTCAGGTCACAGTGTGGGTTATCATAAAAGTTGACTGATATGTTAAAAGTACTTTTGTTACAAGCGTACATAACTTTTTTTAACAAAAATTTTGAATTCTCAAAGCATCATAAACTTTCAAAGACCGTTATTACTATTTATTAAAAAAAATATATTTAATATAAGTTGTTTAGAATTAGTTGGACGAGAATATTAGCAGAGTTTATAATTTATTGAAGATCTTGCGTCAGCACATGCTGGAGCTAGAGACCTAAACATACATATATTTTACGGAATTCATAATGATATCATGTGCACGAACCCTTAATGGATTGCACAACAAATATATACATATATAGATATGACAAGTGTTGTTATTTATTTGAAAGTTGATGTTTATATTCGGGAAATGGCGGTAAGATGTGAATATTATTCATTGTTTAACGTTTCCTCACATAATACTATTTATATATTGACAGAGAGCTATTCCAATTCCCAAAAGTCTTTCTCAATGATTCGGTGAGTGTATATGTGTAATAAATATATAGATGTATGTAAATTCTTGTAAAAGTATCAGAGAGTGTATAGATAAAAGAGCACACGTCGTCTGGTCTATCCTATCATGGGGTAGTGCACGAATAGGCCCTTAGTGATTCGCCCTGAAACACGTACGACAACTTGGCACGCGCATCACGCCCATCCAATAGCAATACCGTGCGACTAAAAGTGCATATAAAGTTGAGTGCAACGAATCTTTATCGGTTATCTAACGTCATTTTTCCTGCTTTCTTGCATGGAATGACAATATTCAATTTTATTCACCGTCAACTGAATACTTTAACCCTTTACTTGTTTCTCTATCTACTATATAATAAATAAACTACAATAAAAAAAATTTTGAAAATCCAAAAGTGCACGCCTCGAAAGCTCATGTTATGTTTTTTTTTAAAAGTTAAATTTCGAATAAAATTGAACATTCCGCTCTTTTCCCATAGAAATTTCCATGGTAAATATACGGTAATAAAAGTAAAAAAAATTTGGAAAATCCAAAAGTGCACGCCTTGAAAGCTCATGTTATGTTTTTTTTTTTAAGTTAAGTTTCGAATAAAATTGAACATCCCGCTCTTTTCCCATAGAAATTTCCATGGTAAATATACAGTAATAAAAGTAAAAAAAATTTGGAAAATCCAAAAGTGCACGCCTCGAACGCTCATGTTATGTTTTTTTTTAAAAGTTAAATTTCGAATAAAATTGAACATCCCGCTCTTTTCCCATAGAAATTTCCATGGTAAATATACGGTAATAAAAGTAAAAAAAAAATAAATAAGGAGAACATTTCTAATGAAAAATGGCGGCAGTGTGTGTTTGTTTACATGTAAGATTGCCGGTTTTAACCGTAATGATTTATTTTTAAAAAAACGAGAAGGCCTACAGTAGTGATTTTCGAAAGGAACCTTCTTTGCTTATTTCTGAAAATTTTGAAAAAAAAATTAAGTAGTTTCGTCAAGTCGTTCTCGAGATATCCGTACCACGCCGTTTTTTTAAACCACAGACTAATGGACGTCCACGATAAATTTTTTTTAATGAACTTTTTTTTATATTAATACATATTAGACAAATTAAAAAAAGTATCAGGATTATTTATTAGTGTTTCAGCTTTATATTGATGTGCTTTTCATAATGTGTAAGAGTAATAGAAAAAAAATATATGCACTTTAATGAGTGGAAATCGTGTGACCTTGACAGGTTTGTTATAAAGCACAACCTCCCGCTTCGCTTCCGAGGCGTGCAATATGGTTTTATGTTACCTTATTGGGAAACTATATTGTTCAATTAAATCTTTTAAAAAAAATAAAAACAATAATTACTGCTGTAACACTCTTTAATTTCTATGTGCTATATTATTTAAGTTATTTTTTTTATTTATAAAAATTTCTTTTAGATGCATACGCTCGATTGGAAAACTAACGAACCTCATTCATAACGTTTGCTCAATTACACGTAAAAACCCGGCGGACTTACTCGTGATAGCAATCGATTATTTCTACCAAAAGAAATAAAAAAAAAAGTCTTAAATAAAATGAGAAATAAAACTTTCAATATCCGGTGTTAATTTACTTTAACTATTATATACAATATTTATTAATAAAAAAAAAAAAAGTGTGATGGATTAAAGGTGAAAATTAATAAATAAATGTAAAGATCACGTCGAACTATAAAATCAGACAGTACCCCAATTGAATCGAAAGAACGACAGAGACTTGTTTTAATTGTACCTCCAATTAGTGCACACGCCTGATCAAGTATACTCTTGATCGTGATTTACTTGCTTCAAACACGTGTCCAATTATCAACAGCTTCATGTATACAATCAATTCTACACCACTTTTAATAATAAACTTACTCATCACCCATCCACTTATTTTCATTTCCAATTATTTTGTTATATAACAATAATAATAGTAACGATAACTCCCTTTTTACTTTTAAATTTATGAAAAAAAGTTGGTGCCGCGACCAGTTACCCTCGGACAAAATAACCTCGACAAAATAACCCCGACAAAATAACCTAGAACAAAATACCCTCGTATCAAAATATCCTGAAAAAAAATAACTTTGTAATAAAATAACCTGAATAACAATAACCTGAAAAAATTCACATAAATCTATAACGATAAAATTCGTACTTGAAGGTTATTGTTGTTCAAGTTATTTTATAACACAGTTATTTTTTTTCAGGTTATTTTGATACTAGGGTATTTTGTCGGAGTTATTTTGTCGAGGTTATTTTGCCCGAAGGCAATTTGTTACGGAACCAAAAAGTTAACCATATACATTTATATCCATTTCATAAATTTAAGTAATTACTATTACTGCTACAATTTTCATTAAGTTTTAAAATTCAATTTGATGTAAGATTAATATAGAAATGTCATATGCGCATACACAGGGAAGCGATGGTGCTATTTTTATGGAATTATTCTTCAATTTATTGATATGAAATTTAATATCTCGTAGTAGATGTTAATTAAATTTGAAGTCAAAGGATTGAATCAAATTACTCATGCATTAAACTTAAAGGAATCCTATAATTAACTGGTATTCGTGGATATTTTATCAATACCAAGTACCTTTAAATTTCGAGACTTTTAATAATAAGAAAAAAAAATCATCTTAGGCTTTTAAATTTTAACGTAAAAGTAATTCGATTAAAAAATAAAAATAATGGAAATGTGCAATGATGTTCTCATGAAACCTTTTGATGTAATTTGTACAAGTTTTATATATATATGTAAAAAGGAATCGTAAAGCTGAAGGAACAGCTCGATAGATTTTTCACTTGCGAAGCCCTACTTATTTTTTAACTGTCTATTTTTAAGGTTTCCCTGACTATATATCTCTATCTTCCAATCTCCCTTTTTTCACTTATTTGAGAGCCCGTGTAAATACTGTGCACCCAGAAAAGACAGCCCGCTGGAAATAACGTGCTGCACAATCCCTGACATCAGATATATCTCACCCTCTCTTTAAACCTCCTTCCCTTCCTCCTCATCCTTCTTATCCTCATCCTCTTTATCGTCTTCTCGATTCAACCCAAGTCGGGAAAATTCATTTTGTATTTACGAAAAAAATAACAACATTACATTGAATTTTTTAAATTTAAGAATAATAAAAATGATTAAACACTCGATAGAAAAAAAAAGAAGAAATTGCTGAATTTCATATCCAAGCGCGAAGGCGCTGTGGTTGCCTTGCGATCGAAATTATTTTTTCGACTAATTCTTGATTAAGTCAATTAATTATTTTATTGATTTAAATATAAATTTTATTTTGCCCAATAGTGTTATAGTACACGAAAAGAAAATTATGGCAGCGGTTCCCATAATTTTGTGAAATTTTTTCCTATACCATCATAGGAATTACGACCATAAATTATGGGAGCGGTTCCTATAATTATAGGAATGTTTCCCATAATTATAGGAATAGTTCCTATAATTATAGGAATGGTTTCTATAATTATAGGAATGGTTCCTATAATTATAGGAATGTTTCCCATAATTATAGGAATAGTTCCTATAATTATGGGAATGATACCCATAACACTATAGGAATGGTTCCTATAATTATAGGAATGGTTCCTATAATTATAGGAATGGTTTCTATAATTATAGGAATGGTTCCTATAATTATAGGAATGTTTCCCATAATTATAGGAATAGTTCCTATAATTATGGGAATGATACCCATAACACTATAGGAATGGTTCCTATAATTATAGGAATGGTTCCTATAATTATAGGAATGGTTTCTATAATTATAGGAATGGTTCCTATAATTATAGGAATGGTTTCTATAATTATAGGAATGGTTCCTATAATTATAGGAATGTTTCCCATAATTATAGGAATAGTTCCTATGATTATGGGAATGATACCCATAACACTATAGGAATGGTTCCTATAATTATAGGAATGGTTCCTATAATTATAGGAATGGTTTCTATAATTATAGGAATGGTTCCTATAATTATAGGAATGTTTCCCATAATTATAGGAATAGTTCCTATAATTATGGGAATGATACCCATAACACTATAGGAATGGTTCCTATAATTATAGGAATGGTTCCTATAATTATAGGAATGTTTCCCATAATTATAGGAATAGTTCCTATAATTATGGGAATGATACCCATAAAACTATAGGAATGGTTCCTATAATTATAGGAATGGTTCCTATAATTATAGGAATGGTTTCTATAATTATAGGAATGGTTCCTATAATTATAGGAATGTTTCCCATAATTATAGGAATAGTTCCTATAATTATGGGAATGATACCCATAACACTATAGGAATGGTTCCTATAATTATAGGAATGGTTCCTATAATTATAGGAATGGTTTCTATAATTATAGGAATGGTTCCTATAATTATAGGAATGTTTCCCATAATTATAGGAATAGTTCCTATAATTATGGGAATGATACCCATAACACTATAGGAATGGTTCCTATAATTATAGGAATGGTTCCTATAATTATAGGAATGGTTCCTATAATTTATAGGAATACTTTCTATAATATTATGGGAATCATTCCTATAATAGTATGGGAACTATTCCCATAATATTATGGGAATAGTTCCCATATTATTATAGGAACCATTCCTGTAATATTATGGGAATGGTTCCCATATTATCATGAAAAAATTAATTTAAAGAAGTGCAGTAATTACTTCTACAATACATAGAAATATTTTTAAACATAAAAACAAAAATTCAAATATTAAAAAAAAATCGTATTTGGCAAAAAAACATTAAAATTTTTAACAAGAATTTTTTTGTTAGCCCAAAACATTCAAGAAAATTCAAATTTTTTGAAATTTCTACACTATTGTGCAAAAAAAAAATTTAATGATATTATAGGGATGGTTTCCATAACATTATGGGAATAGTTCCTATACCAATATGGGAACCATTCCCATAATAGTATGGGAATGATTCCCATACCATTATGGGAATGGTTCCCATAATATTTGGGAATCATCCCTATAGTAGTATAGGTACTGTTCCCATACCATTATGGGAACCATTCCCATAATGCATAGCAAAACTTCCCATAATTTTCTTTCCGTGTATTCGAATAAATTAAAAAAATATTGTAATGAGTAAATCGAAAAGATAAACAAGATATAAATAACAAGTGTATACAGAACATTGAACGGGTAATAGTACTAGAAGAACTTGATGCAGAGGATCAACGTGGGTGGATCGTAAATCACGAGATACAGTGCTTTACCTGTTTACTTCTTATTTATGACAAAACTTTCTGGAGATTTAATAAATGGAGCGAGTGTCTCTTGTATCTGTAAATGTATATACATCTAAAATTGTTGTGAATAAGAAGAACAGATAAAAAGATAAATTTATAATTAAATATTTAATGTTTTATAGAAATTTACTAATTTAAGTTAAACTATTTAATAAACGACTTTTCTACCATTCATGTATATACATATAGATTGAAAGTTGTTTTAATTATCCATACAAAGGTTTTAACCAACTTAAGTTACAATTTTATTACGGATAGGGAAAGAAAAGTCTTTGACGATAAATATGTGAACAAACCAGTCCTAAAAATAAAAATTATATTAACTTATTTAGAATGACCATAAAGTGTGAAAAATGTATAACATATAAATCTTACTAAAGTTTTCTTTGAGCTAACTTTGGAGCCAGAAAATTATTTTTAATTGAATTAATTACGTGGGTTTAATTTTTAGTTTACTTTCAAACTTTATACAATTTAAAAAAAAAAATTTATATAGTATGTTGAACATAGTTAAAGTTTATATCTATATATATATATTAGGGTGATCCAAAAAATAACAAACTTTTTTTTTTCTTCTTCCAAACAGGTTCAAAAGTTTCATTTAGATAAAAAAAGACGCCTGTGAAAATTAGAGCTCTTAATATTAACATTAAGAGGTTCCTCATCGCACTTTTCTATTTCCCATAAGAATAACATGGGAAAAATTTTTTTTACGTCTTTTGATTTTTATAAGTAGCTAACGATGCGTCATAGGAATAAATGGCAGGCATATTTTTGTAGGGAATTGAATGCTCTACAAAAAAAGATTCTTAAAATTTTTTGAGGAATCTATTTGTTTAAAAGTTATTTGAGGTTGAAGTCAAATTCATATTAAATTTTGAGATTTTCTACTTTTCCGGCGAAACTATCAGACTTATTACAAAATGTCATCAGATCTTTTTTGTAGACAATTTTATTCCCTAAAAGTTATTTCGAATAAAGTTTTTTCGAATTCCGCATTGTTTTCTAGTTATTTTTATTTTAATGTCATGCTCTTAAAATCGATCAGAAGACTATTTTTTTATGAGTATGACATTAAAATAAAAATAACTAGAAAACAATGCGGAATTCGAAAAAACTTTATTTGAAATAACTTTTAGGGAATAAAATTGTCTACGAAAAAGGTCTGATGACATTTTGTAATAAGTCTGATAGTTTCTCCGGAAAAGCAGAAAATCTCAAAATTTAATATGAATTCGACTTCAACCTCAAATAACTTTTGAACAAATAGATTCCTCAAAAAATTTTAAGAATCTTTTTTTGTAGAGCATTCAATTCCCTACAAAAATATGCCTGCCATTTATTCCTATGACGCATCGTTAGCTACTTATAAAAATCAAAAGACGTAAAAAAAATTTTTCCCATGTTATTCTTATGGGAAATAGAAAAGTGCGATGAGGAACCTCTTAATGTTAATATTAAGAGCTCTAATTTTCACAGGCGTCTTTTTTTATCTAAATGAAACTTTTGAACCTGTTTGGAAGAAAAAAAAAAAAGTTTGTTATTTTTTGGATCACCCTAATATATATATATATATATATATATATATATATATGCAACAAAGTAAAACAATGTATAAAAAGTTAATTTAAAAAAAAAGTTGGTCTTGTTAAAATATACAAGGATGTTGAAAATATTTTTAATAATTTTAAAAAATAATTCGAACTATTCTACTAAACTTTATTACATGTAATGATTAATTTCGCGGTTTTTATTAAATTAGTGATATCATTTGTCAGTTATAATTATAAGATTACTATACAACTTGATATTTAATCGAATTAACTATTTATAAAATTTTATACGTCATGTAAGGAAATTCAATAGACCCAAAATAAAATTAAGTGCACTGACATTTTTTCAAATTAATAATAAATTTTCATACTCTGTACATAAAAATTTACTTAAAAAAAATTAAATAATCCATTCGATTTTTTATATTAATTTAATTATTGGGGTTCTATAAATTCTCGATACGAAAAGTAAAAATGAATAAATCAATTTGTTAAGCATATATATTTTTTAGCTTTCGCTGTCAGGATCTAAATAATATGAAAATGTAAACATATGGTACCGAAATATATGATGATGATGTATGTTGTGTGAAGGTGTATACAACAATATATATAAGCTGTTGGTTGGTGAAGTCATGCATTTATTCAGGCACTATAGGACCAAGTAAATGGTAAATTCAACAGCAAAAGCAATAAATGATCTCAATATTATAATAATATATGAAAAGTATGCAAAGCGGTATTTTTAAATAAATTTACAATGAAATAATAATAATAATAATATTGATATTAATATGAGGATGATAATGGTAACCCGTATGAAAATAACATATATGGTCAAAATATATGTGAAAATATATGATAAATATCAGAAAATATAAGTGGCGAATTTAACTACATTTTCTGATATATTTTTTTTTATATTAAAAAATATAATACTCATCATATACGAGTCCGTATATGTCTGGCATGTATAAAATATATATGTCAATCATATAAAAAAAATATATTTTTATCATATATAAAAATATATATTCTTTTCATATACGAAAAATATATTCGGATCATATATAAAACATATATTTACATTGTGTATGGAAAAAAAAACTTTCTTATTTGTATGACCAACTCCAATTATTAGTTAATTTGATGCGAATATGCATTCCCATATATATATACATACACCGAATAAAATAAATATAACAAAGAAAATATATGGTGCCATATATAATAGAAATTATATGCTACCATATATTTTATTTCATATAAAAATTTAATATTTTTTAAATATAAAAATAAATATATCAATACAATATATTATAAGTTAAATGTAAATGTATATATAGCTTAATATAAAAAACATATAAGTTACATATATGCACTGTAAAAAGAGCGGTGTTAAAAATGGACTCATTTTAACTCCGCCCGGTGTTAAAATAAAATTACACCGGTGTTAAAAATACCGGTGTTAAATCGGGGTAACCGGTGTAAAAGCGGAGTAAAATCGGTGTAAAGGCGGGGTAACCGGTGTAAAAGCGGAGTAAAATCGGTGTAACAGCTGGGTAACCGGTGTAAAAGCGGAGTAATAGCGGTGTAAAAGCGGGGTAACCGGTGTTAAAGCGGGGTAACCGGTGTAAAAGCGGAGTAATAGCGGTGTAAAAGCGGGGTAACCGGTGTAAAAGCGGAGTAATAGCGGTGTAAAAGCAGGATAAACTGCGTCCGCTTGGAGTATTAACTTTAAAGATTATAAAACACAAAAAATGTTAGTTCTTTATGAAAATTAATAAAGAATATCATTTATTAATAAGTATAGTGATCGAGTAAGTAAAAATATTTACAAAGTAAAATATTTTAACACCGGTAAAGAATATCTACACCGGCGGCGGCGTTATTTTGACACCGGTCTAGAATATTTACACCGGCAGCAGCGTTATTTTAACACCGGAGATTTTTTTTTAACACCGGTACAGAATATTTACACCGGCGGCGGCGTTATTTTCACACCGCTTTCGGGGATAAATTTAACACCGATAATTTTAACACCTACACCGCTTGGACTTACCCCGGTGAGTTTTTACAGTGCATATATGGAATACATATATTTACTACTGTATATAATTTTACATTAAATCGGCGAAAATCTCTATATGATATTTTATAATATACAATATAATATATCATATATTTTTTTGTTGCAAACATATATGATTTTATATATTTTAACCATATATTGTTTTTTCATACGGGAATGATTATTATTATGATTATTTTATCAAAGCTAGACAATTTAATTGAAAAGTTATCGGAGACAAGGTGAACCAATGGTGTGTGCGCTTTTGCCGTAGCCCTGGCGGGTGTCCCAGTAGAGATCCAGTAGAGATCCAACTCATGCTCCTGCTGGAACGTTATATGCAATAAGAAATTGATAGTGAACGAGGCATAATTCTGAGTAGTACGGAGGAGGCACTTGCCACATGAATTTTTCATGAACTTTCAACTCGGTATATATGCAAATTAAGATACTTTCGCTATTCCAAATGCTTCGAAGGCATTAAATATACGACCGTAGAAATGGAGCGATAATGGTAACAGGTCTCTATTACCCACCACCATCCCAAGTAGTAGCTGCTAGTGCTCCTAGTGCTGCTGGTACAGCTCAACTCTTTACTCACTTGCCGCCACTACCGCCACTACCGCCACTGCCTCCACCGCCAACACCACCAGCACTATATACATCTATACCGTTAGCTAGCTATAGTGCGTCAAGAATTTTTATAGCAAATGAGTATATACATATATATCATTTGCACACACACCATCCATTATTGTCAAAGCATTTCTATATCCATCGAATGCATCTGTTATTTGCACTTCACTCATCCTACACCACTACCATTAAATCACCATTTTATATTTTCCATTTGCTTTTTACATCTCTACTACATTAATCCATAATATATATAGATATATAAAAGTATAAGGACATTTAAAGCCAATGTTGCTAAGTACATACAGAATATGTATACATAATATTAAACCTAAATTTTAATTCAAATACAGTGTAAACACAGCATTAGAGTTAAAAGATTTTAAGTATCGAGAGATTTTTTTTAACTTTTTAAAGTTTTTTCGAGCAAAATTATTCGTTACTTGAAGAGAGATTTACCGCGGATCAAAGAAGATGCAAAAAGTCTTTTGGATACTGTAATTACTTTAATAAAGTTGTTATAATTTTTGTACATATATATAAAATGATAATTTTCTCATCAAGTTTCCTACTTTGTTTACGACGTCTTATATAGAAGCTGAGCGAGACTTGTGTCGGTGTATGAAGGTAAATGAGTTTAAGTATATATATATAGATATATATAAATGTGTAGTATACTGGCGTGGAATTCTCGTGAGCAGCGGGATTGCGGTTATCCTGAGCAAGCTGTATAATTAATCCCATTGTTTGAGTTGAAACGATATAGGGCAACGGTTACATTTCCCGAGGACGGTTCCCAAATACCACATACACAGAGAGTACTTGTCTCTTACTCTCTGTGTCTTGTTTCCTTAGAAGCTCCTTTTCGTGTTACGACACCGTTAATCACACGACCGGTTAGAAACTACCACTCGCACCGCGAATCGACCTACGAACCGAATATCACTCAATATGCATGAACTACGCGAGGAACGTGAACATTCGAGTAAAACCTGTTGCTACTGCTCCTATTCCTACTGCCTCTTCTACTTTTACAAATTTATATATATATTTATATCACTAATAAATTGTCATAGACATACTTATTACATTTATATATTATATACACTCTTACACAGTAAAAAACGAATCGTCAAAGTGCAAAAAAAAACGTGTGTTAAAATTCGGAGTGTTGAATTTTTAACACTTTTGTGTGTTAATTTAACACACAGTATTTATCTTGTTTGAACTGTCGCAATCGATTGATTTTTTAACACACAAAAATGTCATTTTATTATACTCTCTAAAACTAAATTAGTGAAAAACCACGAATTACTTGTGAATATTCACTAATCTAAATTGTCCAAAGTATACGACTATGAATTAGTGACTATTCACTTTTTGAATTAGTAAAAAAAACAACATATAGAATTAGTGAAAATTTCACTGATTGAATTAGTCAAAAATGTACTAATTCACTTGTTGACGAGGATTTATTTGGAAAAATATTGTATCGTTGCTAATAATATTGTATCAAAATATTATTATTATTATTATTATTATTTTTAATTGATTATAAAATTTTTTTAGCAACTTGATCGACTAAATTAACAATTAAAATTACTTTCATACGGTAAATATTTATATCATAATTATAACTCATAACCTGAATCTATTGTCAATGATGGTTTTGATTCAGGTTCGGTAAAAAAAGTTGGAGTAAAAATATAAAGCTATCAAAAAATGACAAGATGTATTATTTAGCAACTAAATTAGGTTTTATTTAATTAACTTACTTGAATTAATACTGTTCAGTTGTATTTAAAAATTATCGAAATTAATTTTGCCCTGAATTTGATAATTCAATGATAGAATAAAAAGTCGTTAAGCGAGGCGCCACTAGTAATCATTGTAGAATCCGGGGAATCACTAATGAATTAGTGAATCGAATTCAAAATCACTAATTTTGTAGTGAATTTTAAGATCACTATTTCAATTAGTGAAATTTTCACTTATTTAGTTTTAGAGAGTAAAGTAACACTTTTCATATGTTACTATCAAATCAACACGCAAAATATGTTAAAAATAATGTCGACCATCACAAAAGAATTCTTGG